>NW_024040707.1:16939456-17464456 GCF_014851395.1 Micropterus salmoides | reverse complement strand
CATGGTGCATGGGGACAGACAGGTAGACACACAGACAGACAGACATGTGTCCGTCAGTCTAGCGCTGCCATGTGTTCTGGGCCTTCGGAAGCACCTCTCTGAGACATCAACCCCCCACTGCCCCTCTCTCCTTGTAGGCCTCAGCCAGGCTGTCGAGAGTCGGCTGGCCCCTCTCCTGGAGGACCCCCTCTACATCACTGCCACCACCCTGGACCCCCAGTTCAAGCTCACATGGAGCAGCAACCCTGATTGGCACAGACAAGTTCTCATAGAGGAGTTATCCAAACATTCCACTGCCTCCGGCCCCACAGACCCCAGCACAGACCTACATGCTCAATCCCAGACCCCTCCTGCCCCAGCTCCATCGCCGGTCTCCTCACTTTCACGGCCCTGTAAGCTGTTCTCTTTCATCAAGCAGAGACCCACGGCACAGGCCAAGAGCCTAGAGCAGGAGTTGGCCGTCTACCTACGAGAGGAACCCACAGATGAAGAGGCTTTGCATTACTGGCGGCGTAAAGCCATTGACTTTCCTCTGCTAGCCCAGGTGGCCAAGAGGGCGTTTACCATACCTGCTTGTGGCACTGTGGTGGAGAGCATTTTCACTACTGCTGGGCGCTTTCTGCGGCCAGAGAGAGGCCGCGTCTTACCAAAGAACCTGGAGACGCTTATCTACCTCAAAGCCAACTACAGATTATTATGGACTTAAAGCAAAGAGTCAAGCCTTTCTTTTATCTAAATGGCAACTTACGGCTTTATACCTGCAGTAAAGTTACTTATTGGATACTAACATCTGTCTCACTCTAAAGAAACTGAGCTAGCAACATAAAACAGTCCTCATACTACATTTGACATGAGATGGAATGAATAACCCAGAATTTCAGAGCCAAGGCTTCATGTCCATTCTTAAGAAGGGTTTTCCAGACTGCAGTAGGTGCGGATTGCTGTCTGTTTACCATGTAGCCTGCATACAGACTATCATACTGTGGACCGAGGGGACTAGAAGCAGATCAATACTAAAGTATTTACTTTGACATTATTTTGCCTGAACAGGGTCTCCAGACAACCACAAGACCACAAAGCCCCCATTCTCTATCCTCCCATCCCCAAACACAGCTTGTGTATGTACCAGCAGTGACATACCAACAATAACCAAATGGTCACTTACCGCATACTGTAGCATATTTATTTTCACTGATATGCATTAACCCTATAGGTTGTGACTAAGGCATTAGCTGCTAAAAATATGTCAATGCATCACCCACTTCTTTTTTCTCGTCTCTGTATGTAGGCCTCATCATTGGGACATCCTAATAAACGAGTTTCACTTATGAAATGCAGTTGTGTGCAGTTTGCAGATGGGAGTGCACTCATGCATGTGTGCACGTTACAAGTTTTTTTTTTGCAATGGAGAAATGCTGAAATCTGCTTCATATATCACATACTTTTACCCTTATTCATTTATATTTTCCTTTGCTAGTCCTTTATGACTGTACGTGTGCTCTTTTAGAGTAGAGGTCAATTCCATTTCATTTACTTTTATCAGCAACCCCCCTCTCCCTTTTTCAATTTCATGTCCAATTGTACTTCTGAACTTTCAGGTACTGACCCTGCTTCTGCCTCAGAAAACTAGCAGAGGATGCGTGCACGTGGCACAAATAAGAGGCTTTTACTTCGTCTGACCTCACTGAAATACTTTGAAACCGCTTTGCAGTGCATCGCTTAGAAGGATTGTTGCAGTGTGTGTGTTTGCCTTCATTCAGGGACTCTTATTACTCTGGGCTGGGCCAGTGGGGAGGCAGGGTAATTGCATGTAATTCCATTATAGTTAAATTTGAGTCAGCAGGAAGGCAGCAGTCACATCCTACACGGCCCTTTTCTCCAAAGCCAACCAGGCTTATACGAATTACGAAAGTACATATAAATAAATGGAAATAAATGGAAAGCTATATGTAGTTACTGTACTTTTGTTCTATATCAGAAGGCCCCAACTGCTTCAATGCATTGATTCATGTTGTTTTTATTAATAATGAACAGTAAGACAACAGCATCAGTCAGTTTGAAGATGACTGGCTGTGATGGAATGGATCTGATTACAAAGGTCACCAGGACTACGTCTGTTTTTCACCAACTGCAAAAAAGCATCCCAGTGTTGCTGTTCTTATTGTTGGTTAAAACCACTTCAGAGGAAGTGTGTTAATCTGTGTGAGATACAAAGAGATTTCTCTCTGTAGATCATAATTATCAAAAATCACTATGATCTTAATGATTTTCACCCTGGGATGTCTCTGTGGATTTAGATGTGTCGCTAGATTTCTTTGTGGATGTGTCAGTGTGTTCGCATGTGAAAAATGTGTTTTTGCTCATTCCCACGGGGTGTGTTGTTTTTTGTGAGTGCATGTGGAGCAGCCTGAAGCATCTCCCCCCCACCCCCCCACCCCTAGGCTGTGACAGCTCATCCATATGAGTTAGACGCTACGGTCCTATTGGTAATTGCCTCTGAAATGAATTACTTGGCAGAGAGTGAGACTGAGGGAGGGGAGGAAATTGTAATTGAACTGCCCCCTCCCTCCCGCCCTCTCCCTTATGCCTCAAGTTATTACATCTGCAGTGCAGAAAGCCATTTTCTGGCCGCACATGGACACACATACACAGAAAAATAACGCACACTCTTACAAAACCAATTTTCCCCCTCCCCCATGCAATGGCCTCAGCAGAGAACCATATTGATGCAGGGTGATTTCATAGATTGATTGTTCACACGCACATGCACACTGGGCCACACTTCATTTCTGTGCTCTTATTCATAGCACAGACACAAATACTCTCTTACACATTGTGCTTGTATCTGTTTGTACTGCATTGCTCCCAATGTTCCCCTATTTGGGGTGCCCTTTAGCTGGCCTTGGTGTATTCCCAAGGCCTAAAGGGCTGCAGGACATTGGATCTGGCACAAACAAAAGTGGTGCTAGTATCAAGAGAGCCCTAGTTACCCCATACACACAGACACACACACACACCGCCAAGCATCGTTATTTATAACCTGCCTGTTGCTGGCCTGTTGACAGTTAAAGCCTGGTGGAAAAAAGCGCTACCACTTGTGTTTGAAATTGTACATTTATACATAGAATAAGGTACTTCCTTACTCAATTTGCCAACTGTATAAAGTGTGTAAGTGATATAAGTCCAGTCTTGCCCTGCCTTCATCATGCAACACATGGGTGCTCACTCTTGTGTTGTCCTTTGGCCTTTTAACAGCCATGGCATGGAAGGGGGGCCTGCCTCGGCCAGACATGCACATGACTCCAACCATAGCACACAATAGGATCTATTTCTGTGTATGCACTAGGGTTATCACTCCACTTACACTGAGAGCGATCTCTCTCGCTCTCTCCCGCCCTCTCTTTATCACAACACTCTCACCCACTTGCCCAAAATCATGGCGGACAGAAACAGCCGGGTCAGTGTTAAGAAGAAAGAGAAGAAGGTGGAAAACAAAACAAATGACGAGAAGGACAAGGAGAAGGAAAAGGGGAAGGAGAAGATCGTAAAAAGGCCTGACAAGCTAGTGAAAAAAACTGAGACGACGCCTGAGAAGCCTAAGACGGACGAAGAGAAGACAAATGGGGAAAGTGGAGGGGCAACAGGAGCGGAGGCTGTTAACAGTGAAGAAAATGGAGAGTTTCAGCCCATAGAGCTGCCACCATTTGAGATTGTCACAGGGTGGGTAAGATTTAATACCTCTGCCACAAGAGTGAGAGACAGTTTGTGATACAGCTTTTTAACATACCCACTTTTGGTCACTTTGTAGTTGAAGTAGTTTTTCATGTCTTTCTCCAAGTCATAGAGTTCCCAATTCATGGTCTATAGTTGATTTCAGTGAGGAAGGATAGTAATGACTTGCACCTGCCCTCTTTACTAACCCAGCAGTAAGAATAGGGATGAGTCACTCTGCCTAGCATCTGTTCCCCAGTCTTTGTCCTCTGTGTTTGATATCAAAGCTATAAGAAATCTATTTATGTAGTTCATCTGGCTATTCATGTACAATATAACAATGGATATATTCAGACAGAATGGGTATGTGTTTTTTTACAGTGGACTGGCACATCCACAGACTGTGGGATGATGTGAAAGCCAAAAATATTTATAGAAACATCAGTTTACTCAGCAGTTGCCTCATTAATATTCCATCCACTGTGTCACCACAGTCTATATCGAAGACTCACCATCATTACTCTTTTACTGTGTCTTGGATGGTTGACAAATGCTTCACAAAATGAGTGACTCATGCTCTTGGTGTTAGTGTCACCTGGATCGGCATTCACAGACAGATTACTTTGAAAGCACTGTTGATAGATAATCATGCTGATGGTTTTTTCACTGTTTCACGCTAACCTGAGCATCATGCACTTAAGGAGCCCCAATGATAATGACAGCTAGTGCTTGGCGTGTGGTGTTTGGTGTTCACTGACGAGAAAACAGGCAACTTCATATTAGATTTAAGAAAACTCTCACTTTCAATCTCCACCAGAGAACAGATGAGTCCGTTCTACTTCAAGTTTCAGTTCAGGAATGTGGAATACTCATCAGGGAGGAACAAGACCCTCCTGTGCTTCAGAGTGGATACACCAGGAGGCAGCACAGAGCCTCTGAAAGGTTATATGGAGGATGAACATGCCACAGCTCATGCTGAAGAGGCATTCTTTCAACAGGTAATGGACGCTCACATTCAGCTTTTCTTACTATAGAATGTTACACACAAGTGAACCCCACAGGAGGTCAGTTTCATTATAGTTTTCAAGCACTTTTTGTGTTATATGTAAAATATTAGTTTCTTTGACTCCATCTATCTCCACTCTTTCCTTTCCAGGTGCTCCCTAACACTTCCCAAGAGTGCGAAGTCACATGGTATGTATCATCCAGTCCCTGTGTAGCCTGTGCATCCAAGCTGGCCAACATCCTCCAGCAGCGCAAAAAGGTCCGTCTCTGCATATTCTGCTCCCGTCTCTTTGAGTGGGAGCAGCCGGAGATAGTGGAAGGGCTCCGGGCTCTGGTGAGTGCCGGCTGCAAGCTGCGGATGATGAAGCCGTCTGACTTCCTACATGTTTGGGAAACGTATGTGGAGAAGGAGGACCAGAGCTTTACACCCTGGGAGGATTGTCAGGAGAACTACGACTACTACATGGAGAAACTGGCTGATATCCTCAAGTAGATGTGAGTTGGTAAGTATTGTGTGTGTTCTGGGCCTACATGCTTTATTCTTAATAAAAAGCTTTGGATTTAAATGTTTGTCTGGATAATGTTTGTCTTTTGTCCCTTGTCTTGTTACAGGAGCACATGATGGACTAGATCTCCCCACTGACGTGACCACAAAATCGACCTTCTTGTCAAATTCCCACTGGTTAAACGTGTGTTTCTTGCGGTCATATTTACTGGTGCAGATCAGTATTAGTTTGAATGAACAGTCGTGGCAACATTTTGTATTTTTTATTTTGCTAAGTTCATAGGGAGACACAAAATGCTTGAATGGCATTTATACAGCATCACTTATTGTATATAAATATATCATACAATATCCAACTGATTGCCTATAAGATTCAACGCTGAACCATTAACAACATTAAATAAGCTAACTACTATCTACTGACATCTGGTGTTTGCTGTAGGAATTGAAAAATGATCCTACAGATCATCACATATGTACAGTGGATACAATAATTGAGAGCTAAAAATGTACAGTATATGATTGATGATTATCATATAAACCCTCAAGGATAAGCGTATATAGCTAATGGATGGATGGGTGGTATGGCTAACATAGTGAACCTTAGAACCTTAGCGTTCAGGTCAAAGCACAGCTGAGGCTGACCATGTAGAGATGAGTCTTAGATGTCTTCTGCTGACCAGTGTACACATCTTGGTCTTTCCTCTTTCGCCCTAATGGTAAGCATTGCACAATAGCGAAATTGTCTCTCCAGTTTTCATACAGCCAAACTTTTGTTTTCTGGTACATAATGAGCCTCACCGGGCTGTAGCAACTCTATAGACTTGTTAATGATTATCGGAGTCTCTTAGTATCTCAACTTATCTAAACTGGTGCAAAGAGAGCTTCAGTGACTCATTGTTTAAAGGAAACCAGCCCACCGTCGCTTTCTGTTGTATCATGGCCCTCAGTTGCCGCAGCTAGAACACAAGAAGGGCGAGAAGTGGAAAGATGGATTAGAAATACATTATGGTTTCAGTTATAAGACATTGGCACAACACCTGTCATCAGAGAGAAAAAGTCCACATATAATATAACTTTGTTACCTTGGTCCTCCTGCGAGGTTATTGGTAATGGTGTTGTTTCACTGCAAACAGTGCCATTCTCACCCCCTTCTTCTGGTCAAGTTGTTTAAAAAAAAAAGAAACCAAGATTTCAGTAAGGGATAAACAAAGGGAATTCTCAAAATGTTTGGTTTATAGTTTTTGTATCATATGCTTCACTCATCTGTGGGTTCTTTACCTTTAGCTAAATCATTAATTGCTTCATCGGTGATGTAGTCAACCAGCGGACAGGGTGCATCTGCGGGGCGGAGGAAGGAACTTTAAAACAAGAGCACCAATGGCTAAAGACAAACTATAAAAGAGTCAAACTGTCAACAGGTAGTTACACAGACAATTTCAAGAATACCAACTACTTGAGAAATGAATCACTGGTGGTGCAGCAGATGCGGAAATGTTGACCGTAACCACAAACCACGAGAGGTGGTGTCAACATACCATTACGGTCCTTTAGCTGGGCCATGCTGAGAAAAAGGTTTGCCTCTTCTGGCTTATCATCATCATCACCTATGTGATAAGAAAAAAATAAGTCACAGTAATTTGAGATGATATAAATTCTTGGGAGAGCGGAAACAAAGTGTGAATACAACATCCATCAACATTTCATCACAATTTAAGTTGACGTGGCAAACGTGTTAGCAAACAGTTTCTTATTTACAAATCCAGTAGCAAAAACATTATCATTCATTTGGAGTAAAGTTTCTGTCCAATATTCACTCTGTTTTAGGTCTTTATCAACTACTGAGGGAAATATCTGGTCCTTTAGCTGCTAAATGTTCCACTATGTTCATCAGCTAGTCACTAATTGCGCATGTCTGATGTTCGGTGCCAGGCAGGTAGTATACAGCTTGTTTTTAGAGAGTTTTCACTGAGCTGAAATTGCTCAGAAAAGCCAAGCAGAGCTGGAGAATTGGGTGATAATTCTGTGTAGGTTTACCACTACAAGCAACCACATTGTCATGTTGTTTTCACATTGTCATTGATAAATTGTTACTTCAATAATATTGATTATAGCTACTTTAATAATGAACATTTTTATAATCCATGCACTCAAAAAGTCCCCAAAACAAAAGCCAAACCTCGTTTGCGGATGACCCTCAGGACAATGCATCCAAGGAAGACCACGATGATGCCACAGAAGATACAGCCAGAGATGGAAAGAAGCACCCTCCTCTTCAAAACTACAGATTAAATATATAAACATAATGGAATGAGAAAGAACAATTGTAGGGTAAAAATGCATAACTTCCAGACCTCTGTTTTACTCACGAAGGTTCTTGGTCTTAAAAGAATCACTGGGTTTCGAATAAGATGGTCTACCGGTGCGACTGCCCTGGCAGGTGTATTGGCTCTGTGCAGGATCATTTGTGGGTGTGACTCTATGTATCTCAGAGGTTGGCACATCAATACGTTCATTCTCTTTGGACCTGTTAAATTTTTGCAAGTTTGAATTTTCAGAAATGTGAGAATCCACATGGTACACATATAAATGACTTTAGAAAACTTTATTCTGTAGTATTAATTGGTGTTTTTTGTGACTACTACCAAGTGTAGTTCCAAATGTCCTGGCTATCCTGCACCACACATTTGAGCACCAAACTGTCAGTGGAGAAGACCTCGGACCAGCCAGTTAACAGGATTACATGAGCCTGTGGGCGCTCTGTAGAAACACAATCAAAGTTGTGACATTCAACACGTGCACATACAAAAAAAATGTTAACAGGGAAGTAAAAAAAAACGTACCTTCAATTATGAGTTTTACACCCTGACTCTGGTCTGACTTGAAGACTGTATCCTTTCCTCTTTTAGCTTGGCATCTATATGACCCAGAGTCTGATGTCACAACAGATTTGATGGTGTGATTGTTTCCAGATACGGTGAGTTGATTTTCACCTTTGTACCATAGGTACTCCCATCCAGAGGAGATATTAATGTGACAGCTAAAGGAGACTGAATCTTCAGTGTGCATCACATCGTGCTCAGGATTCTGCGTCAGTATTACTGTGGGTTTCGTATCTGGGGGGTGATAATAATGCCACTGCTATTAGACAGCATTTTAATGTATATCACACTGCACAGCCCAGGGTAAGGAGAAGCTGTCTTTTATCTTTTATTTCCTTTACAAAATGAAACATGTATCCTGAAGAAGAAAACCAGTCAGTCAGTTTATTTAATGAAATGGTTAGACAAACTGGAAAATACATTAATTTGCTTTCTTACTGACAGTTAGATGACAAGCTTGATACCACTCTCTTATCTGTCCATAAAATATAAAGTGACAAGCATAAAGACTGGAAGCAGGGGGAAATAGCTAGCCTGTTTCTGTCCAAAGGTAAAAACAACCTCCTTAATAATTAACATGTTATAGCACATTTGTTTTATCTGTACAAAAACCTGAGCGTAAAAACAACATTTTGTGGTTCAGTGTGAGGTTATGTGCGGATTTCCTGGAGTCTTGTTAGAGTTAGGTCGCTAGGCAACCACCAGCTAGCTGTTTCCCCCTGCCTCCAGTCTTCATTCTAAGCTACGCTAACCATCTCCTGGCGTCAAACTGAACAGGATAGATATGTGAGGGGTATCGCTCTTCTAATCTAACTCTCTTCCCAAAATGTCAAACCTTTTCTTTAAAATGACATCTTGTTTAGTGTAGGATTGACACTGGCCACCTCTTCCAGTGTGACAAGGAGTCAAAATAAAACAAGTGATTACAAAAGATTTCTCTAAAGAACTGTCAAAAAGGAAGAAACAAATCTCACCGTAAACATCAAGTGTTAGACCCGAACTATGTTTGCTGCTGACAGACCTGCTCTTCAGTTTTCCGGAGCAGCTGTAATGCCCATGCTGTTTGGCCAACGCAGAACTGATGGAAAGAGTAGTTCTATCCTTGTCAAAAGACACAACATCAGCCTGGAGCTCCTTTCCATCTTTGTACCATGAATATGTCCACGAGTCAGAGCTGCTATCCATTCCACAGCGAAACTTCACACTCTCACTGGGAAACACATCCAACCACGGTGTCATCAGCTTCAAAGAAGGAACAGGAATGTCTAAACAGAAACAGACACATTAGGCACTTTCTAATATCCTGAAAGATATCCTCTTTGTATTTTATAGCATGCAATCAATAAGCACAGATGAAGGCAGAATTATTCCTCTAAACAATAAACAGTTCTTTGGCTCACCAATTATGTTTAATTTCCGACTATCACTAGGCGTCGTGTTGTACATTGTTTTGTCTCTTGTGGCCATGCACACATAAGTTCCGGTGTTAGACAAATTGGCAGGATTAATGCTAAAATGACTGCTGTTGATAGAGAGTGCTTTTCCATTTTTGTACCAGAGGTAATCCCAACCAGACGAGAGTTCAACTTTACATTCGAAGGACACTGACTCTCCGGTGTACATGTTGTCAGCGTCTGGATGTTGAGTCAGCAAGGGTTTAGGCTTGTCCTCTGAATACATAAAGAAGATGTGCATCAGTGTACACTTTGTGATATCAAGAGTTGCTCTATTTAAACTGTACTTTAAAACATCTGACCAACCAGATAATAGCATAATAAGTGATCAGCGATGCACTGCAGAAATACAAAGTGACCTGCGTACTACAAATAAAGGTTTGGAGGAATTAAACAAAAACGTACCTTTTATGTCGAGTGTTACAACCTGACTCTGGTCTGAGTTGAAGACTGTATTACTTCCTCTTTTAGCTTGGCAACTATATGATCCAGTGTCTGATCCTGCAACAGTTTTGATGGTGTGACTGTTTCCAGATATGATGAGTTTACGGTCACCTTTGTACCACTGGTACTCCCATCCAGAAGAGACGTTTATGTGACAGCTAAAGGAGACTGACTCCCCATCAAACATCACATTGTAGTCTGGATCCTGTGTCAGGATGACACTGGGTTTTTGATCTGAGTAAGTAAATATGTCATTGCCATCAGTATGCACAATGCATCCAGTGTAAAAACAATCTAGCGTTTCACTAGATGTGCCTTAAACAGATATTTATCCCCCTGTTTGCAGATTTAGCTAAATTATTTGTATTTTTGTGCAACTAAAAAAAGGAAACTCACCATATACTGTGAGATCAAGTGGAGGACTAGGGTGGCTAATGACGGACCTGTCCTTCAGGTGCCCCTTGCATTCATATTTTCCCGCATGGTTAGCTGAAGCAGAGCTGATGGAAAGAGTAGCTCTATTCGAGTCAAAAGACACAACATTATCAGGCTGGATCTCCTGTCCATTTTTGTACCACGTATATGTCCACGAGTCAGAGCTGCCGTTTATCCCACAGCGCAACTTCGCACTCTCAGCAGGGAACACATCCGACCAAGGTGTTATCAGCTCCAAAGATGGAACAGGAATTTCTAGGGAGAGAGAGGCACATCAGTCCCTCTTCATATCCTCTGAGATAACCTGGTTGCATTTGATTTTACCATACAGTATAAAGCCTGAGAAAGGTATAAGCAAAAGCATAATTATTGCATTTGCTTATATCAATCAAGCTTGCATAAAAGAGGACAACATATTGGGTGTTATGATCACTTGAATACTAAATAGTCATCACATAATAGTCATTTAAAAAATAGATCCTCAGTGAATTTGTCTTGTGATCCAACAACAAAATACAGAAACTTAATGAATACAACAAGAAATACCACCAGATTCTTGGAAATACCACCAGATTCTTCTAAAGATATAAGAACACACGCAGACAGAAGCAGATTTAAATGTAAATGCTCCGTACTTGTATGGCGCCTTTCTAGTCTTTTCGACCACTCAAAGCGCTTTTACACTACATCTGCATTCACCAGTCACACACATTCATACACTGAGCCTAAGTGCTCAAACGGAAACTAGCATTCACACTCATTCATACACTGGCAGAACAACAAATCGGGGTTCAGTATCTTGCCCAAGAACACTTCACATTTACAATGGCAGTCTACAATGTGTGAAGACAGGCCAGTCAACCGAGGCACCCATGCTACCAAGTCAACTCAAACCACAATATTCCATGATTCATGTGATTTAGAGAAGAAAGCACGGACTTCAAGTATTAATGTGAAGGAAGCAGGAACAAGTTTCTTAACAGCTGCACAACAAAAATACCTCAAAATGTAAAACTATAGACTGAGCTCATAAACAGTGGGATTTTAGTTAGATTTTGTCCTCTAAACATTGAGAACAAGTTTAAAATTAAAATTAAATTAAAACGGTAGCATGTGTGAAGTTGTAAAAATGAGTTATTTCTGACTAGTTTCATTTCATGGGCCGATACTAGCACTCCTTCCCGTACATAAAACTGATATGGGTACAAATACAGTACACACTTCTGAGCCATCCCTCCGTGCGTTATGCTACACCACCACTTCCTGTTTCAACAGAAAATGCATAAAATAACGGAAGCAAGACGCTGAAAATACTCTTTCACCAAATTCAAGAGCAGCCTGTAGGTTCTTGAAACCTTTGGTGACAGCACCAGGACAAAATAAAACAATGATTTAATGTACATAGAATAGATGATTAGCATTTTACATATTTACGACACATTTTCTTACTGTAAACACAGTGCTTGAAATAACATCACTTTGCTGTTTTTACCTACCAAGGACAACTTGTGTTATTTTCTCACTGTCGTCTGTTGATATTACACCTCTTGTGGCCCTGCACCAATACTGCCCCTCTTCAGCAGCACCAAAACGGATTTCATGACGGGGGCTGCTGGGGGCAAGGAGATTCTTGTCTTTGTACAAATGATACTCCCAGCCCGAGGACACATCAACTTTGCAAGTGAAGTTCACCGTTTCTCCAACATACGTCGTATTCAAATCAGGTTTCTTGCTAAGTGTTGGTTTTGGTATTTTTTCTAAAACAGAAAAGCAGTTCACACCATATTACTGCTACAACCCCAAAACTTGAGAAGCAGTCACATATATCAGCATTTGACCACCCAAATGTATTCTTCTTTTAATCAAGTTGAATAGGCTACTGACATTAGGAAGAGATTAGAGAGTTTAAGAACAATATTTATTATATTTAATATTTAGAGTTGAGAAGATCTATACCACTCTTATATCTGTCTTTGTGGTAAATGAATCTACTGCTAACAGCCAGTTAGCTAAAGTTAGCACAAAAAAAGACTAAAACAAAACAAAGGGAAACCATGGCTGTATTATAAGGACTCTCCAATGCATCCATGGGGCCTGGCTCTGTCCAAATGTACCAACCAGCCCAACCAGCCCGGCAATCTCACAGTGAAAAGAGGACTTAAGCAAATCACTGTTCCAAGCCAAGAAAGAGTCCAGCACATAGCCTACCATAAAACCACGTCATTTTCAGTTTGTTTTTTGTAGGGATTAAACAAACAAGATATGACATGTTAAAAAGTGTGCTTTAGAGGTGCTGGCAGGTTTTGTTACATTTGGGGCAGTCAAGACTAGCCCCCCGCTTCCAGGCTCAAAGCTATGCTAATCTACTGGCTGTTTAGAGTGGTTTTATATTTAGCTTACAGATATATGCTTTCTCCAACTCTTTCTTTAAGATAGCTGTATTCATGTAAAGTGTATGTAATGCTATACAGGGGCATGAAAGCTCACCATAAACTGTGACATCAACTGTGTTGCTAAATCCAGAGGTGACCCCCCTGGTTTCAAGATGAGCTTTGCAGGCATAGCCTCCTTGATGGGTTGGATCGGCCAAGGTGATGTTGAGCACCTCTTCCTCCATGGTAAGCACTGAGTCCTCCTGGAGCTGCTTTTGATTTCTGTACCAGATAATATTCCAGTCCGGGCTGCTGGTTCCACAGCTGAACCCCACTTTTTCACCTTTGAACACATCTGGCCAGGCAGTCTGCAGCTTTAGAGACGGTTTGGGTGGGTCTGAAAATAAGCATCGCAAAGAAATCTTAAAAGTCTTGAAAGAAATTTAAGATCAAACCCAAATAAAATAACTACATACAATCAGAAGGGTGCATCATCTAAACTTCTACTTTCACAGATGAAAGTACTATAGATGTGTGCATAAAGGCTCATGTAGTAGACATGAATGATGTGGTCATACTCTTTGCAGTGCAGTTTGACTTAGCTGGTGACAAAGTGATTAAGTTCATAGCTTACCAGAGACCAGCAGAGTTGTTTTTTCACTCTCCTCTGTGTAAAATGGGCCTTTGCCTCTCTTGGCTTTGCAGTGGTACTCTCCATTGTTAGGATGATCTATAGAATCTATGGCATAATGAACATCAGGTACTTGAATTTCATTTCCATTATGGTAAAATAGATACTCCCATCCCGAAGACTTGTCGACCTTGCATGTGAAGTTTACAGACTCTCCGATGAACATCCTGCCATAGTTCAGACTTTGGCTTAAAGTGGGCTTGGGCTTGTTTGCTAATCAGAAAGAAGAAACAAAAAAATTGGCCATTTCAATAAGGATATTAACTACTGTCTAGACAGTCTGCAAAAATATGGGTGAACACATGAAACTTACCATTAACTGTGAGTGTGAGTGATGAACTATTTGCAGCGCGAATGTCCTTTGATTTGTGTTGACCATTACAGGAATAATTTCCAGAATATGTTTGAGCTGCAGTAATTGTAAGCACAGATCCGTCCGGAGAAAAAGACACATTTGGATCTGAATCTTGTAGTTTCTCTTCATTTTTGTACCAGATGAAGGTCCAGTCAGAGTTGCCATTGATGCTACACTTGAACTCCACTTTCTCAGAAGGGAACACATCCAACCAGGTTGACTGTAGCTGCAGAGATGGTATGGGAGGCTCTGGGAATGTTTTAAAGATATTATTAATTACATTCAGATAATAAAGAAATATTTTAATTAACATTTTAATTCTTCAAATATATATAATATATTATTACAGTTCAGTTTAATTTATCAAATTTTAACAGGCATCTTCTTAAAGGCTCAGAGACCATTTGTTGTGATGATGTCAACTATATAAACTACAACAGTCAGTAAAGTATCTGCAAGAACCTTTTGACAACGGCCGTGGTGATTTCACAGGTGACATTTGCTAATTCACAGCTTGGAAGACTTACTGTCAAAGTCATAGCATTTTTTAAGCTCTGATTTCTCATACATCTGTGTTTGTATGATTTACTATCCAAAATTTACAAAAGTACCTATTCATTATGGATGGATTTTCTCATTAAGGCCTTACAAAATGTATCATCTTTGCTTTTTGATTTCAGGAAGTAACGTCTTTCCACTATTAAATCAACAGGATTCCAAATGTAAGCCTTTCAAAATGTAATGAGGATGCATTATTATTATGCATGCTAACTCTTTCAGATTGATGTTCTTTCAGTTCTTTAACTGAAATTAAAATCTCACCATAGATTGTTGGACTTGCTGTTGACAGAAGGCTGGTTGGAGGGACAGTGCTGGTGGCTGTTGGATGAGAGGAGAGATGTAGGGAACAGAATTAAGATCAGAACAGCCTGCATTTGTGCTCTTCCTACATCACAGGTGGAAATATAAGCAGAAATTTGAACAGCAATAGTAGTAATAATTAATTTAGAGCTGCAGTAATTTACTGAATTTAAACCAAATTAAATTAAGCTTATATTGAGCTGACGCAGGGATTGGAATAGCCAATGTTATACTACACAAGGGGTGGACAAAATAACAGGAATGCCTGACAAGAAAATGCAGTTAAATACTGAAACCCCTCTGAGATTACTATTCACACACATTGCAGGACTACAAAGGACATTATCAAGTGTTATTTTATCCACCACATATACTATTGGATGACACAAGAACAGTGGCATTACAGTTTAGAAAAGCTAACCACGTTTAAAGATGAACTACAGAATAGTGAAATATGAACTTGCACTGGTAGGCCTGTAATTATAGGAACTGCCAGACTCATGACAACAAAGTACTTCATGTTCCGCATGTTAACTTTCCTCATGTTTTACTTCCTGAACATTATTTTTTGCCTTCTTCTGATTTAGTACAAGCAAACAAAATATTTAACACCAGGTAAATTAGTTTTATATCACAAAAGTTAACTTGGAAACAGGATATTTCCTTATTTATTGTGTATTTTGGGTGAATAAGAAAACGTACTGCTTTGAAGCTTAACGCTTTTATTGTTGATCAAAATTAGTTTGTAACTGCTATTTTAAAATGAGTGCAATGTGCATAAAATACATTGTAATGTCTTGCCAGTGTGTCTGACATGTTTCTTACCATATCCAGTACTCTGAGCTGCACAAACAGCAGCGAAATCTGTCAGATCAAATGAAGGTGAGTGAGAGTGTGTGTGTTTTAAAGTACAAGAAAATATTCTTTGTTCATCACATAAATTGCTATAAAATAAATGCAATTGACGAAAAACTTACATATGACACTGAAGACGCCGATAAGCCACATTTTCCATTGAGCTGCACATGTAGAGGCTGGGTTGCTGAGTTGAGTCATATATCTGCTGTGTAGAGAACTTCTGTAAAGGAAACAAGACTGCAGACTACATGGGCGTGTGACAAATTAATTTCTAAACTCACCTCAGGACAACAGCTTTCCTGTCTCTCTGACATCTGCCTTTTTTGTTGTTTAAGCAACAGGAAATATGTTGGTCAACCACACTCAGATGTTTGACTTCTCAACATGCATTGATGATTTGTGCTGAAAAATGTAAGGAAAACGGAAACAATGTGCAAGACAAGTTTGTTAATTGTGTTTGAAACCAAACAAATATTGTGTTTATTGTGTACTGTGCCTGTTTAAAAGAGGGGTTTCCCCTCCAGTTTAAAAAATGTAGAATGTCAAGATTGCCTGACACATTTTATTTTCTGGTAACAGAATCACAAGCAGGTTGAGCAGAACTAAAACCAAATCTCTTTCTCAAACCATCCCGGCCTAACTATCTTACCTTGGTGCAGTTTCAGAGTAGATATTTTTCAACCTGTAGGTGTGACGTGATTTGGGTGACATGAGCGGAAGTTGTTTTTTTTTACGCATAAGTGAACCAAGACAACTCAGCCAGTAAACCACAAACATCACAACGACATCCTTACCCCTTCAGTTGAAAATCATTTCGAGACATGCAAATGAAAAGAAGTTAATTCCCACTGATGTAATACTTACATGCACACATTTGACGTTAAGTTGTCACAAGTTATGTATTTTGGCTATTAAGTATGATTACATCAGAAGAAAGCACTTAAATTACAACACCTTGTGGTAAAGTAAGATTTCCTGTAGCTCTATGGCTGGCTGAGATGAGGCGTTATTTCTGTGATGTGGTTATTTTCACTATAGCTACTCACCATTAGGTGTCAGTATAACCCAACCACGCCTCTGAGTCCCTCGGTATACTGTATTATTATTTAAAGCACATCAAATTAGCAGTTTTACACAAACTCGTAGGCCTACACTGACATGCTACTGCATCTAGTGTTACTAAATAAACCAACTTCTTTTTACACAACCAAAACTTTTGTAAAAAGTAAGCAGTAAGACTCCAGTACTATAACACTAGCTGTTACTGTTTGGGTTATCAGGGCTCTGGGCAAGCCAGTGATACACCCATTTCCATGACCCATCAGATTGAGAAAGCTTTATCATTGCCAACAATGTTACTTTCATGGCTATTATCCTAAACTGTTCCTTTATGGTGGTCAGATTGTTACTATACTATATACTATGTTACTATATACTATTTAGTTAGGGTGACAAATTTTAGTTGCTGTGCTGGCAGACATACTATAGGTCAGTAGTGTCTGATAGTAGAGCAGCCACCTGACCTGTGATTCAATCTGAATTTCTTCAGGGGGCTATAACACATAACATTTTGTAGTTGTGTAAACACCCTCTAGTAAATTAAGTAGCAAAAGCCCCCACCCTTTTAAAATACTAGTGCCCTGCTGTGGATCTGTCACGTTTTATAAAACAAGAGGGACTTGAGAGATCATGTTAAGGCTTATCTGTGGTGCAAGGTAAAAGGTTTTTCATCAAAGTTTACTTGAGCCGAGTTTTTTGTACTTTAATATTGTTTTTAAAGATTATGTTTAGATTTATGTTACCTGTCTTGTTTCTCCCTTGGATTACCTGTGATTATTTGGTCAGTCATTACCTGCACAACAACCCTGGTCAACACACCCCAGCAGGATTCAGGAAGTTTGATGAAATTTAAGGCGAAACGTCTTCTGGCAACCTCAACCCACCTTTGACAAGCTAGTCACCTTAAAGCAAATAGCAATATAATAATTTAAAGGGTCCATTCACCCAATCAATCAAAAAAGCCCTCATCACTGCTGGTGTCTTGCCAAGCAGACAGTTTTGGTTTTACGTGCTGAGTTTTACAGATAAAGACACTATGACGTCTGTTATTTATTTGGTAAAATGTAGGACTAATAAAAATAGTTGACAGCATAGTTTGAGAATTATCCTGAGTAACTGTTGAAAAGAGACGTTGAGGTTTTTCTTATAATGATTTAGGCAACACAAACAAAAAATTTCACTACCTACCAATGAGGTGGCTTTCATAAAAACCTCTGCATGGCTAGATACCACTTTTTGTAATTTGGACCAACCATCCCTTTAATCATTATCCCACATCTTCAAAACCAGCAGATGTGTCTATATACGAGGGCTGTTTCATTATAAAATTATAATGACGTGTGTAGAAATCCATAATACATAACATATAATAAAATACAATTTTTATTACACCATCCATACAGTGATTGCATTAGCATGTCCAAGGATTGACTGTTTTATTAGGTAGTACATACACATACTACAACAAACAGCACATGGGCACAGGCAGAGAAAAACAATGGCAAATATAGCCTGACATTGAACTCAGCAGCTAAAATGACATGTAACATTTGGCAAACTGGGATGGTTTGGGTGGCATGGGTCTTCCCCGCATACTGGAAGGAGTGGGTGAGTCTGGGTGTGTGTGGGGGAGGAAATGGATATGTTGGTATGTTGTTCTGTCCCCTTCTTCATTATGTACACACTGCTGCACATCCAGCCACAATGTTTTCTCCATATCTTCAAACACTCTGGACAAGATAAGAGAGACATAGAGAAAGGGTTAGATGGATATACAGAATGTGGGCTCCTAGACACACACATATAAACTCACTTAAAACACAAGACCTGGACCTCTGCTGGTCCTTTAAAAGCACTGGTGGAATAATCAAAGCAAGAAGATTGATAAATGGGGCCATGAGGTGTTAATAATCACTTCAGTCAGGAATGTTCTGAGAGAAAGTGTGTGTGTGAGAGAGGTTTTGTACGTGTGTGTGTGTGTGAGAGAGAGATATCCACAGCGTATTTTCCATCGAGGATTATCTGGCTCGGTTTCTGCCCCCTTAGCCCATTCTCCCTTCTTCTCACAGCACTCCATTCGGCCTGTTGACTCATGGTAATGTGAAGAGATTGACTTTGGGTCACGTCATCTGGAGTCATTTTTAGAAGCTGCGGAGTACCGCGCTGACATCACCCCGGTAACCCCCACCCAAAGGCGCTCCCTACCTAATCCCTCGTTTTCCCCTTGTGGGGCCCTCCCATGTATGGCTATGCCGGCTGGGAGCCCGCGTCCTCACACTCTGTGCAGACCCACAAGAGCGATCACGGCATCTATAGGGCGCAGTTTACATTTGGCATGAAAATGCGCCTTTGGTAATCTGATCACAAGTGGACAGCTGTAAATACACATGTGAATGCATCCAAACACATCAAGGATGCATTAAGATCCAATCACTTGAGCCAGTTCGTGGGGAGGAGATGGGGGGTGGGACCTCATTTGCAGTACAGTGTGAACATATGTGTCCCTGACCATGCTGAAGGTCAACTCTGCAGTGTGCATGTAGCACAACAACTGCATCCAGTTTATGTGCTCATGTAAAACAACTCAGACAAGGAATTGAGGCCCTATATTCAAGGTTAAGTACCAAAAATGACATCTTCCTCTAAGGGTCCAAGTGTAAAATGTAACTATTAATGATGTCAACTAGGAACAAATCTCCTTGGGGCTGGGAGGCACAGACAGGCTGGTTAGGTTGGAAAATTAGAAAATAGATTATTGCCAGCCTTCTCCTTTAAAAATGCAGTAGTCTAATTTCCAAAATGTAAAAAGCAACGGTGTCTTCCCTTTACATGTGTTTGTGATTTAAGAATAATCCAGCTGCAACAGCAAGATTCTTGATGGAGAAAGATGATCACTTGGTCATGGATACCCAAGTGATCACGTGCAAATGTGTGCACATGTGCATGTAAGTGACAGTTGTTGGGGTTGGTGGTGGTGATGGTACAGTGGATAAGACACATCCCTGGGGTGTGAGAGACCCAGGTTCAATGTGTCCCTGAGCAGGACACCCCTAGTTGCTCCAGAGTCGTGCGACCTCTGACATACATAGCAATTGTAAGTTGCTTTGGATAAAAGCATCAGCTAAATGAATAAATGTATTACAATGTAACGGAACAGCAGTTTAAACTCACATTTACAATAAAACAAAGAAAAACCCAGAACATTTTCCTTACTCGCTGCACCCTCGATCAAAAGCTACCATGAAAAACTACCACAAATAAGTGCATATAAATGTGATGGGGGTAAATAATGAAAATATTGCATGCACACTGGAGGCGTAGACTAATCACGCTAAAAGCAGCACATATAAATGTGCTACTTCATTAATGTGCGTTTTAATGTAGTCAGATTCTGGTCCAATTTATGCTAAGGAGGAGGTCAGTAAGCGGAGAGGGGAAAAGAGGAGAGAAAGGGAGGGCAAAGGAGAGAGATGATCTAAAAACAATTTAAATCATGTAATTGGTCCCTTGTTCACGTGTTCTGAATGTACAGCGGGCATGAAAAGTAATAATGTTTCACACTGCCGTAAAAATAACCCGTGGTATGTTCTTCACAGTAATATAAAACCATTATCCTTCACTCTTTAACCCCTTTACAACCATCATCTATCATGTGCATCCCTCTGTCAATTGTCTCATCATTCTGCCCTGCTAAAATGTTTGTTTTTTGTCTTTTTCACCTTTTTACCCTCTCTCACCACTTCGTGCTTTTAAAAAAAAAAATACTTTAATGGGGCTTCTCCTGTCAGCAGTCGAAATGACAGTGCAAGCAAAGCCTCCCGACACTCCTTGAAAGGCTACACCACTCAAGTATTTAAAAAGCTTAAACGAAGGTCCCATATTAAAAACCCAAACGTGGCTGCCTAATAGTAAGGGTAAAAATAGAACTGTTACAGTTGTAAAAACATCAAATTTGGTATTTCCATTTGACTGACATTAATCCTTGCCACATTACCACATCCAAAAGCAGGGCATGCGATGGACAAGATGTACAGAGGAGGAGGGTGCAGAAGTGGGGCGACACATGTTAGAGGAGAGGGAAGGACACGTTAGTTTTTCATTTTTAATTTGATGCTATGAGTTTAAGAACACTACAATAGTTTTTATTTATTTATCAGAGTGTTAGTGATGGTAGTAGCACTTGAATAAAGGATGTTATTTATGAGGAAATGTACAGCGATAAAATTTGCTCCCACAAGTGTGATGTCCGTGTGTTTGACTGAACAAGAATGGATATTTCTCTCTGTTCCTTACCTCTGGAGGTCTGGGTGTCAGTTTATTTGCCCTTCTCCTTATCTGCCTCTGGAAGAATAATCTCTGTTGGGAGAGAAAGATGCAGTTTATTTATGTTTGTTAAATGGATTTAAGATCGGTATATTGTTACATTTATCATGTTTGGTAAAACATTGTGAAAACTGGAATTAACGACTGGGACCAAAGCAGGGTCAAACAAATTTAAAGGAATAGTTTGACATTTTGGGAGATACCCTTATTTCCTGCTGAGAGGTAGATGAGAAGATTGATCCCACTCTCATGTCTGTGTGCTAAATATCAAGCTACCATTCCAGTAAAGAGTTTAAAAATAGATAGATATAATAAATAGATTCTGACTATGTTCACTGAAAATGTTTTCCTTCATTTGTCTGTAGATACGTACGTTTGACCTCCAGTTTGCAGGAGACAGTGGCCTCTCCTTGGGCGTTCTTGGCTCTGCAGGTGTACACGCCGCCATCGAAGCTGCAGGGCTTACGGATCTCGAGGGAGCAAATGCCCTGGTTAGAGATCTGCCGAAACTTGGGGTCGTCACCGATGACCATCTGATTCTTCAACCACTCAATCTTAGGCTGAGAGGTGGAGAGGAGACATTTATAAGCTCAATAACTTATCTACAGCATACCACATTGATTTGTTATAGCTCATGCTGGGCTGATTTTTACCAACGTATGAGACAAAACATTTTTTGACATGGTACATTTAATGAGAATATGCCGTTTAGTTATTAATTTTAGTACTTTATAAATTCTGCAATAGTTGGAATGAGGGAAATAAAATCCTCCTTTTGTTATTTTTAAAGCTCTAAGCTCTGACTATTTATATTATTGAACATTTCTAGTTTCTGGCATTTTCCCTAACGTTGCTGTAAACAGTTTTCTTTACTTTTAATACTCCAATTTTACACATGGTTTTACATGTTTTTAGACAAACATTTGACTAGACCTCAGTTTCTGTCTGTTGTCAGCTTGTCTTCCAGTGAGCTCAAGCAGTCTGTGCTCAGTGTGACAGTTGGGTAGAATGGGAGTAACATATGTCTTTTTCCTGACCCCAGGTATGTGTTGCTCCGGGTTTCAGTGACGCTATCCCTGCGTGGATTTCCTCATGGTCCAGCTAAATGCAAGATGACTCTGGTTATTGGATTTCACCTCAGCTGATGCATTTCAGAACAGTTTGTTTCAACCATTCCTTCCTCCTGATGAGTGAAACATATTTAGTTCTGCGTTGCTGGTTACGACAAGATTTAAAAATATGGGTTCTATTTTAGAGACTTATGGGGCTTTCATGCGAGTTCAGGTGGTAAACATTTTGTGAGCATGTAGGTTTTTCTCTGAGGTAAGAACTGATAAGAGCTGTAAACTGCTTTGTTAAGATCCACTGACTAATATTAACTGAACCGCAAAAAAAAGTATATAAGTTAATTCATCAGGTTTCAAAGAGAAATGGCTTTGACATTTTAAAATTATTTAGCAGTTTGACATTTTGGTGGCAGGATATGGAGGGCAGGGTGTAACATCTAGAAGGATTCGATTTTTTTCTATCCAGTTTAGTTAAGTTCAATCCAAACTCTAAGAATCTGGAAGGATACACCCGACTCTTCCAGTCATAAAACCTGCAGGTCTACCAAGGTAACAAGCACTAGCAGCATTATTTGTTGGTGGTGCAATGACATCATTAACTTCAGCAGCAGCATTTCTCTGTGCCAAAGGCTCAAATGCACAGTACTTGGTCTACTGCCTAGGGTGAAATCATGTCCCTCATTTTCATCATCCTTCACCTCCTCCATCAGAGAGAGTGATAGAGATGGAGAAGACTCAACAGATGACATTAGTTTTTTACTTTATGTTGTTTGCCCTGCTTAGTTTAACTTCACAAAGACATAAATATGGTGGGATGGAAAAGTAAGAAAGAAAGATAAAATGCTAAGAGCAGGAGAGATGAGTAGATGAATTAACATTGTCTTTATCTCTGTCAGTTAAACGAGGAATCAGCCCAGAAAGGCATGGTGATTTGTAAAAAAAACAAAACAGATTTTGATATACTGCATTTTCAGCCTTGAGCTGTCGATCTGCTCTGAGCAGACAGGCAACAGACAGCCAAACGGCATTGACATTCTTGCACCAAGACTGCAGTATGCTGCTGGATTGGCATCGCCCCACTCTCTGCAGTCTCCCAATTGGGCGCACAGCGAGTAACCAGGATACCAAACCGGCGCAGGAAATTAGCTCAGTTTGCTCCAACTTGCCTTGCCTTGTTTAATTGACAGAAATAACAGAGATAAAGACAATTTAAACCCACCCACTGATCTCTCCTGCTCTTTTCATTTTATCGTCCTTTCTCTCTGTCCTGTCCCACTGTATTTCTGTCTTTGGGCATCAATGTGTGTGGATGTCAGTCACACTGATAATAACAGTGCTGGTATCTGGACGGGTGGCAAAAATAGTACCTTCTGTGATAAAGCAACATCGCCACTTAGCCATGACAAGACAACAGGCTATACATCTTATCGCTGCCTCTTCTTTGTCTTCCATGCTCATCTCTCCCTTCTCCCTCTCAGCTCCCTGTGGTCTCTCCCTCTATCTGTGACAGCTCCTTATCAGAGACAGCAGGACAACTTATCACACCACATGCCTTTCTGCTGGACTTGCTCAGCGGTTGTGTGGATTCCTGGACTCTGAGCCAGAGAAGATATATTGGCTTACTTAACACATGCTTGAACATGCTTACAGTGTGTAATCACTTATTTTATAGAAGTTACATAAAGAGAGATAAACAAAGCAAGAGTGAGAGAGGACAAGCATGTGTGATAGAAAGAGAGTGGGTGTTCGAAATGCCATTTTATTTTGTGTAATTCATTTGTTTGTAATTCTAATTATATGGTACATAGTGATGTGACCACAGCCAAGTGTCTGTGAATGGTGACGATGAGGGATTAACCTGTGACAGCATGTTCAGGTATGGGGTCAAACATGGGTTCAGTACACATTCAGAGTATGTGGGTCTCCTTGTATGAAAGAGGTATTCAGTGACTGTCTTTCTCTCCCCTACAGATGATCCGTGGATAGGTTTTCACACAGCTGGTACAACGCAGTTGCTCTTATAACAGAACTCAACTCACACTGAGAGCAGTCTGAGGCAAATCAAAGAGAAACTGATGTAGGCTCGACTACTCTGGCATGTGCAGACAGACTGCTGTCCTTGGTGCGAGAAGCCAAGGACACATAATCAACTGCATTTCCACGATGGCCTGCCACCTAAGCTGCCTGCGTCAGCCAGACAACTGTAAAGATATGTTTAACCAGAGCAGCAGCCGCCAAGAACAGTGAGAGACATACTGAAACTTCACATAGACATGCCAGTGTAAGCCCGGACCCACAGTGGATCTTTATAGCAGTGACATTAATACCCCATGTGAAGCAGTATACCACACACTCAAATGATTTATTCAGGGTCCAAAGTCAGAGCAAACGGTTTAAATAAAGAATAACTAATACGGTATGAGAAAAAATAGAATTCAACTCCCTACAATATGAAAGACATACAAAATCTCTCCAAAGAAAATCTCACATCTCAAGACCTAACCCTTCACTTCCAGATGTTTCCCCAGCACTTACTTGCTGTGTTAAGTGAGCATGTGCTCCAAACAACCAATCACAGGTTACAACACAAGACACCCTGGACAAGATGCACTCATAGGATAAAGTGCAGGAGTGGCTGTCTGACCTTGGGGCATCCACGAACAGAACACAGAAGCTTGGTGGTATATCCCACAGTGGCAGCGCGGTCACAGAGGGTTGTGGTGAACTTGGGTGCCTCGCTGAAGTCGTGCTCCTGGTACTCAGGAGGCTTGTAGACAATACCTGCGAACACATGGTTAAGATCTCACCGGCAACTACATTGTGGTATTGTGGAAAATTTCAATACCTGTCTGCAAGGAATAGTAATTATTGCAACAAAAACAAAGGTTTTTTTTCTGTGAAGCAGCAGTAGCATACATAGAAGTAGTGGTTAAGCACAAGAAGCTAACTTGTGTCTGATAGTGGCACTATGTAACGTTTGCTGAATTGTGGCTACAAGTGACAGTAATGCTAAATGCATTTAGCTAAAATGCTAAACTACTGTAAGTTGTGTCGAACGTTCTATAAGAAAGATCTTGACCCTCTCACTGTTTTTCTGTTGGAAATTCCTGCAATTAAAAATGGCTTTCATTCACAATTCTGACTTCACCATATCTGGCCCATGGTCGTTCTTCCCGCGTTCCTCGAGCCAATTAGTCCTCGGATGCTGTTCTTTAAATATCTCTTTGTTTCTGTCAGTCTGTTTTTCAAACCTAGCATCGCCCCCACCAACTCCCCATCAGCACCTTGCCCCTCAAGAGAGGTTTCATCTTCTGTCTGTTGGCTTTACTCCACCAACAACGTCTAGACTTCCACCTCTCACCTATCTTCATGGGCCTACACTTAAAGAAGATGGGTCCAATTGATCTCTCCTTATTGAAACAGTAGCAGAAGTAGAGAAGAGTCATACATGTGATATTTCTTCTTCCAAAATTGACATAGTCCTGATTAAAAGTTTTTGCTAAAGACATATTATAAATGTATTTTGTTGTCAGTGAAATCACTTATAAGTGTGGCTTATCTGTGTCTGACCCTTCTGTGCACGAATGCATTATTTCCTATCATGACATGCTGGCAGCCATGCAAAAATCACAGAAATGTGGCATTGTTGTGTTGCAACATGGTCCCATTTTCATATGATTTTTACATGAAATATATGTCTATGAAGATTCTCAGTCATCCAGGTCATAGTTATCCAACGAAGGTTGAAGTCAAGGGTAACTAGACTTGGTTGAAGATACTGGAAGACGTTTCGTCCCTCATCCAAAGGACTTCTTCAGTTCTGACTGACTGGCAGGGAAACTCAGCTATTTAACCTCAGTGGGGTCGTTTGCCAGGGTCATCGATACCGCTGGTTCGTTAGTGTTCCTTGTTGCTGTGACGACAGTCGTTACAGTCGTTAGGACTACCTGTGGCCAAGACTGAACGACGAAAGAGGTGTCAAGGAAGCCATCTACACCCGGGTCGAGAAGCCCTCATTGAACAGGGGAGGGGGTCTACGCCACCACTTATCCCCCACTTACAATGCTGTCCTTTCATCTCTTCCCAGGAAACTCAACAAACGTAACCTATTGGCCTCAGGTGAAGATACCAACGGTGGTCGTTCAGTCTTGTCCACCGGTAGTCCTAACGACTGTAACGACTGTCGTTACAGCAACCGGGAACACTAACGAACCAGCGGTATCGATGACCCTGGCAAACGACCCCACTGAGGTTAAATAGCTGAGTTTCCCTGCCAGTCAGTCAGAGCTGAAGAAGTCCTTTGGATGAGGGACGAAACGTCTTCCAGTATCTTCAACCAAGTCCAATTGCCCTTGACTTTAACCTTCGTTGGATATGAAATATATGATTAACATTTTGAAGAGTACAAAGCACAGACACCAAGCGCTGCTGGCCAGGAAAAGACACATACACAGACATTCCTAAGTGCAAACACAAATCACCAGATTTAGTGCACTGACCTACATAACTACATGACATTCCTTGCAGGGACACACGCACAGGTAAATACAGTGTATAAACACACACACACACACACACACACACACACACACACACACACACACGGGAAGAGCTACATTTGCTCTGCCAGCTGTCTTGATGTTGCTGGAGCCTCTTAAAATTTATTTCAGAAGCAGCTGAGCACTGGCCAAAAGTACAACCCACTTCTGATTACAGCAGTGCCAAGGCCATTTCCACTCAATATAAACACACAAAAGCACACACACACACACACACACACACGACTCCCACTGACTTACTGCAGCTCCTTAAAGTATAAGAACACACTAAACTCTTCTGTCATGTCAACAAATTGAACCCAGAAGGACTAAGAAATGAATCAAGAAGGCCACCTGTCTTCTGGATGGTGGCCACGTCCTTGGTAACGGTGCTCATTTCGCTGATGCCCACTTTGTTCTCAGCGAACACTCTGAAGCAGTACGAGTTGCCCATGATGAGGTCGGAGACGGTGGCAGTTAGCCTGTGGTAGTGCTCCAGCACCGTGAACCACTCCTGGAGGTGGAGACACAACGGACAGCCTGTTTAGTACAGCACGGACAGAAAGCTATACTGCCATGTGTCCTCGCTGGGTTAGTAATCACCACTGAGGTAACACTCAACCCATCATTAGCCAGATGTTTTAATTTGAGCAACCATCAATTCTTCTGATCCGGTTTAGCTGTTTAAATTCCACATTCCATTAAACTAAAGCTTCTACCTCCGCACTGGCGGGTTATGCTGCTCTGAAGTGAGTGAAGCAGGTAATCTTCTTCGCAAATCTTCTGCTCAGCCGTGACCCCCTCGTCTCTATCACAGTGAATCAAACAATGTGAATACCGCGACTGCACCGAATAGTCTCACATTCATCAATGACACATGACGATTCTTCATAACCCGTGTCAGTAAGCGAACGAGTGGGGAATATAATCAAAGCATGACAGGCCCAATGATACATGATACATTTGTCTAGTGTTGCTATCAACATCAATGACAGACACTACATGATAGGTATCTATGTTAATCCAGCTTATATCTACAACTTCAAACATGCTGTCAACGTGATTGGCCTGCTGTATTTGTATGTGAACATCTACCATACCCCAGTCTTTTGGTCGGCCTTCTGGATGGTGTATCCAGTGATCTCTGTGTTGCCATTATCCTTGGGAGGGGTCCATTCCAGAGCAGCATTGAAGCCCCAGGTGTCCACCAGCTTCACACTGGCAGGAGGGCCGGGCAGCTCTGAGGACACATATTACTGTAAGTATTTATTAAAGGATTTAAATCATACCCAGCATGTTTCTCAAAGCATTAAAAGGTGTCTGCACCCAAACATATATTTGTATAGTAATGCCTCTAACGTCGGGCCATACACTCTAACAGCAGCAGCTGAAAGCAGGGTGAAACACTTTTGGGTCAAAGGGCATCATTGTTAGAGATGTGATGTATGCTGGCCGGCGCTTTGAATTTCTGTCGGAGCAAGTCACAAGTGTCAGAACTAACAAGTCGGCAAGTCAGCTGCACAAACAGCTGAGCAGAGAGTCAACGGGGGGGTTCTGAAATCAACATTTACACATCGCAAGCATGTTCACACACAAACGACTTACCCACAATCTGAAGGGTGACAGTGGCTTTGTCTTCAAAGCTGTCCACTTTCACAGTCATCTCGTAAACACCAGAGTCCTCCCTCTGAGCGGTGCGGATAAACAGGATGCTGTCCTTGTCGCTGTTCCTGATGTTGACCCTCTTTGTATCCAAAGGCTGACCGTCCTTAAGCCAGGACACAGCAGGTTTGGGCTTTCCCTGACAAGTTGGAAAATGAGTAAAGTTTTCTGTGCTATCTGCATATGTTATTGATGGACTTCAGAGCTGGTATGTGTTTGTGCTGGCTTACAAGAAAGGGGATGACCAGGTTTATCTGTTCTCCAACCTGCTTGACGTAGCGGGATCTGAGGGCGCGGGGCATGCGGATCTTGGGACGGTCTGAAAAACAAGAAGTCAAGTCAGGCGTGCTTATCTTCTGCCTCATCCATGAGTTGTTTTCCATGTTGATTAACTGGTCTGTTGGTAGACGTTGGTAAATTTGGTGTTAGTGAGATCAACCTGGACACCCACGTAAATAAATCATCCACTTGATAACATTAGCTAGCATTGCCCAAATACCAGTGTCCAGACGGTGTGACACTTCCTGTTTGTGTCTAGTGGGGTCATGTATGCTCAAAATGACATGTCAACAAGGCCTAAGTAGACCACCCACGCAAAGCTGACAAGAGAACATGACTGAAGGAGCTAAAATTAACCCCTAAGTTAGTTCACAATAGCCAATTTCCAAACACATCACCAAAAAAAAAAGAAGAAAAGAATGGCAATTATAATGTATGATTTAAAGCTGCAATGACTCGATTTATCATTTTTCATGAACAAATGTCAAACATTCTCTGGTTTCAGCTTTTAAAATGACGATTCGCTGCTTTTCTTTGTTGTATAAGCAACAGATTGATAATCTTCCAGTTTCTTGATCGGACAAAACAAGCAAACTGAGCTGTGAGCTCTGAGAAATTGTAAATAGCGCTAATAATAGACTAAACTATTAAACAATAATTAAAATCTAAATTGTTGTTAGTTGCAGCTCTGGTGTGTTTGTAAGATTAAATGATATAGTATTGACACTCAATTTATTATACTTAGACAAAGACATAAACATTAACATTAAGAACAGATTAAATAGATACCACATTTTAGACATCTCAGACTATAGCCGAAATAAATAAATTGAGACCAGTGTTTCCAGTGATACTTTCATCATTCAATATTTGAAATGTAGTCACAAAACAACAATTACAATCAGAAGTCCACAATCTATGTGGTTATTAAAGTCAAAAGTAAATCTCATTAATAAATCAAATTATGAGCAGTCATACATAGATAGGGAATCTAGCCAAAGTAGGTTTGGGTACAGAGAGGCAAAGGAGAAAGACCCTGCATCTAACAGCTCTTAAAATAGCTTTGGTGATGAGAAACGTGAACTCCAACACGTGTCTCCTCATGTCATGCACAAAGAAGCAGCGGGAAAGATGTTGTCACTTTCAACAGGACGGAGTGGTCAAACATCACACCGAGGAATGCTGACGCACAAGAGACGGGAAACAGGAGACAACAGATCTGCGATAACTGCCTGTGTTCTCTAGCTGTGAATAAAATAATACAGATAATATTGCACCGTGGTCGGGACTTTGTGAGGCACTTACTTTGGCACTATGTATCATGGACAGCATCCCTCGCATGTTTCTGCAGAAGCAGCAGATGCCTGAAAAGCTCTCATGACTTATAGGATACATGAAACAAGCAAGCTCCTGCCCTCCATCACCTCTCTCACCCTTCTCCTCATCCACTTAAAATGTCCTCTTATCTCTCTCACCATCAACCTCCTGTCCATCTTTTTGTAGCTGTGACACTTTCTCCCTCTACTCTTTTCGTTGCTCCCCATCTCACCTGGTTTCATTCCCAATGCGTCATCCTCCTTGTCCTAACATTTGTTACTGTAACACCACCGCGCGGGCTGGGATCCGGCTCCTGGATCCATCATTCCCCATGAGGATCAGGTCTGCCTCCAGATTTGGCTCACACACTAATCCCTGCTAATCAGCACACTTCCCAGCTATGCCCAGAAGTGTTACTGGCATTACAGCATCCAGCAGCAAGCAGTTGCTCATGCACACAGTCTATAATCTGTCTTTGTCTCTGGATAAAGCGCCTTTGTGGGGGGCTTTTAGAATATGTAGGACAATGTGTCTTTATCAGAAGCGTGTACATGTAGATGGGGGTCTGGTCAGGCGAGCTTCTGACTGACACACAGCTGAATTTACCTCCCAACAAGCCACCCAGAATCCATCAATTAGGCTCATGTTTCAGTCTCCTCGGTTGACCAGCAGTTCTGGTTGCACAACTGCATTTCTCCACTAAAGTATCCTGTTTGTTCGCAGGGGTTTGAACCCCGAACAGGAAATACTCTCAGAGACAGTAAGCTGTCCTTCTGAGTGGATCACTGGGGCATGTCAGCTCAGATATACACTACGTCAATGTGACTCCAGTAATGAAACCAACGTCGGTTTAAGAGGAGGTTTGAAGAGTCACTTTGGATGGGCATTTTGACCCTTTATTGTGTATAGAGAGGTGACAGGAAAAAAGGGTACATTTGTATTTTGAAGCAGTTTGCTGCATATACACCAATATGATAGAAATTACATAATCACGTGCAAGTGAATTTGAAGTGATTTTTTTAAAGGGCATAATCATCAGGATTTTGCTAATTAGCAAAACACAAAATACAGCTGAGGCTGATGGGAATACAGTTAGTTTTGCTGGTATTTAGTGAATGAAAATTTTACCTGATGATAGCGGTAGATTATTATTCTACTATTACAATTAATCCTGAGGGGGGACACAAATATGCAGACCAACCTCCATGGCAATCCGTTTAATAGTTGTTGAGATACTTCAGTTTGGACCAAAGTGACGGACCCAAAGAACAACAGACACCGCCATTACTTGCTCTTGTTATATAATGGACAATTTGTTTTATTGTGATGTCATTTAGTGATATATGTGCCACACAACAGGAGAACCAGAGAGCCATCGCCATAAAGTGTGAGTTTGTGGCTGCTAGGTCACAAAAACCAAAATATAGCCGCTAGATGGCTCATTAGCCAAACGTTTTCCTTTGCCTGACTCAGTCTTCCATTAATTAGCTATTTCAGAGCCAGACAGTTAACCACTGCGGCACCCATGTCTGAGACTATTAGTGCAGCGGTGCAACAGATCCTGTATACCATAAGAGGGAAGTCTTTTTATCCTGAGATGGATCCAATGCTTTTCTTAGCAGTTCTTTTTTGTATGTTTATGCTAAATATGTTGTATCCAGGGCTTGACATGAACTTTTTTGGTCACCCCCAACCCTCTCTTTCTTTCAGCTATTTGTTTAAATACTTTTCTTCTTCATCTGTGGTGTGAAAACATTAGATTTCCACACAGAAAGTAAGGGTGCATCCTGCTCAAATTTGAGAAAGTTAAAATCCCAGCACACCACGGAAGCGTGTCTCCTGCCAGGCTACTGACAGCGATAACAGTCATCGCCGGAGCAGAGAGGTTTGGAGCAGACAACAGACGGGAGTCCTGCTGTTTTGCCTCACACCTTGTTAGCACCGCTTTAGCCTAACTAGAAGTAGTGCGGTACAAACGCTGTATGTTAGACAGACGTGATATATCAAATATATTTGAATATTAATTATTGTGCCATATAGCAGGTGACAATATTGTCTTATATTCATGTTTTCAGTTTTTTCCGCTGGCTGCAGCTGAGGGGTAGTTATGTTGGTTAGGTTACAGTATAATACTCTCTCTATAGAGTATATTCTCTATAAAACGCACCGTAACATAAACACAAACTTTTTACTTATCTTTTGAGGCAGCAAACACCAACACACAGTAACTACAACCTGAACTTACCTACACACTTTACGGCTAACTAAAGAAAATGAACTACCCCTCCTCATCACCGGGAAAGACTTGTGTTTACAACAAACCCCTAGACAGGTTAACCAAAAGTCCACCTTCCTTAAAGGGGGAGGCTCGGCTGGTAACACACAGGTGCAGTTAGGCTGTGGATGTGCTAACCAGAGGTGGAAGTAGTATTCAGGTCAATAACTTAAGAAAAAAACTCCATAACAAGTAAAAGTACTGCACTCTAAAACTAAAAAGTATTATAGAAAAATGTACTTAAAGTAGTCATTGTGGAGTAAAATGATCCCTGTCAGTATTTTACTATTACATTATTTAAAATGTTGATATTACTGCTGCATTAAAGTGCATGTTGCATTTTTATGTACTGCTGTAGATGTTTAATATTGAACTAATTTGAACTACTTTTTATACTTTTGGGTAGTTTAATCTACAGCAATGTGGCATATTCTACAAGATCATCATTTTTGCACTATTTGAGAATGTACGGTATGTTATTTTAGACAGAATGTGTACCTTGAGATATATTGTCTATCGCGGCATAGCCTAAGTGATGTCGCCTGTGTTGACAGCTGACTGGAGGGGAAACAGAAATGTCAATGACGTGAGTGACTCGATTTTGTCCAATAAAAACTGGTTGGAGGTGCAAAAGTAGAACCAGAACTTCACCTGTTCCTTGACGCATGGAGCAGGTTAGGACATTTCCATTGGGAAAAACTGAAACACTCGGATATTCGCTCATTCCCAGTTAGGAAGATTACAGGCCACTGTCAAATTTTATCCGCATTTGGCAGGTGGGTGGTCGCTAATGTCAAGCCCTGGTTGTATCCGTTAAATGTTAGTAATTTTTCCTAATTTTGTGCTTGCTATTGGAGTCAAATTTATCCATGTTCACTTAATTTTCTTAATGTTTAGTGTTTTATGTTTGTAAAGCACAACTAAATTTAAATTTGTGCCAGTTCAGCCAGCTTGACTACTTTTCGACTGTTATCCCCTGAATAAACATAATATTGTTACCTTCATACATCTTTTAGTTCTTTAGGGTGCAAGCAGCAGGAAACAAAAGGGTCCATATACTGTTGCTATTCATTTAATCATCAAATACAAGTAGAGAAGAGTGATTCACCTTCATTTGTCAAACATGCAGTAATGACTGAAGATGTGTGTATAAGTGAAAGCATGATTTACAGCTAATGAAAGGTCTTGTCAGCACCTGTGGGATTTATGTGCATACATCTGTGCAGCTCATCTGAGGCCCCCGGCAGTTAATACCACCTCTGCTTCCCGGTTGCAACATGAGTATTTTAAGGATAGGTCATAAGTTACAACTATCAGTCAGCTCCTGATAAAGAGGTTGGAGACAGACGTTTTAAAAGCTGTTTTTACATTGGTGAAACAAAATATCAACTATATCTTGTAGGGAAAGTTGGTTTGGACTTTTGTAGGGAAAATCCACTCACATTTTTGTATATTTTGCACACTTTCCAACATAGTTACACTGATGTGCAGCCCCTCAGATGGAAGATAGAAATTCTCATTGCACCAATGAAGACCTTCCTGCAGCTTCTTGGTTGTTTCTCCAAGCAGTTTCAGTAGGTTTTTCCTTAGTTTCTATAAAGACAAGCTTACAATTGCAATTTAGGGTGTTTGGAATTGCCCTTTAAGTATTTGTAGGTGGTCTGTTTGAGAAATAACATTTGCTGCTACTCACCAACAATCTCGCGGATCCGCACTGGCTCAGCAAGTGTACCAGGTTCACTGCGGCCACCAGGGTTAACGGCCACCACGCGCACAAGCAGCAGGTCACCGTTTGTCAGATTCTTGATGCAGTAGCGATTAGATGCCGTAAGCTCCTCCTGAGCTACAACCCAGTCTGTTGCTGCAGGGAAACCCAGGGTTAGCGTTAGTATGGCGCTTTTAGTGCAAGTTTCACTCTGAAGTATGAACGACATGATAACTTGAAAAGGCTGCAACTTTTTAAGGTTTCAAATACACATTCCTTCTGGAACTTTTTTTCCCAAGCGTAAAAGACCCCTTAACGGGACATGTTCAGTGGTTTATGACCTGTCGACACAAGTTTACAAACAACCTGCCCATAAAGAGTACACTTTGGCTGTCATGATGAAATCTCAGAAGGCATGCTATCATCTGAGCAAACGAGCGCTTCTAAAAGTGGTGTCAGGAGATACAGTGACAGCCGGTGAAATGCTGCCTGCCGTATACGGCCTGGACCCAGCCATGAGTCTATCTGCCCTCTGACACTCTGGGGACAGGTGCAGCCTCGCAGCCTCACATACATGCACTGACTTACTCCCATCCTTGCAGTACTCGACGATGTATCCGTCCAGGCCACAATCTCCGATGGTCTCTGGTGTCCGCCATTTAATGGTGAGGCTGGAGTCGTTCACATCTTCCACAGATACGTCCAGAGGAGCGCTGGTGGGGACTGAAACAGAGCAGATTCATTAAGAGCAGTACAATACACTGAAAAGACACTGAAAATACGCAGAAAATGAAATAATTACCCACCTACTCTCAATTATACAGCATGATAACGTGTAGGGCTGAAAATTATTAAGCAATTTGTGATAAACTTTCCATCATAATTTCCTAAAGCCAAATGAATGAAATGTCTTGTTTTGTCCCACCAAAACATCCAAAACTCAAAAATATTCAGTTTATCAGACACAGAAAAGCAGGAATTTGTGGCATTTTTGCTTGAAATACGACTGAAACAATTAACTGATTATCAAAATAGTCTGAGCCAACTGACTAATCAATGATTCGACTAATTGTTTCAGCTCTAATTATGTGGGATTTGCTCTCAGACCCATTTACAATTCTGCAAATCCATTTCCATCATGAGTCATCATCTGAAGTAGAGTTTCAATGATGAGTTGAGTAATAAAATAGCTGACTATTACTATATTATACTATAGCAACTATTTTAATAAACAAATAATGGTTTTAGTAAGCAAAAATGTAAAATATTTGCTGTTTCCAGCCTCTAAAAAGTGATGATTCGTTGCTTCTCTTTGTCATTAATGGTGGTAAACTGAATATTGCTGGGTTTAGGTCATTGACCTTTCAAAGCTGAAATGCTAACAGTAGAGCATAAACGTTTGTGTTACCTGCAGGAGGTGGGGGCGTGGGGGCCTTTGGTGGCTCCTCAACTAAGGCAGCTTCTGCTGGAGCAGCTAGCATCAAACAAACAAGTTTTGGTTAATAATCCAATAGTTCTCACAGCTAAGGGGATAGGCATGATGTAGTAGAAGAAGTCATCATTGTTTGTAGTGTATTTTGTAGTTAAGTAGTAATGTTGTTGTCTGTGTGGTGGTGTATGTTTACCGTCTGCGGGGGCGTCTGCAGCGGAAGCAGCGGCATCGTCTTCAGCAGCGGGAGAAGCAGCTGGCGTTAAAATGCCATTAGGAAAGCCAATTAGTGACTTACATTGTGACATTACTCATGCAGGGAATCCATCAGTTTCAAGCTAATTTGATCAAGATACACTCCACTGAAGCAAGCAGGGGGACAGAGCAGTGCGGGCGAAAAACTGATTCTCAAACATGTTCCAGAGACACTGTAAGACATTTGCAGATAGCAGAAGACAAACATGTGTCCACGAAGGGAAACCACAGAGATCAAAGATGAAAACCTGCACGCGGTGAAGTTTACAGACAAGTAAACATGACAGGTGATGAGCAAGCAACATACACACCATATGTAGTGTACAGCAGGACACAAAAACACACACATCATGCATTACAGCTTGGGTGTGAGTGTGTGGACCGCCTGTGGTGTCTGTTTACCCTCAGAGAGAGCTGTCGAATCGGCTGCTTCCTCCAGCTGAAGTTAGGGGTTACATGTTGAGGTTAGCAGGCAAAAACAATACCAGTCACTCGACTACATCTACCAGTGATTTACTTTACCAACCATTAAGGTCTGGTGAAAAGAACGCCTGTCTACTGCATGTACACAGGATGCAGCTGGTTCATCTCTGGGGTTACCAGTACATTGGTGTAACTATCACTGGTGGGTCCAGCAATTTAACCACCATTAAGTCCCATGCATTCTGGGCTTTTATTTCTTTTGTTACTTCTTGCAGGAACTGTTTCTGCAGGATGCAGGGACTTCAACAATGTCTAATTAAATACTGAAATTAATGTCCAGAAAATGGTCATTAATAAATCACAACGTTATTTACTATCAGCAGCAAGTTTATAAGATGTTAGATACATGTTGGCAGGTGAAGAGAGCTACAGCAGATTCAGGAGGTGAATTAAAGGCAATTCCTTAATGGAGTTATTTGTGTTTTTTTTCTCCTGAAAGTGTGTGAAAGCATAATGACTTCTGGGTACCACAATTTCCAGTCTTCGATGGTTTCAATTTGTCCTAATTTGCAAAACTATAAACCCTCAGAAACTGATGACCAGCATTAAGTCCACACACTCAGTTTTATTCTACTTCTAGTTTCATACTTTACTTTGAGTTGCAAGAAGTGAGAGAATATTCAAGCATGCACTGTTTTAGCTCTTGAAAAAGGAGCACCTTTTGAGGAAGGATATTTACAAGTAGAAGTTTTTGACAGTCATGGTTTTGACAGTCATAGTTTTGAAAGTCATAGTTTTGACAGTCATGGGGGTTAAAGTTGCTGCAGCTGCCCCCAATTCAAGAGTTGAGGCTGGTGTGACTTTTGCTGTCACTTCGGATCTGTAATGTAGCGTCTCTCATTCATACCATAAAACATAATTTTAAGAGGCTTAAAAAATGATACGAACCACGGTCAAGAGCGAGATGAAATTATATGTTATTAATATAAATGTCACATGGACACTTAATTGCGCCAGCTTATTAAGCACACCTAGCTAAAACAACTGTAACCTGTAATAAACCCAACCCTCAGGAGGTTGTAATGTTCCGTTTCTGAGGTGTTGATTCAACTGTATGATCATTTTGGAGACTAGTTTGTGGTGCTGCTTGCATTAATACTGACAAGGTGTTTCTGTTATTTAGCCTAAACTCATTGGATGTGAATGGGGTGGAAAACATAGTAGTAAATTCAACAGCACCACAAAAGGCCAAGAACAATTTCGACAAAAACTGAAACTTTAGTTAGGATTTTAGCAAGGTGTAGCTTACCTGAAAAAATGGCAGCACTCCTGTGCTCCCAAATTCTACTCACTTTAAAAAAAACAGCAGTCTTACTCCAAGTCGGTTACCTGAGAGCTAAAGTTTGCCTAACGTCGCTAAAATTAGTACAGTTAGCTGAGTATTTTCAAGAGAAGGGGATTTTCGCCGTGTTATTAAGGTGCTTTTAGTACCAATGTACCTGGAGCGCTGTCCTCTGCTGGGGCTGCTACTCCTTCGGGTGCGGGAGCTGCCTCGGCGGGAGCGGCTTCCACAGGTGCAGCCTCCGCAGCAGGTGGAGCCTCTACGGGAGCGGGTGCGGGCTCAGGTGCCTTGTCGGCAGCCTTCTTGGCTGGGGACTTCTTGATGGGCGCAGGTTTGCCTGGCATCTTGCTGACAGACGGCCAGTGCTGTGGATGAAGGAGCCACGAGGGTGTTAGGTAATATATATAGCGTGAGGGCTGGTGGGCTTGTAGACAACGCCACCCATTCCCTGACTTTAATACCCCCCTCCCCACTGCAGTCACATCATCATCTTTCTGTTAGGAACTGCGACCTACGCAGGCAGGAACACTCTTAGCTTGTTTTAATTATAAACACGGTGGTTTTTCACGTGTACAAGCAGTTAGTTACACTTACATTTAAGTAATGCAAAATTTGCTATGACAAACAAGCACCAAATAGAGATTAAACTGGAGATAAAGGCTGACATCTGATATTAAGCAGTTGTGTTAGTATATACAGTAGTGTTGGCGCCATCTAGTGGATGATATAGGCTAATGTAAACAGACAGCAGAGACACGTTCAGTGATGTGAAGAATGGCATGACTTTATTGTGTCCATTGAGCAATGTTAGACATATGGGATTTGATGTGGTTATAGAGACACGCCATACAACCATTATTAAGCCCCCTTTTAAGCCAAGTGCTCCTTCCTGCTGGAGGAAGACAATAAAACCACAGAGGACACAACCTTTTCTGCATACAGGGGCCATGCCTTCTCTTAGATCTCACTTTTAGTGATTGTTGTCGCAGATGCACTGACTATTTACAGTGTGTACAATAGTGATGTCATGTACAAAAGAGAAAGAAACCTTTACAAATATTTGCATAAGAAAAAAAACCAAAACAAATGTCTGCTCTTAAAAACAACATGAAAAGAGGAAGAGTTATTTAAAAAAATCCCTCCCGTGATAAGGTTAAGGTGTGGTAGGTCCAATAAAACAACACTTTGGGAAACACTGCAGGGACACATGCATCGACATTACGTCTCCTGGCTAATATCTGTTCTTACGCCGCTTCCAAACTCTCAGGCAACTCCTCAAAGATGTCAAGGATTTCACACTTACATGGCGTCGAATCGCACACAAGCATGTCGTGATACACATTCTCATCTATTGCGGAGTAAACTGACACATATACACACATCACCTCAACAAACAGCATATCACCATGACTACAAGCCAAAGGTCAAAATCGAAAACCCACTCTCCACCTGAATCTGGGCATCAAGATGATGACATTAAAGTGACATCAGAGTAGGTGAGAGGAAGTGATGATGTTTCCTCTATTCTGAGGCCTCAGTGTGGTAGATTAAAGCAGCTCAAAAGCGGCTTCAGGCCAAATTGTGTTTCAGGCACAGATAGACTTAGGCATCATGTCTCTACTTTACACCAGCACCCTGTTTGGAAAGTAGAGGAACGTGTGGACAGAATATGGCAGTCTGAGGTACTTCAGGGTCAAGGGGCACAGGGCTGAGAGGTTTAAGAATATCTCTTCTATCTCCAGTTTTCTCCTCTTACACGTCTTTTTCTAATGCTTTCTTCCTTCCTCACAAGAACAGTCAAGAAGTGAGCAATAAATACTCTAATAATCTAGTACTCTAACATATATTATGTGCAAACAAATGAAGGAAAGGAATAAAAATAAGTCCCCCCGCTCCCAGCCCGTACTCTGATATCTACTGTTTGAAAAAAGGGATGTTATCAAAGATATAAAGAGCAAATGCTATGAGGAAGGAAACGTGTTTTGTACAGATTCTTATCACTTGATGGCAGTTGTTTATTTTTAATGATGTTGTCCACTTTCCCCCGATGAATGAGAAATGATCGAAACAGTGACGACACCTCTACACTGTCTGCCGCTGCAGATAATGGCATGTTAGGTGTACATAGGTTGTAGTTGCTGTATACAGTTATATGGTTGGAGAAGAATCAGTATAAAATCCTACAAAATCAAGATTTTCAAAGCTGTGTCCTCATCTATCACAACAGAATTCTGTGTTTTTAAAACCAATATCTAAATACAGAATAGACGCAAGCACAACCGGAAATGGTCGGCCGTTTTTGGCAGACTAGATAAACAAGCAGGTTTTTTTTTCTCCGGTGTGTTTTCAAAACAGTATGTTGAGTAGGTTCAATGTCAGTGGGTACTGAGTCCACCGATGATGACATCTTCTTTACACGTTGACCCTAAAACCGGTTTGTTATTCACCCATGCACATTACTCTAACAGCTTCACAGTTCTGCTATTCCATCCTTGAATTACACAATGGCTAAAGAAAAAACATTCAAGGCCATTCTCAGAGTTTTGTGTGTTATGTTCGATACCAAGCACCTTTGATAAGTCAGAAAGCACATCAGGAGAGCACTGAGGCAGGAATAAGTAGTTACTTGCTGCCATCTAGAGGAATTACTAATGAACTGCATAATTTGGCCAAACTGATAGTCCCCATTTGATGCACAGTCACTGACACAGCCTCCTAAAATCCAATTACCACAAGTAGAAAATAAAGTGCATTTTTTGGCTGTTGTCGAGCGACGATCCTACTTTCGAGGAAGTCAGAGTTATGTATGAGGTGAATTTCTTTGTGAAATGAAGCATGCGCCTTCAAAGAAAACCAGTACAGTAAGCACCAATAGTTGAGGAGAAAGTTGTGGCGGTCGGAAATGAAAAGAAAAAGAAAAGAATGGGTCTTGATCAATAGGATTATAGGTAATATTTTGCGTCATACTATTCTGGTTACCATGCACTTGCAGATTCAACAACAACCCATCTGGAACAAATTGAGGGCAGAGAAGAGACAAATCAATGTCTTTCCCATCATCATCCCAGCTTCATATGAAAGCGGTTTAATTGTCTTTTCAAAGTTCTGATAGCAGGGCAGAGCAAACCCATTGTCCATAATCACTCTCTCACTATATAGATCCTTTACATTTAGCTTTGTAGCTGCTCACTGAGCGCACACTTAAGTTAATTATTGAGTCTCTGAAGTCTCATTGGGACTGCACCCGCTGTGTCAGCCATGATGAAGAGTCCATAATTCCATATCTTGACTGACGGTCGCGTGTTATCCTCAGAGTGTAGCCTGCAGAGTGGGATCCAGACAGCCCTCCCGCTCTGGAGACTCGATGTAGTTGGCTGACTCCTGGAGCTTCAGCAGCATGGCCATCTGGGTAGCAGGAGGAGACAGAGAGGCAGAGTGAGTTAAACTGCAGATTAACAGACATGTTTTCTGTACACTTCAGGATTATAGCAGCTAAGGATTACTTTTCATATCCATTCACTTGTCCAACATTTCGATGATTACTGAGATAATTGTTGGGTTTAAGAAATGTCAGAAAAGACTGAAAAATGCAGATTACAATTTTTCAGATTGCATGGGGACATCGTCAAATTGTTTGTATTGTCCAAACAATGGCCCACAACAAAACAGATAGTCATTTAAACTGATATAAAGTAGACAAAACTGCTAAATCCTCACATTTGCCAAACAATGTTTGGCATTTTTTTGCTTGATAAATTACTTTTGGGATATTAACTAAGCCTGTCGCAAATAACCGCCAAGGGTGCAAAATGTTTCAGTGTCTCTGAAACGTTTCAGTTGAGCAGGGTACTGAGATTGCAGATGTAACTGAGCCCAGCCTGGACCTGCTTTTCCAAGACGTTTAAAGGAAACTTCAGACACAATTTCCGTCGCCACAGTGGTCAGTCTGTGGTTATATATCAGGTGCAGTGGTTACTTATGAATTTCCATTCTCTCTTCCTGTATTTTGTGCCTCTGAAAAGGAACGCCTTAAAATACATATTGCATGAGCCCAAAATCACATTTTTAGCAGTGCCGCTTCTCTTTCATTTAACCTGTGTAAAACCTTATTCTAGTCTTTTAGAAAATAAGAAGACAATTTGACTGTTTAGCGTCCATAAAATATTTCTCTATGAATTTTCTTTTGATAGCCTAAAACCTTCACTCTCACCAGTGGGTCTGACTCCAGTGTGCTGGGTGGAGGCGTGTCTTTGGGGGGCTTCTTCTCCTCACTGGGTGGACCTATGCTGGGGGGAGGTAGGTGAAAGAGCCTGGACTGGTCCTGCTGTGCATTAGGCCAAGGGAGAGTCCCTCTCACCCACTCCACTGGATCCTCCCATACCGCCTTCTGCCCATGCACCTGAGAGAACAGGTGGTAATACATTGTAAAGCAACACGTAAAGAAGTAAAGAAATGTTGTTATCACTACTGTTACACTTCGGACGATGTCTGTGTGTGTGTGTTCACCTTGATACCGTCTTTGGCTCCCTCCTGCAGGTATGGTATAATCGAGTGGTTCCACAGGTCAATGAACCACTGCCTGAACTCGGCCACTGATACTGGGCACGAAAGGAAGAAGCAGGGACCTGAGGGAGGAACATTTTATGTTAACCGATGTCCTGTTCCAGGTCCAATTATGCCCCGTTTCCTGTTTTATGCCTTAGCTGACCGTGTGTCTGCTGTTGCTCACCTATGAGGAAGTCTGAAGTGCTGTGTTTCTCCAGGAAAGCGTGGAGGTGGTACCAGAGCTGAGGGATCCAGTCCAGCACGCGTAGGAGAGCCTGCTGGCGTGCTGAGTCCTGCTCTTTCTCCTGGTAGGCTTCCACAGATTTACGGTGCAGGTACCTCAGCAGGAATCCGTTAGCCGGCTCCACGTTGTTGGAGAACGTCACCATCCTGTGGTCATATAGAAATGGTATTTTTACGCTATATGACAGCTTCATTTTGTATTTAATAGTGTTGGGATGTGGTGCAATAGTGTATCAAAGTAAGAGGAGGCACATTTTCTGGCTTTGTGCTCACCTGAAGCTAAGGTGTAGTCCGTGGTTAGATGTCATCTTCACAGGCTGATTGGTTGTTCCAATAATGTAAGGACTGAAACATCAACAGAGGAAATTGTGTACTTTCATCAACCCAGTCTTATTTTTAACTCTTCAGTGAAATACTGTTGACCATTTGAAGTGACTCACCATTTGTGATACTTGCAGGTGAGCGCTCCGTTTACAAGCTCAGTGATTGCAGCTGAGTCAGTAATGTCATCTATAATAATCACCAGCGGCATTTCTCCTCCGCTCTCTCTGTCAATCTGATTTGCTAGATCGGACAGATACAACTGCAACTCCTGTGACAGCAAAGAAAAGAAAAGTGAATTAAAATGGCTCTGTGTGCATAAATGCATACTCATATTTGTGTAGAAAAAGAAACAAGATAACCGGCTGACTGATTCATGTGTTACCTTCTGCGACTGCCGATGCATGTTGAAGGTAACGGCAGCGCTGCGACCCAGCAGACAGGGCTCATGGTCGCCCTCAGACAAGTCAGTCCGGCTGCGCTGCAGGAGGTAGTGGGCCAGACGCTGAGCCAGGTAAGTCTTTCCCGTTCCGCTGGGTCCAGACAGAACGAGGCGCCTGTGCTTCATCAGCAAGCTGATGTAGTGCAGCATCATCGGCTTGGGAACCAGAGTCTCAAACACCAGCGAGTCAACACATTTTTCTTGAAGACCTAGAGAGAGGAAGACACAGGGAAGAGAGAGGAGAAGCAATTTGATTTATATAGTATGTATTATTAAATACAGTATGTGAAAAACAGGGACATGCTGGTTCCTTTCAGGTTTTAGACGTTTATTTACCAATCACACATGCGTTACATTAAATCAAAAGCATAACATCAGTTTTTAATATAATCTAGACATAAAATGGGTTTCTATTCATTTCTGAATGGCGGACAAATTAAAGTGAGTCTTGCTTGAGGAAGTCTCCTTTATCTATCGTTGAGTTGCATCTTTAATCGCACCTGCATTACTGGGAACGTAGGTAGGTTAATTTAGAAGGTAGGAAATCCATACTAATGAAAATGATTGGCAATACTTATTAAACAATTATATTACACAATTTTAAACAAAAGTATGCAAGTATGGTTTCTATTATCAGTCAAGGACACTCACTAACCTTTCAAGGTGACAAATATTCGAGCTGAACCACTGCCGAGACAACGATAAGGTGAGGCTTGAGGTTTGTCCCCTCCTATCACCCTCTGCCCTCCCTGGGTCAGCTGGTACAGGTGCAGTGAATCACAGGACAGACCCAGGCTGGCTGTCGGGTCCACTTGAGTCAGGTAGTCCTGGCAAAAAACGAGTAAGAAAATAAGCAAGGACTGATCTGGCAAGTCACAGCCATACTATTTGTTAGAACCACTAACGTCTACGCTGTGAAGGAGGACAAGCATCAACTTACCTTGAAGGTCTTAGCTATAAGAGAGTCGAGACAGGCCCAGTCAGTCCTCGCGCTGACCAGCACTGAGCCCAGGTAGTACTCCTGCTGCTGCTTACTGTCCTACAGAGACAGAGAGGAGTGCACAATCTCCCAGTTGTTCGATTTAAAGATGTTGATATTATTGGATGTTAGCTATAGGTGTTCTGTGTTTACCTCTGCTTGATCTCCAATGCGGACCAGTACTCGTGCACACACCTCATCCAGCTGGGAAGACACACTTAACATTTCAACTGGAGACAAGTCTGAAAGAGTGAAAGAAAAAAAAAAAGAATAGAAATATAACTTTTGTGCATACTGTGCATGTGCGTGAGCTGAACAACGGTGAAATTCTAATTTTGTCTCTTACCTGGATCTTTACAATCATTCAGACTGAGGCTGAAGGACTTGGTGAGGGACATACTCATCGGCTGCCTCAGCGAGGGCCCCAGGAGAGAGGCCAGGCCTGAAGGCTGGGAGGTGGAAGAGGTGGGACCGGAGCCAGGGAGATGGAGCTGACTTCCTGTTTTCAAATGGTCATTCTCTGCCTTCAGGTTCTCCACCGTAGACTAGGATACAGATAGGTAAGAAACTTTAAATTCAAGTTATATTAACACACAAATGTACCTATACTTCAAGTATATACTTTACTAAGCATGTACATACAAGCAAAACAAACCTGCATGCTGTTCATGGCTTCGCGAAGTTGCTCCAGCTGATGTGCGGAGCTTAAAGCCTCCAGTCGAATGTCTGTCAGTTCTCTCTCTTTCACCCAGAGTTCTGAGCGTAGCTCTGACACCGCTGTTTCCTCATTGTCCCCCTCTTCTGTAGTCTCCATGATTCTGGAGGGGACAAGATGCATCCATTAGGGCCAGACACCCATGAAGGCGAAACCCGCTACTACACTTTTGATCTGGAGGAAAGTGTTTGTGTACTTACACAGAGGACGAGGCAGAGGCCGAGGTTTTGAGGGATGAGGGCTGGTTTTCTCCTCCTTCGCCCCCCTCATGAAGCATCTTTGGGGAGTTGGGAGCTGAGGAGTCAGGGGTGGCGATTTCCTCAATGTCTGAGTAAGTTTTGGAGCCTTTCTTAATACTGAATGCCTTATTGAAGGAGCTCCTCAGCTACACAGAGAGGTAGGGAGAAGGAGAGAAACAGACAGACTATTGAACCAATATTTAGTGGATTGCTGCATTTCTTACTGACAGAAGTTTTAAAAAAAAGGAGGTGTTAGGATTGTTAATTTGACACATGCCAGACATTATCAGGAATGGTTTGTCATCTTGGGAAACGCTTATTCACTTTCTTTCCATGAGTGAGATGATATCTGTCTGTTAAATATGAAGCTGGAGCCAACAGGCAATTAGCTTAGCTTACCGTAATGACCGGGGGCACCTCTAAAGCAAACTTCCTGGTGTCTTAACACAACTCCCCACAAGACCACCTCCTGTTATTTTTATATTTTTGTAGGTATTAAACAAATAAGATATAACGTTCAGAGCTGCTGGTAGTCAAATTTTGTTAACTCCAGACTGAGCCAGACTAGCTGTTTCACCTTGTTTCTACTCTTTATGCTAGGCTAAGCTAACAGGCTGTTGTTGGGAGCTTCATATTTAATGGACAGACACGACAGTGGTATCAACTTTCAGCAAGAAAGCGAATAAGAGTATTTGTTTTTGCAGATGTAGTACCCAGCTGCTGAGTCAGTAAGGGTTACTCGGTAAGGGCGTAACAAAATACACAATAAAGCATGGTGTGAATGAGGAGAAACATAATTGAATACGGTATTTAATAAACTGATGATTCAACTGAGAACTCCACTGTTTATGGAGCGTCATGTCTGCTGATTGCCACTCAAACTGAATTACAGCCACCCGTTCAAATTTAATATTCATAGGACAGGCAGCCAATCAGTAGTCTCCGAGGTCAAGAAGCAGAGATGGAGGGAACTTGAGGATTGCGTTGTAGTTTATATGGTCCATCATGCTGTATGACAGAAGCTTATAATGGACACATTGACTGCACTCACCTCGAAGACCTAAAACCAAAAAATAACACAACACAGAGGAGGGAGAGACCGGTCATACTCACTACGGAGAATGAACTGAGTATAGACAAACACCAGGTTGTGAGAGTAAAACATTGCCTCACATGTAGGGTGCGTTCTTACCCAGCTCTTTTTCTTCTTCTTCTTGGCATCTTGGTCCTTCAAGCTGCCCACACTCGACATACTGGTCAGGCTGTTGAGACTGGAGATGCTCTCACATGAGTTCTGACGTCGAATTCGCAGGTCTGGTGAACGAGAAAACAGAAAATCAAAACAGTGCAAATGTGCAGAGAGACAAAAGAAAAAAATTATCCAACTGGTCAATCTCCAAACCTTTCATGTCTGGGTTGTTTAAGGCTCCCTGTATGACAGCCTGGGCTTCTTCATTCTTGGCCCTCAGAGCCTCGATGGTCTCCCTCAGATCCATCAGCTCAGAGTCCTACACAAACATTTAATAAATGTCAGTGATTTGGGTTGAGATATATCAGATTGCAAAACTCAAGAGTCTTACCACTTTTTTTTTTAAAGAAGTAGCCTAGTTTAAACGTTTCATCGTTAAACAGTTATGGTTTCTATTCACTACATTATACTGTTGATGAGGTCCTTCAGTATAGCACAGCTCAGAAAATGCTGCTGGAAATAGACAGTGAAGAAAACAAAGGGGAGAAAATGTAAATGACCCACTGATTATTCCTCAAGTCAAATATCGTTCAACACCACTTCACTCCTGTTCAAATGTCCATCGTTACCTCATTCATGCTCAACTCAGTTCAGTGTTATTATGCTTCTTTCTTCTTGTTTATTCTTTTCTTATATATTATATATTATTATATATAATTGTAACTTAACCATTTTTCTGCCATTTATCTGCATTACATTGCTCTTGTTTTCCTCAGACCATGGCAATGTAGCATTTCAACACATATTGTTCTTATACAATTATATATGTGACAAAAACAGATTTATTTTGATTTGAAAATAAGGAATAGTTTGACTAAATGATTCTCAAAATTGTGAAAAAAAATGAAAAAAAGAGAAGCCATTTTTCACATCAGATTTTTGCCTATTTTTACGCATGTCTTCCTATATTTTGGAGAGGAGTAGTATTGTCTGATGTTTTAGCCAAGCTCTACAGCCCAAACCCACAGAATGAGCTCATACACCTGGTTGGCTTGATCCTCCTCACTATGTTAACAGTTCAAAAGGACAAAGAGTGGAGGACAACAGAGCCTCTGTGTGCTGCTCATTGTGTGCTAAAGTCGATCCCACTCTACTTTAAATAGAGCCGCCCGGCCCATCTCTTCAAGGTTAAAGAGCCTGTGCTCCAGGCTGGGCTGCACAGGTCAGCGCGCTGGCACAAACAACAAAGGCTTTTTTTCTGGAGCAGTCTAGTCGGGCCTTTCAGTGAGAGCAGTAAGGCATGAAGCACTAAGAGAGACTCCTCATATTTATGCACACACACACACACACACACACACACACACACTGAACACTGCCTCGGGCGCTGATTAATTCATTCACACCAAAACCGATACAAAGGCTGAAGAATGCAGGAATGTGATGTTTGGTGTGAGTGCACGTGCAAGCTGTTTGCACTTCAGGCTCCTCATTCAGCCTAAAGTGAAGTTCACTGATCCTCTGTCCTCTTCTTACACAAAGTCACCCTATGCGACTGCAGCCTGGGCCTCTAACCTACATTCAGCTCCTCACCGCAGGCTGTGATCAAAGTCGCCTCGCTCCATGTTAGCAAACACAGTGCCTGCTCTTAGTTGACTGCTCATATAAGACGGGCGCAATGGTGGAATGCAGCTGGAATTCAGGTTTGTGTGTGTTTGTGTTTGAATGTGTTGCTGTGATGTTACCTTTTGTTCATGGCTTACTGACAGACTCTGCAGCCGGGTAGTCATCAGTAATAAACTTTGCTCAAAGGCAGCCACCAGATTGGCCTGCTTGGAAAAGGTGAAAGGCAAAAGCAACAATTAATCTTTTCCCCAAACTTGTATTACAGTAGTTCTCTATAACAGGAAATTAATTTGACAGAGCATCATTTAGACATGGATAAAGTATAGAGAGTCTAATGGAACTAGAAATTGACACCCATGCAGTAGTAGATTCAATAGATTTCCTCTGCCCCTTTATACCCCGTATACAAGGTGCTAAAAGGCTGAATAACACACAAAGGCTGAACAGGATGTCTCCTGTGGAAAATTCACCTCCTCCCTAATCTCTCTCTCACACACACCCAATTTAGCCCAGAGCAGGAGGGAGAAAATTACTTTCCCTTCTCCTTTATAGAATGTATTAGTACAGTAAAATAATGGATACAGCCCAGTCATTAATCCAGCACATAATCATGTTGTGATCCGTGCATCTGTTTTGCCTATTCACTGCCCTTGCATAATAAGGTCAAACTGAATGAAAAGAAATCTCAGGGGAAGAAACACACACACACACACATGAACAGAATCACTTGATTGATGTGTGCTGCATGAAGCCATGCATAATGCCTGTACTGTATTGCTGCACTTTGACCAGTGGAACCGCTGACAGGTAGGTCTTACAGAAACAACCTTGTATGTGTACGTGTGAGTGCGCGCACGTGCGCGTGTGTACTGAAGCACAGTGGCTTGGGGGAGAGGTTTGGGAGGAGGTTAGCATTATTCAGGCCCCACATGGACAACAAATGTGCAGAGACTGCACAGAAATGATCTATGACAGACGTGTCACAGCTTGGATTTTAAATCTCTCTCTCTGCGCGTCTCTTTCCGATATTGTATGAAGGGTAAGTTATTTGCCTTGTGTGAGAAATAGAGCGTTTGTGAAGGAGGGATGAAAGAGGATTGCTGAATACTCATAGTGTCTTTATTAGTATCAGTTACCTCTGCCTCAGGGTAGATGTCACTGAGGTGGACAGTTCATCAAGATGAGTGGCAAGTATTAGGGTGTAAAATAGGAGGGAGGGGCTACTACAGATTCTTGAGTTGCCCCGAGGTGACAGGTTGTATGCTTAGTTTTAATTATGGCGTGACAATGTCATTCAAATAGATTAGAGTTTTTCTCCTTATAATTTCTTATCAGATATATGTTTTCTTATCTAAGCGTTGATTGATTTGACTGTTTTTCTGGCATTTTGTACTTTGATTATATGGTTGACAGTCCCCAACTGACTTTTGTTTTGTTCATTTGTTAATTTAAAAAAAGCAAAGCTTAAACTAGCTGCAAGGTATTTTCCCATATTTTCATTGCTAGAGACATTTGTTCGATGGAAAACACTCTTTAAGGAATTCCTGGGAGAGTTGAAATGCATTTGGGGATTAGATGTTACTTATTTAAGTTTGTGTTAGTTTTTTCAGAGAAAATTGTAAGACTAATACAACAGGAAAATAATAATATAAAATAATAAGTGATTAGTAAATTAGCAGACAAACAATACATACGTTTGCTGTCAGCTGTGTCGTCAGGTTAGACACCTTCTCCTGGGATGATTCCAGCTCCCTCCTCAGCTTACGGATTTGCTGTGATGAAAAACAGGTATGTTACATAAAAACATCTGATGGTTAAAGAAAGGTTACTAAAGCTGTCAATGACTAACATTACGCAAGTGACTTGAGTGGATGCAGTTCATGAAATGAATGACAGACTTGTTCTCCCATGTACAGCGGCGATGAGAGTGATGGATGAAAGGACAGATATGAGACAAGAGAAGAAGGAAGAGCAGGAAAGAACACACTTACCTCTCCCTGAATCCTTTCCTCAGCCTTTGGAAGCAGGAGGAATAAAAGTCAAGATGTTAAATAAGACAAAAGGAGAAGAGAGGAGAGGAGAAGAGACTAACGAGGTATTGGCAATACCTCCCTTGTGTGTATTTTTTTTAAGTGTGGAACGAGAGGAAAGCATCACTGTACACACAAATATCAGCACACACTGACACATAAATACACACCACACCACATATTGCGCTGTAGCTACCTGATTGTGCATGCTGCCCGCACTCACCGAAGAGTAACTTGACGAGGCGTTGGATGCCAGGGAGAGCACAGACCCATGAACTGAAGAGAGAAAATTGAGAGCACAAAAATAAATCAATAAGAAGCTCAATTAAAAACAGAGGTGCACAACAACGGTGAACCGAACATTATATAGCAAATATCACAATTATTCAGTGGCCTCACCTTCGTCAGGCTCCTTGTCCCTGAAGGATCCAGAGCGAACCATTCCCATGCTGCGGGGGCGTTCAGCCAGCGACAGTGTGCTGCCCAGCGGGGATGCTCCATACAGCTCCAGAGATGCATCGTGTGTTGGGATGCTGTTGGATCGAGTCATCCTTGGAGGTCCACTGACAGGGCTGGGTACTAATAGGAAACCACAGTGGACGAAGGAAAGAGAGTTACCAATGTTGTATATGAAGTTAAACAAACACACAAATATATATATTGTAGTAAAATGATGTGTGAATGCATTTATACTCACCCATACTGGTCTTTGAGGTGCGAGGCAGGGAGGTGGGTGACGACAGCAGTGGAAGAGCGAGCGAGTCTGTCATACTGAGAATAGTATGAGAGTGTCTCCTCTCTCCTTTCTCCTTCCCTTCCTCCTCAACCTGGGGGGCACCGCTGAAACTACACAGACGTCACAGTCAGCGTCGCTAATGGTAAAAGTTAAACTGTCAGTCATTGTCAAATGTCAGATCTGTTGTTACGTATTTAGAATTCAAATAGTTTCATTGTGTTTAAAGCTTTTGAACAGGGGACTCACAAAGTCAAAAGACTTCTGAGAGCGTTATGAAAAATCCTTCAAACATGCAACATTGCAATTTCTATTTCAGTCACATGCAGTAGATCCTGTACACAGGAAGTTTGGATGAAATCATTATACATTTAGAACCATGACCATGATATCTCAATGAGAAATAATATAAATGCCACAAATAATAATAACTTTTGAATTAAATTATGCATATGCCGTACATAAAGATATACTACATTTCTATAACACGTGTCAACATCCAGATGCTTCACAGAAGGAGTTAAAGTTGTTGAAACTACATGACTTAACACGTAAAACTGAATGACACTATAGTGTGTTATAATCAATTTAATGAATATGTATATACTGCTTTAAAAGCTATATAGGAGATGTTAAAATAAAGTGTTAGCCAGTACCAATATCTTTCAATGAGGGGAAAGAAAAACAAAATGTTACCAGTAGGACACAATGAGATACAATTTTTAGGGGATTAAAGCTAGGTTTTTGGATTACAAGTGACAGGAATGATGAGGATTAACACAATCGGTCATTTACTCAGGGTCTTATCAATGGGATCTCTGTATGTGCGCAATTAAAGGACGGTGGCCAAATTGCGTCAGACTATCAGTGTGTGACAGTCTGGTGTATAACAGGGTGTATGTGTGTCCACTTACCTTAAACCTTTCTTTGGCAGCGTGTTTCTGTCTCTCTGAGAACTGTGGAGATTAAACAATGTCATTATTTAACCACTGGTGCAGGGAGTTATTAAACTCTCAAGAACAGGCAGCAGGCACAAAGAAGCACAGTGAGACTGGCAGACAGCTGGTGTCAGCCAGTAATTATGACTTCAGTCACTGGGGCCGGTACAACACTGATAATAGGCCTGAAGTAATAATAGCCTAGAAACACCCCAGTCTGTGTGTGTGTGTGTTTCTGTGCATGGGTAAGATTTGGGCAATATTTAGCACCTCACACAGCAATTAAAATGCAAAAACATTAAATATACAATATCTTTCAGTTTGTGACCATGGGGTGGTGAGCTTTGTCTTTTTGGTTTTCTGATTAAATCACAAATTTAATGGGAGTAAGAGCTGTTACGTATATTTTGATATATGACTCTTCGAGCCATTTTTATCCTGAACAAAACAAACACATCAGTACCAATCTGTGTTTTAACTTTGGTGGATTGTTATTATCTCGTCTTTGTAGGTGTGTAGGTGTTTTTACTCGATCTTCCTAAATGCCACTGCTGTCAAAAATGTCTCAATACCTTTTTACAGTTATGAGCAGCATTTTGCCATCAAATGTCAACCGAATCACCTTTCCAAATACGTGGATGGAAATGTATGACTGTAGTGTAGAACAAAGTGAATAAGGTATCAAAGACTTTCCCCGATCACCCCTGCCCTCTTTGAACAATGAAAAGTCTCGGTGTAGTTCATTGGCTGACCAGAAGGTGGAGCTACATAGCAGTGTTACAAAACGTCTGCTTTGCATGTCTACTGGTGTGATGTTTTGGTTAAAAAAAAAAAATTATAATACCATATATTATCATTTAGCAGAATTGAATCTCACCTGTCTGTGAGAGACAATGAACCTTTACTTCCAGAGTTCCAGCTGGCAGGAGGGCCTCTGTCTTCCCGTCTAGTTTTGTCTCTGGACTCTGTGGCGGTGTAGCCTTTCACCAAATTCTCCCTCTCCCTCTCCTTCTCCCTGCCCTGGGGCTCTGGGGCCAGACTCATTTGGAGTGGTAGGGACTCCAGGCTGCGATGCAGCCCAGACATACGAGGGTAGAGCAGGGGAGATGTGCTCCCTCCGCTCCCTTCGACCCCGAGGGAAGAGACCTGCCTGGGCCCCAACCCAGTCCCCGAGCTCGAGAAGCAGGCTGAAGAGTTCACATTGAGTAATGGGGCAGGGCTGGGGGTCAGGCAGGGGCCAGTGGTGCTGCCTACTGAGCTGGCCAGGTCTTGGAGCTTGGAGTAGGGAGGAATTTTAGGTGGCAGGGAGTCCTGACCTCCCACCTCTAGGCTGTTCGAATTCAGCTTGTCAAGCTGGGCCATGGATGGAGGCTTTGCCAGGCTGCGCACTCCAGATAACCTAAAGTCAAAGAAAGACAATATTGAAGAAAATGTATGTTCATACTTTGTTTTGTATGTGAAAGTGTCAAACTGGCAAACTACATCATGTAAGTTTTGTGGTTGCATATATCCCTGTACCTGTGTGTGTTGGGTGAGGGCAGATCCATGCACTTGCCACTGCTGGGAGGCCTAAGCCCCTGTAGCTTCCCCCCGTTCTCAGATGGGGTCTGAGCAGGGCTGCCCTTCAGAGACCCACCTCCACACTCAGAGTCAGATACTACAGCTTTAGCTTTGGCCCTCTCTTTCTCCTTCTCTCTGTCTGTCTGATTGACAGGACCTGGACTTGGGATCCCACGCCCCCCTGCCTTACTCATCCCTGTTCCAGAACCAAGCCCTGAGGCAGGCTCCTTGAGCCTCGAGCCCTGAAGCACCGTGGTGGAGGGTTTGATCAGCCCTGAGCTCGTGTCCATGGTAGTGCTCATTGGGCGGGCAGAGCTCGGCCGGGTCAGAGTCAGGGTGTTTGTCTTTGCCGGGCGAGGCAGAGAGCGGTACTGGAGAGACGTCCTGGCATTTGGGGATAGAAAACCACTCTGGTCACTGTTTGACACATCAAGACTTGTCTTGCGTCCTCCACCACCACCACCACCACCACCAGCCCCTGGTTTAACAGGAATACCCGACGTTTTGGGAATCTTCCCCACAGTTGCAGAGCCGCACGGTATGGCACTGCCGCCTGTACTCATCACAGTAGTCGTATTGGCATTGTTTGTGCCATTGCTGGTAGCTGTGGTGGGCTTCTTGAAGCCAAAATTTCCACCAGTTGAGGGTCTGACCAGGCCGGACGGAGGTTTACGTTGCTCACCAGCACCGATGCCATTTCTGTGGTCTTTGCAGGCATCAGAAGAAGAGCGCTGAAGGCCGGAGGTCTTCACTGCTAACCGAGACTTATCCATTGGCTTCCCATCAGACTTTACTGTACCTAGAGAGGTAGAGGAAGAACAAAGAAAGAAATCACAGATTAGTAGCTTGAACAGTTTAAAGCCTAAACATACTCTGGTGGTGAGTGAGACTGACCAAGCCATTTTAGGACATGATAACTTATCTGAACACCTACAAGGTCTGACTGTCTGCTGATAAAAACACATCCCTGTCTGAACAGACAGACAGTGTGCAGACTAGACTCTCGGTCAGCTTCACCCTCACACACACTGTTATCATGCAGTTACTCCTCTTTTCCATCCTCATGAACTAAAACCGTTTTCTCTGGCTTTCCAGTAAGCGCACGTCTGCGTGTCACAGCTGCAGAGCGCTGAGATTAACATGCGTGGCGTGGCTGTGGAAAACTGGTGTTCACATTCGCGAACCGTGTCTGCGGGCAAAAAAACTGCACGAAACACCCAGTATAACTGAATTTCTCCACTCTAGAAGCCTATTTGGGGAAAGAGGGCTGAGAGAGCGATAAATTGGTGGAATGGGGTTTAAGGAAAATTATGTGATTTTGTCCACATCTGTACATTTCCTAGTTGGCAAATTAATGGGACTTGTTTAGAAGTTATTAGTAGAAAAAACAGACACATGTGCACTATATGCACCACCCGCACAAGTATGAGCCCACACTACACACGCTCTTAATTTGTATCTAATGGGAGTTGTTATGGGAGGTTTATATACAAGGCATTAACAGAGTCAAAGAACTGCTGTTGAATGAGACCCACCGGCGTGCTGCCTTGGGACATCTGGAGTCATTTAAGGGTATTTATAACCCCGCAAAAGACACATACACACACATAGGGCCAGACATATATACCACACACACTCAAAGCTCTCAGTGATTGGATGTTATAGGAATGTTACACTGACAACACATTACACTTGGAGTTCTTTTGTAAATGTGAAAATTGGGTTTACATGTCAAGTCATAAACTCAATCCATCGTATAACCGCAACGTTGCACGTTCCAAGAACACTTTAGCTGCAGTAACACACACTGTTGGCACTGGGATGCAACAAACACACACACTGACAGAATCCAGGCATACGTATTAATTTTGACCCAAATGGAGCCTGATTTATTGACACGGGCTGTGGAGACAGTGGAGCTCACAGCTTGACAACGCGTCGTGTGAGGAAGAGACCGCAAATCACTGGATGTCTCGACTCAAGAGACCCGCATGTCTGAAGGGATGGATATCTGAACACACAGGCAGACAGAGAAATCCTTTGCATACTGTAACATTTCAAACACTGCCATCTCTGGACGTTGAAGGAAAATTGCTCATTTATATTCTCCTTCCCTAAGTCTTCCTCTATTTAAGGCCGCTGTGGTAGAAGGGAGAGCAGTGGAAGGAGGACAGTATGGAATGATGTATCTTCACACATCTCATTCCCAGACTCCATGGTTCTGCTGACATCATCTCCTATCAACCATCAACATGTGTGTGCTTAAATTTCTGGTTGTTAGGATACAGTATCCGTGTTTATTTGTGTGCATGTGAGAGGAGTGTAAACGCTTGTTGCAGAAAGGTGGCCATAAGTATCTGCAGGTGTGTGAGGAAACAGACAGACAGAGAGATACATGACCAGTCAACAGCCATCCGCTCAGCGCTGACAGAATGATCAACACCTGCATGGTGTCCCACTTCCAAACTACATATAACTACATTTGCACCAAAAAGAAGTGACAAAAATCATTAAACTAGATCATTATGCTTACTAATTCAGTTGTCCCAAAATGCAATGTACAAGGGTTAAAGAGGCGATGCTCACAACTGGAAATAATCTAAAGAAAATGTGGATGTTGGTTCCAAGGCGCCACCAACATCATTAGCATCAACCTTTTTTTATAACAGAGTAATTGTTTAAGTCATTAATCAAGAAAAAAATACAAATCTCTGTTGGTTTCAACTTTTCAAATATGAGGTTTTGCTGCTCCTCCCTCTTTTATATTTTTGTAAACTGAATACCTTTGGTTTTTGGACTGCTATGAAACTTGTGATGGGTGCTTCTGCTATTATCTTACACTTTATATCGTAAATGTCAACCGCTTATCCTGCGTACAAGGTTGCAGGGGAGCTGGAGCCAATCCCAGCTAACATTGGGCGAAAGGCGGGGTACACCCTGGACAGGTCGCCAGTCCATCACAGGGCCACACATAGACAAACAACCACTCACATCCACACTTAAGGACAATCAACCTAGCAGGCATGTCTTTGGAAGGTGGGAGGAAGCCGGAGCATCCAGAGAGAACCCACGCGAACAACACACAGAAAGGCCGGGGAAACTGGGGTTTGAACCCATGACCTTCTTGCTGTGAGGTGACAGTGCTAACCACTGCACCACCGTGCCACCAGTTAAATGAGAAGTTGCAAAAATATCTGATTAAATGATCATGAAAATAATTGTTGGAGGTTAGTATATAGCGAATAATACAGTTCTGTGCAGACACACCTGCATACAAAAGTGGGACACACACACAAACACACAATCCTGCCAAAGCTCAGCAATTAATTAATCTCAAGCATGAGCAACAAAGACGTTTCTATTTATCTACAAATGTCTGCCCTTCATTTGGTTAAATTCATGGACTCCTCCACACTGATGAGCAACAACAACTTTTTCCAGTCATCTGATTAATTCAAGTCTCCAACTTGGTGGCAGATTGAGTAGCCTTGATCGCAGATTCATACTGTTCACATCAATAACAATAGCAGCCAGGCACATAGATCACAGGCTGGTTCAACACACGTTTGGCATGTCTGTCATTTCAACAGCTGGCAACGTAAACACAGGACAATCCCTCAGAAAGAGGACTGTTGACACAGACACTGCCTATCTAGACCGGCACACATCACATCAACTAATATCCTGTTGTTTTGGTTGTCTATATGTGTGTAAGCGTGTGCGTGTACTTACGTAAACAGCACACAGATGGCGTGCTTAAAAAGCAGCCGCACAAACCCCGCTATTGTGCTCTTTGTGTGCGAGTCTGTGCGCGTGTTAAGTGCGATGGGTGACACTCTGTAAGGTTGGCACAATCTCAGACATTTCTGCACTCACACACACACTATTACAAGCACAAACACTGTCTCTGGTCCAGTTGTTTTGGGTACAAGGCCTTTATTTAAGTGCAATAAATCTGTCTGTGTCCGGCACAAAAATAAAGAGTGGATAGGAAAGGCTGGACCAATAGGAAGAAGAAAAAAAAAACACACTGTTGGTCAGTGTGTGTCTGTGTGTTAGTGTGGTTGGCTGGCAGGAAGGGAGTGGGTGGTGATGGGCGTTTGATACATGGCACCACTTTCTAAAAGGCCTGGAGGGTGGGCTGCAGCTGTGGATGAATGTGTGGGACAAAGACAGAGAGTGTGTCTGTGACTGTGTGTGGGTGTGAGACTGCCAGAAAGAAGGGAATATTAAAAGAAATCTGTCAGTCTGCAGGTTATGAAACCATTTCAAATGTAGCTATATATATTACACCTCACTGTGTGTGTGTGTGTGTGTGTGTGTGTGTGTTTCTTCACTCACCCGCCACTTTCAGTGCACTCTGAGAGGTGTGTGTGATTGGCGAGGTGACTCCCACAGGTGGGTTTCTTCCTTTCTTCAACACATTCCCATGACCCAGGGTCTGAGGTTTCTTCAGTTCACCCTTCCCTCCTTCCAGACCCTCCCCCTGTGTCCGTGTCTTTTTCCATTTATTGGCTGATTCGGACTTGAGACTTCCTGTATCATACACACCGCTGCCATGGCTCTTGCGTCCAGGTTTGGTGACGTCAGTGTCCCAGGACAGACCACTCTCCACCAGCGATCTCTTCTCTGCATCCGTACGCATCTAGAAAGAGGACAGACACGTGCTTAAACACACTGTGTCAAGACAGTGTTTAAGAAGTGAGTATGTGAGGTCTGCTTTACAGAACAGGGAGCCAATAATTATTTGTATGTCTGTGGCAGACAGTTTGCTTATAGTCATGGTTTTCCCTGCCTGTCTAATTCTAAGGTGGCACACCTAACTATGTTTTGACCACTTAAAAAGCAGAGTTAAAAAAAATTAGCACAAGCATCATGAGATAGTGCTACTGAAGAATGAAAGAGAAAGCTTTTCTGGTGTCACATAAAAATAAAAACTGCATTAGACTAACACACACAAGAACAAGAGCTCTCTTTTAAGATAGGCTTTATTTGTTACATTTTTACCAAAAAAACTAGTAAAAGTGAACCTTCTGTTGGGGTTGTTTTGTCAAACTATATTTGGATACCTCTTGCAGTTTTGGTGGACATTAAAACTCCAGCACATACAGTATAATATGGGTTAGCAACGTCTTTTTGTGTGCCACCGCTAAGATGATAATGAAATATAATTAAGTCCAACTTTAAGAAACGTAGTCTATTCATGTAATCCTCCAGACCACACCCCAATACTACAACGTCTTACTTAAAAATTTAGTTTTACTTTGGATGATTGTGATTCATTTCCTGACATCTCTTAACCTAATCCATGCTACAGAGTTAACTTGGGACACTTGGATGAATGACCCGATGGAATAACTCATTTTTGCAAAAACACTGCGTATTCCTTTAAATCAGTGTTCATCATTGGTCATGGTTTTAAAAAAGACATTTGTTGAGGTGTGTGGACTCAGACAGAGACTCAGACTCTGTCTCATCTTGATGCCTTCTGAGCAGAAAAACATGTCTAACCCAGTCAACCTAAAAAACACACTCACTGATGTCTCATCTGCCCAGTCTAAATCCTATCATATGCTCTGTTTGAACACTTCAATAGAGACAGCAGGAGAAGAAACTGCCCAGCACACACATTATGGACTGTATGCATGCATATATATACACACACACAACAAAAATATTAGCTGAGACACAAAGACTCACACAGACACTGACCTAAAGAGAAAAAATAGACATCATAAACATATTAAAATGTTAAACTAAAGGACATGTGAGGTTATTACTGAGTCAAGGCTTTTTGCACGTGTATGTGGTGAATACACACAATACATAATCCCGGGTGCAGTATGTGTGAGTGTTTATGGGAGACTACATGAGGACACAGAGGCAGATTATTGTCCCCTCTGTAGGAGGCCGACAGTTACACAATTTATCAAGAGGTGTGTGAATGTGAAGCTGTGTGTGTGTTTGTGTGAGCCAGTTCAGGACATTTCACCAAGCAGTTCTCACGAGGACTCATGTGCTGAATTCCTTTTTTATTAAAACCAATAGACCCCATGGGCAGGTTTACATCACATGAGGAGGAGGCATGTGTCAGTGGGTGTGTGTGTGTCCTGTTTGACCAGACCTTGTTGATAAAATATTGTCATTTCCTCACACACATTCCCTGATTATTGAAACAGGGGGGAAGGAGATGCACATCTGTCCAGATAACCTTGGCAACACATGGATAACAACACAGACATACAGACAGATAGGCAGGCAGACACACACACACACACACGCACACACACACACACAAAAGGCACTGGGAAGGTGTATTCACTTTAATACATAATACATACTCTACAAAATCAGCATTGCCTTTGAGGAAATTAAATTCAGCAAGAGCAAAAAGGCAAAAGGTGGATGGAGTGATACAGAGGAGAAAACAGAGACAAAGAAACGGCTTTAGGACACAAAGAGAAAATGATAAAGACAAACATCAGCTGGGAACAGGGAGCCATGTGTATTAGACAATGTGGGGTGCATGATGATGTGATGGTTGGTTGCCATGGTAATGATGCCATGGGGGTGTAATGGTTGCTATGGCTACTGCAACTAGGCGTGGAAGGAAGCGCCCCGGTTCTTGCTGCTCGCTGGCCCGGATGCAGGACTGCAGATGGCCCTGTGTGTGCAGATGGCCACGTTCTAGACCTGTCCTTCAGTATACGGGGAGAAGACAAAGACCCGCACTCTCATCATCCCTACGCTTTGGTTGCTATGGTTACTCTGATTCTCTCTCGCTATCTCTAAAAATCCCACTACATCAGTCACATAAACCACATTGCGGAGGTGTGACCTACATCAGACACTGTGTAAAAACACACATACACACACTGTCTGGAGCTCATACACCTACAGATGGATCTTAAAAAACCTCAAGCAGAGCCGTACACAGGATTTTTCGAAGCACTGAGGTCATGAGTCCCACATCCTCCCATCCCCACAGCATACGTATATCAGTGTACTCCAAGTTATTGTGAGAAAAAACATAAGCATAGTCAGTCATGCTAATTATACCATTGAACTGTGCCAAAGCGACAGGCTCTGGATCAGCTCAATCAGGTGGTTGAAATCCTGGCTAGGAAAAAACTATTCTCTCTATTCGAAATAAAAGTTTGGGACTTTTATTTCGAAAAAAACAGGCAACAATTTTTGCCTGGTTTTTATGGATTAGTGCAGATCAATGACCAACAACTTAAGTTTACAATTTAATTTTTTCTCTCTAAAACCTCCAAAATATTCCTCATTACAACTAAAAATAGCACATAACACAGCTCTAAAACTCCCACAAAAGACCAAAAATGGAGCCTTGTGGAACAATGCGGCTGTCCAGTGTGAAGTGTGTGTGTGTATGTGTGTTGCAGCAAAAACTTATCGCTGCAGATGCTATAAATATTATGGGTGTGCGTAGAATACTTAATCAGGCTGCATTCTGTACAATGACAGAGTGTATGACACATAATTTAGCATCTCACCATTACCTCACTGGATTAACAACTTAATCAATACAACTGTAACCACCACACACTGCTAATCCATCTGTGTAAGCCAGCTGTGTGTTGTATGAATGTTCATGTGTGTGTTACTTACCACTAAGGCTGAATTCCTGCGGGAGCCGATAGGAGTGGTCGGAAGTGAGTTGAGAGTGGGACTCGTGTTGAACTCTTCAGAGCTGAGGTTGTCTGAGCCATCACTCAAGCCGCTGCTGATGGAACTGCTCTCATCCCAACTAAAAGAAACAATGACAAAGAAGAAGAAGATGTGTCAGATAATATTCATATATTAAAGCAGTGATTCCCAGCCATGGGTACATGTACCACATGGGGTGCTTCTGCTTACCAGGGAGTACGTGGAAATATTGTGGAGTAGCTCCACTAATTTGAAAAAATAGAAATTACTAATTAAAAAAAAATATATATATATGTGCGAATTAGTATATTAGTCTACGAAAATCAGTTAACAAGTGATAAGAGAAGTCTAAACAGGAAGCTAAAAGTGATGAATACGCAATTCAAATAGTTATCTAAATGTAACAGATAGAGTTGAAATATTCATCTAAAAGTAATGAGTACATACTAGTTACAATAAATAGCTACTGTAAACATAACAGATAAAGAACTGAAATTAATACATAACTGGTTGAAAGATTAAACATTTCAAATGGTTCAAATGGTTGAAACTTCTAGTAGTACAACACATAAAACTCTGACAGTTCAGTTGTATGAAAAATACTGTTAACATATCCACTTAGATATTTCATAGTAAGTACTGTTTAGTTTAAAGGCAATTAAAATGATCATATCTGGAACATGATAATGGCACTTCGTTCATATGATAGGGCTGTGGACGTACGTCGTTTGAAAAAAGAGGGGCAACCACTGACTAAACGGATGACATCTTGTGGTCAGGAGATTCATTCTTGCATTCAACAGCTTAGCCATGTTGAATGCAAGACTCTTAGTATACTGCAGTAATTAGGTTAAGTTCACACAGATGCAGGTGTGCTACTATTTTCAGTGCACAAAAGTGTTTGAATAGAGTTTTCTTCTGAGTTGAAGCCTCAGTCCAATCAAGAGCCTTGAGCAAGACACCAAATCCTTTCCAACTTCAAGGGCATACAGAAGCTAATTCTTTTTCTCGGCAAAGCTCGATCAAGTCTCCCACACCACCACATGCTCTTATACCCCAGAATACTTGACAGAAACAATCTGTCAGTTAACAATCAGTTAACCGGATATCTTCTCGAGGTTATACACTGCATGATCTATCAAAAGCACCACTAGCTCAGTTACATCAGCAGTTGGCTCACTTGGCTCCATGTCTTCCCGTTTGTCTTTTGATTAAATATTCATACACATAGACCCCATTTAACGCACGCTGCTCTATATATCTAACTTTCAGACTGCAAGCGCTGCAAACACATGGCAAACAGTAATCTGGAGCGCTCTCAACATCATCTCAACCCACACACACAAAAATAGCACTGAAGAACATATACACTGATGCATGCGCCCACGAGTGCATACAGGAGGGGAGTCTGTGCCAGGACTATGAAGTCTGTCCGCTTGGCTGTTTTCCTTTTCCTCTAGAGCAATTGTTTTGAAAATAATTTGTTTCTACAGTGGTTACCTCTGTATATCTAAAACAATAACATCAATCGACATCAAAATTAAAGCAAAATTACACTCGGATAACGTTGGCCTGTCTATGATGGTCAGTGCATTCCAGGAACTATTTCACGATTCTGCATTGCACTTTATTGTTTACTCACTTTTACTCAACCAGTCTTGTCTAGTTCTGCCACCATTATTCATTTCGATAGCCAGACACTAATGCATGATATTTTATAAACTAGATTGGGCTATTGTCTGGTCTACCCTGGAAACCTGTTGAACATTTCCGAGTACAAAACACTGATGCTAGAATCTTAATCTGTGGAAATCAAGCCAATTTAACAACAGATTTCTTCATTGCGTGTACAATTGTTGAATGGCAAAATTCAAGCAAATCAGTTTTGATTTTTCCCCTAACATATCAACTGTGGTTGAGGGTTTGGACATTTCCTGTCTTATGATAACAGATATAGAACGCTTTTTCTAGATTAATATAACCAGTCAAGGCATATAAACCTCAAGAAATAATTGGAACAACTGTATCATCTGGCTCAGCACAATGATTTGTCGGAATGAGAAAGGGGGATAGTAGTGGAGAAAAAGGCACATCTCAGTGGTGTGGGTTGGGGTGTACATCCACATGTGCTAATATACATTAAGTAGGTCATGCTTTGGAAGTTAGGGGGTTGGGGTTTTTCTCTTATTAGGGCCAATAGGTTACACTGATATCATACTATACTGTAAAACAAGTTAGGAGGGTGGGGCTTGCCTAACGAGGTCATGTATACTGTGGCACAGGGGAGGATGAAGGGAGAGAAAGCGGTGAGGGCCTTCTGGTTGAGTGCCTGTATGGGTCACACTGTACCCTGAGGGACTTGACAGCAGGGATCAAGTGGGAGAGGGGCAAAAGGAAAGGCCCCTCCATCCCGCCTGTGGATATATAGACAGAAAAAAAAAACAGCAGACAAAATTTTACGTCTGAAGTGGCTGTCATGTTGCCATGTCTATATGCCAGAGTAGGATTGGGCCAGACACATCCAGAGACCCGACCCACACTTTCTGTCTGCATGTGAAATGCTCCAAAAAAACGAATAAAATTTTTCATTAAAGAGGTGGTATTATGCTTTTTGCCTTCTTCCCTCTCCTTTATTGAATAATTTATCTTTGTTGTGCATGTAATAGATTTGCAAAGTGAAAAAGTCCACCCCAAAGGGAGTTCCCATCTCCCATAGCAAACACTGCTCTGAACTGCATGAAACAGCTCATTTGTAGTCCAGCCTGTCATATAACGCTCGCCAAGCAGCTAGTCCGACATGCCCTCAAAAATACTGGTGGAAAAACACTGAGCTGCAGCACACCTCTCCTCTCCCTTCCAAATACTAGCAACACTCCACGCAGTCAATGGACATGAAGTTGTTTCTGTGATATAGAGACCAAGCTCAGTTAAAACTTTACAGATGAAAGATACTTTTGTTACAGATTAATAACTCACCACTCTGAAACTCTTGCGTCAGTCTATGTTGCCAAACTGGTCGGCAACATGTACAGCTGAAACGAAGCCGTGTTTACCGGCTTCTCATAGGCCCGCCCTTCTCTGTTTCTGATTGGCTAGTACTCCTTAACTAGGAACTGCACATGTGCAACTCCCATCAAAGATCATTTAGAGACAAGATGTAAAACGAAGCGTTCAACACAGGGTGAAAAGAGGGGCTGCAGCAATGTGCAGTATGACAAAAAAATATGGTGTTTTTTGAAAATTAGACCATGTAAACCTGTTCTAGTACAAACCCTAAATAAGATTATGAACCTGAAAATGAGCATGATAATACCACCTCTTTAAACTAAAATTAGTCAGTAAAATATGAAACTTCCACTTGGTTTCGAAAAAGACATTCAAAAACATTTGTTGTGATCCATTTTGTGGTTCACATGTTTTCATTTCAAATAAATGTTTACAAGTTGAAAAAAAAAACAAATCCTTGAGCTCATAAAATTGGTTAGAAAAACTGATGGGATAAACCTGATCTTTGTAATGCCACATGTTTGCATTACCTTGTCAACTGGAAGGTGATTTCACACTTTATTTTATAACAAAATATGCAGTTAAAGACTCAATTAGGGATGAACAATTTTCTAAGAAGGATGTTGTTTTTACATAAAAGCAGATTTTTGATTCCTGTTTTATACCACATTTCTATTTACTCCCTAGCACAAAAATGCACAAAGGAACTAACAAACTTTGAACTCATCCAGAGAACCAAATACTTGTGTATTCCTCATGGAACAAACTCATTGCTTGGAGATAAACAGACACAGCTGTGAAAATCAGTTAACAAGTGAAGCTCTGAAGCAACACCTTTCTCTTCATATCCTGTTATTCACTTCAGAGCTATCTGGGTGTCCACCGGTGCTTTCGGGGAATGATAATCCTCTCTCTGATGAATAATTCACATCTGATAGGAAACAGAAAAAACATAGTCTCTGATGGATTTGGTGTCACTCAGCCTGACACATGTGAAAACAGGAACTCACAGAGCAGGGAGACGAGGCCAGGGGTCAAACATAACGGGCAGCGCCTGCTCAATGGGTGAATAAAATTTAAAAACAAAGGATTTTATCTGAATTATCAGTCAGATTATGTTGGTTGAGGGAAGGAAAAAAGAAAAGTATTTTAATCACCAAGAAGAAATTCTGTACCGCTTTTTTGATTCCTCGGAAAAATGAAATGAGCTTTATATAATAAAAATCCTAGACACCTCAGAGACTCAGAAAGTAATTGAGATGTTGAGACAATGTCGGTTCCAAGAGGAACATAAGGCATCATAAGTCAGTGTTAAAATTCGTCTGTGTGTGTGTATGTGTGGGATTTTCAGTGTGGCTGTCTTGGCAATAAATTAGACTGCCTTCAGCTTTGAGCCGCATAAATTATATTCAATCAGACTTCAGTGACCCACGCTTCTCAGTGTTCCAACAGATCTGAGAAATTATCTGCTGAAGCCTTTAAAATTCATGCACTCATAAAGTGCATTAAAAACTGTCCAAGTCAGTCCAAAGATTTTTGGCTAAAAAAAACAACTACTTGCTTATTTCTAAACCATAACCTGATACCTTCAATCAGTGTCTGCCGATGCACGGCTAAAGCAGATCCACTGTCAAGTCATTCACACTTCTTTGCCTTCTATAGTCCTCCATCAAGTGTGAGCTTGAAAAGACGGCGATGAAACACTTGAGAGAGAGAGAAGAGGGTAAAGTGGCGTGTGGTGAGAGGTGAAAGAACTGAAACGACAAGCATAAAAAAGAGAGCCCTATAGAGAGAAGTGCAGTTGATGACACATAGAAAACCTCAGTATTTCAGGACATGATGAGACTCTCTCAACTCTCCCTCTAATCTTCCACCAACTTGCCTCCTCTACCTCAATCCGCTCCATCCTTCCTTCCTTCAACAGCCGCTTCTGAAATCTCTCCATCTTTATCTCTCCTCGTGCCGCCTCATCTTTTTCATTCTTTAGCAGCAGCTGCAGAGACTGAGGGATAATATTAGCACCCAAATCATCTATATTACTGCAAGCACCATTTTAGTCAAACCACTTCCCTGCCACATTTATATTCATTTTAATTAGCCAGACATACAGTATATCTTCCTCTAAGAAGCAAAATAACACCAGCCATCTACAGACATCATGGAGAATCTGAATTGCTTGCCAACAACATGCAAGATACAATGAATGGCTTTAAGGTTTAATTAAATGTGATTATTATATGATGTTATTAAAGTACAAATTGCAAACCATGGCCATAAACCACTTATGTATGTCCTGCTTATGGATGTTAAATTTCATTGGCCTACAGTGACTTTAGACCTGATCTCAAGCTAAAGAACAAAGCCGGAGGAGAAGGTCAGGATATTGAAAAATGGCCCCCTATAACTGTAATTTCATGAGCAAAATGAATATCAGTGTTGATTTGATTTAGGCTACAATAAATGTCGATTAATCTGAGAGGCGCTTGATTAAACCCATTCTTCACCTGACGGATGCTTTTTTTCTGCACGCCATGTGCGAAATGCAGCATCCCACTGAGCTGAGACTATGCCACATGGACACGCTGCATTCGGTCATCCCGAGCCAGCTGCGCACAAGTGGTTTCCTACTCTGACTTCGCTCATGAAATTATAAACGCATGTCTGAAAATGAGTCCGGAGCAAACTTTAGTCATTTGTCATCGCTTAGAGAGTGAGAATGTTTTACACAGGCTGCAGAATATTTCAAATCGTTTGAATATTTCATTTAGATTTTCCAGGCTAATAAATGTCATGCTGATCAGTATTTAACAACATCCTCCTTTCACAGAGACATGAATTATTTGTTCCTCATAGTCTGCATAGAGGTCCGGCACACACACACAAACACTGAGCCTCTCAGACTATCACAAGAATAGTTTAATGGCTGCTGCTGATCTTAATAATCGAGGCTTTTATTAACATGCTTCTGTGTTCCTCCACTAGTCAAACTATGGCGCTAATTGCTCTGATCTCAACGTGAATGGTCTTTTTTTTGCTGCTCATTATAAGAGCTCTGGAGTCCCTTCTCCCTCTGTCTCCCCCTCTTCTCTCCTCGCTCTGACCTCTCTGAGGTTGAGGGACGGGAGAAAGAAAGTGATAGAAATACACTACATCCAGAAGGAAGAAAAAGCCACACTGCAGAGACAAAGCAGTTTTGCCTGCGGTTTGTGGGAGCAGTGCTTGCTGCGAGTTGGAGTCTTGCCAGCCTCAGGGAGCAGACTTAACAGCACTAGTTGATAAGCTGTTCCATCTAAACAAACATTTGTTAAAACTGCATAGAGGCCAATTGGAGGAATGTGATGCTGAAGCTGTCCTGCGTCAGGGCAAGTACAATTAAACTTTTAGGGCCAATTAGGTAATTTTTGACTTTGATGCGTGGTCAGAAGATGGGTAGTGATTGTGGAAGGAGACAGACTTACTGTCCTACATAGAAATGATTCATAAAAAAACAACTGAAGTAATTACCTGATCAATAGTCAATGCACATTGTAGAGAGTGTTAGTGCACTTAAGCCTGCCACTAAACAACAGATCAATAGCAAGGAAGAGCAAAATGTCATTATCAATCTTTTTATCTAATCATACATCACTCTGCAGCAAAATCAGAATATTCCACCAGCAAATTGAAAGGATTATGAATGTTTAGTAATGTCCCCCTAAAGGTTCTTTGTGGAGTTTCAGAACCTTTAGTGGTGCTAGGGAGCTGTTTTGTCTGTGAGTGGATCCCTGTTTTATTTATCTTCTGCATGAGGACGCACATGTACACACGATTCAGTCCCACCAATGGTGTCACATTATTCCACTAATTAACAGGAAGCAGTAATGGGCTGAGATATGCTGCAGTGTGCCAGCAAAGGCAGTGAAGAAGAATACCACAAGCTAGTCAACATGGAGGTAAACAATGCTGGATTTAAAATACTTTTTTGTTTTACAGTGAAGGAAGTGCCCTTGACACCTTTGCCAGACTTTAAGGATACCACCATGCGTTTTGCCGAGTAACACTGAATGTAAACATAACTTTTGCTTGTTTACAAGAAAACTCCACAGGGCACCTTTAAGCTAGCGACAGTGCTAATGCATTCGTGCCAATCAGGAGGCAGGACATTACTGGAGCGGATAAGATAAGAATAGGCAGTTGGGAGGTGTTAGCTAGTAGAGGGGAGTTTGTAGAAATAGTTTGGATGCAATGATACAGGAGCAGAAATGTAAAAAAGGCTCCAGATGTGGCGAATGTTATTGTACAAAAATGTAATGGGGATACGTATAAAAAGGTTCAACTCTTTGTACCCTCATGGGGTTAAACACGTTTTATTCAGGTTCGTATTTGGACACAGTCTCTTCTACTTGTGTAAATGCATGGAAAGTGTTTCTGCAGTCCCACAGTGGACAGGAACTTTCCATTCCTATTAAAATCCACAGTGTCACATGGCAGAACCCAAAATGGCTAAATCAGACGGGTTCTAGTTGTAGTGATGCCTTTTCAGGCAAATGGAAAGTAGGGCACTGCCAGACTGGCACTGGGCAGTCAGCTCAGAAACCGGAGGGGGCATGCATGAAAGGGCTGCTGAAGTCATTAGATTCTCCAAAGACTAAGAGTGAGACTGTGACTGGTGTTAGAGATGACAATAAAGTGAGATGCATTGTCTGTGCGTGCGTATCTATCTGTATAATTCAGTTTTTCCAGATAAGAAGAGGAAGAAAACGGCTGGTGACTTGGCCTCTAAGTCATGGGTGAGGGACACTGAGAGGACACATCTGCTTGCCTATACACAAAAAAACTACCAACTGAAATAGACTCATCCGTCCCACCACATTCCACCTTACAGCAGGTGTATGGATGCATAAGCCATGTTATTTATTGCGTTCAGAAGGGGAAAAAAAGATCAAAACTAAGAGATCAACCATAAAAAGAAAAGCAGAAGACGGCTTCGGCTTCAACATCCTCTACAGGTTTCAGTCTGGACACGTAAAACAGGATGTAAACCCACAATGACACCGGTGCAAAATACAGATTCTCACAAAACAAAATGACTCATTTGTAGGGGGAGAGCAGCATGGCCAGCCACACCCATCATCAGTGTTTCTTCTCCCCAACACAGTCATGGATGCACTGACCATCTGGGAGACAAGAGTCTTAAAAAAAAATGCGACACAGTTAAGCCCCAGATATTTTATAATAAAAATCCAGCTGACTATGTGCATGAGCTCACATCAAATATGTGTGGATGGGCATTTACCTGGTAAGACAGAAAGAAGGGTGAATGTGATTTGTGTGCACAGATGGCTAACAATATGGGTCCCTGGACCACTTCAGCAGCTTATCACCAGGAAACAAACACACAAGCACACACACAGGGATCTGTGAACCACATTGGTGGCTTATAAGAATGTAGCAGACTGTCACAACAAAATCATCAGTTTCCAATCAAATGGAGAGTAGAAATAGGATACGGTTGAGATGTTATCAAAATGTTCTTCCTTGCTAGATGAGCATTTAAAACATTCTGTAGGTCACATTGATTTTTTAAGATGCCCTACTCCTCTGCATAGGATTATCCATCACTGCAGCACCATATACAGCCATGAAGGACTCTGCAGGCCAAGCCCTTATTATATCTTGAAAGTCTCAAACACTGACACACGAGGTACAGACATAACATTGCGAGAACCTCTGGCCACTGCAGACTGTTGCTACTGTAGCTACGTTGATCATGATATATGTTGTTTATCTATGATTTTACCTCACATGCAGGCCGTGTCATTTCTGCTGCTTATGCCATAAAGTATCAGCCGTCTGCTGCCCTCTGGAGTCATGGTATGTTCTTATCAGAGGAACACTGTAATACATGCTGTTCTGACCTTTAATCTCACAGGGCAAATGACTTATTCTACCACTTTTTAATGAAGCAATGTGGTTGTCTGGGTGCTTGGGGCACTTGTAGAGCAATTAGCAACAAATCTGTCGTTAAAAATGGCTTTTAATTAGCTACCCAATGCAGGTTCTCTGCTGAGTTGTATTGTTGAACACTTACAGTAAATCATTGACAAGACCCAATTAAAAACTAGATTGTGCAAGCAGCCTGCATTTGGGTACACACCAAACAGAGAAATTAATTTCCTCTTCAGCGTTATTTATTGTTTCCTCTCCGTCCCATTTCCATGATGTGGAATAGAACAATGTGTGATAGCTGCTTGGACAGCCTTTTGTACACACACGGGCACATTCACACACACACCACACACAGCAGTATTTGGGCATTACAGAGGATTACGGAGCAGGCTGGAGTTAATGAGTTGGTAATTACTGCTAATTCCATCTGCCACCAGGATCATGGCAGGCCAGGGGCATCAGCTAGAGGTGCTGTATTTGTGTATACGTGTGTGTCCACGGAGGGAAATACGAGGTCACATCCCTAAATGGCCATCACGGAGGAGAAACCCTGTTGTGCCTTTGACAGGCATATCCCTGACAGGAATGGCCTGGGGGTTTAGGACACAAACACAAGCACATACAGTATACAGTGTACACACACACACACACACACACATACACATCAGATGCACTAAATTGCTATTGTCCCCTGGAGTGAAGCTTGAATTAGCTGTCAGTAGTGTGTGATGTTAGGAGCTGGTGGGAATGGCAGCTTTGCTCAAGTCACTGCTCCTCTGAGGGTTACACTAAGCCAGCCAGGCTGCCAGTTGCTGGCTCTAAGGTGTGGGTCTGTGTGTAGACTAATATTGAGGTACATCATTCTTCCAAATCTTCCTTGCAAGGATGGTGACACATTCGACAAATGCTTCGGGGCTTTCTGGATAGAAAGTTAGAGCACTCAAAAGGCACTCAGACGCAGCAGGAATCCTGGTCAGTAAAAGAGTGTGGGGGAGGTGGAGATAGATGGACGGAGAGGAAAACGGTACAGCTCAAGAAAAAGGAGAAATTGCTTCAGCGAAATTCTCCCTAGCCAGCAAATTTATCTCTGAATCTCTCACCTCCTGACCTCCCCTGGGTGGATGGAGCAGGTTTGCTCAGAGTTCAACACGTCGCAGCTGAGCGTCGACTTGGCTCTGAACTACGTCATCCCCGTGAAATGAAACGAGACAGTCGAAACGGTGGAAGGCTCCAAGCTTCATATAAGGAACTGAGAGTGGTGAAATACTCTTGGAACCAAAGACTGTGTGACTGTTGATCATGCTGACACTGGCTGGGTCATCTTGATCTTCTCATACTGTAGCCCCAAAAAAGGAAAACAGTGGTAACTGGGAGAGGTGTACAGATGATTCCTTGAGAGGCACCAGACACTCTTCGTCTTAGTATCTGTTTTCTTCTTACTCAGCTCAAAAAGGATTGAAGAGTAAAGGTCACTGACCCCCAGTCTAAACATGGCTGATGCAGGGCTTTGAATGTAGTCACAATACAAACAATGCCCTTTGAACTTATTTAGCATAAATTAAAGCATTCATTTTCTAAATAAGAAAGGGATTTAAAAAACTGCAAATTAGGTCAAAGAGTGTTAGATCTCAGATGATATTAAAATGTCTCAGAGCTCTTATATGACCCAATAAGCCTTGACCCCCAAATTAGAGTTTCTTCCAAAGTCCCTTTCTTTTCTACAAGAGAGCAGGAAGCAGAAGAGGGACAGCACTCCTGGGACAAGGTGGAACGGCCGTTTAAATCACCTCCATAAGTAGTTCAGTCTGGGTGTGCAGAGTGGAGCGCTTCCCAGCCCCAACTCACGGGCTAAGAACTGGGGAGGAGCTCACAAGGGGAACCCCGTCACGCAGAGGCCCAAGACAAGGGGTTGGATCCTGGGGTAGAATTACCTCCGGCCTCCCTCCAGACATGTCAACGACAACAAAACTGGGGGAAATACGACACAAGCAACCTGTTGGGTTTTAGGAAAGGACAACGTTGCACAGACCCAAGTTTTATTACTGATATTAACGGAGATATCTAATAGTGAAAGATTGGTATTCATTCAGTGTAATGAGGATACAGTCAGTGCAGTACTGTCAAATGCATCACAACAGGGAACTAACTCCCTCTAACACACACTTACACACACACACACACACACACGTGCACATATAGCAGATGGAGGAATTATGATGTCAGCAAGATGTGAGCCATGGGAAACATGGGTACAAAATACGTCAGTCGGAACAACTGGCACAGACCCGTAAATAAAATTTCAGACAAAGAAAACAAAGAAATTGTCGCAATAAAAATATGCCTTCAATGCTCGGGTCCGTTTGGTATTTTCTGATGACGACATCTTATCAACTAATGCCACCACTTGATTATGTGTTAATCTTCCAGATTAGCACAGACAACAGTAGTCAGTTTCCAAAATGAAGCGAGATGTTAAATATGCTGACTGGAGTGGATCAGTGGATTGTGGGCTGGCGGTACTTAAAAGGTCAAGCGGCATCTCTTTAGCCAGTTTTTAGATAGACAGACAGAGGTGAACAGAAAGAAATAGACAGAGACAGCACAAAGTAAGAACGTGAATCAAATGCGATTTGCAATCAAATCAAGCTACACAAAGCGACTACAGATCTGAGCAGAACACCACTAAGCACCTGCCAAGGGTTGTCCAAACACCACCTGAACAAAAAAGAATGAAAAGGCCCATTGACTGGAGCAGAGATTCTCTTTCACTTCTCCTGGCTGAGATAAAGCAGACACCTATTAAAACACACACATTACTCCCATGCTGTGGAGGGGACAGACAAGCCGCTGTATGTGTGTGTTTTTGTGCATATTCGCGCACGTGAACACATGTGGTGGTGACCAACAGGCCTCGGGGCGCACCCTGCATGAGCACGCACCCATCGCCTGCTGTCACTCACAACACATGCACTCCGGTCATGCCATTTAAAGTTGTGTACCGTGAGTTTGGGAGACATTCCTTGCCCTCGGGCTACTCAAAACACACACACTTCACATTCCAACGAGTGTATTCTGGGGTCCCACTCCCTAATCCTCAAACATATGCAGACACATATACGCATACCATTGCACGAGTGCACACACACAAATAACATGACGGACCCATAAGTTCCAATAACAACACAACTGGAGGAACGGTCTCACTTTCCATTTAACTCTGAAAGTTTCAATATAGCAGCTTTATGTTCACTCTCTACATTTTCTAGAAAAATACTTCACGATCAGGTAAAGTCGACATCCACAGGTTGTTATTCTCGGTGGCCATAGCGGTTAGGCTTGAAGCTGTCTCTCTCGTTTCCAGCGAGCCTGTTAACGTGGACTGTTGTCTGGCTGTAGGTCCTTCTCTGGCTTTGATGTAACAGAGAAACTCACTAAACCACAGGGCGCACCACCTCATGAAAATATGAGCTCTGTTTGTGAACACAGGCTCCAGCGTGTACAATAAAAAAAAAAGTGTATGTGTCTTACAAGCACCCGTTACAAGCATCTGTTGTTTCGCTCTCGGGTCTCCCTAATGACCTTGTAGGCAGGCCAAGGAAACCTGTTCACTTAAAAGCAAAACATCAAGGGTCAGTGGCTGCATGAAATGACTTCGGCCATGTGACTGACTCTGGGTTACTTTGGGTTACTGGCCACTGAAAATTAAGCCATTTGTGAATAAATGTGAAAATGCTGGCACAGTGGATGCAGAAAGTCAACATCTTTTTGTTTTTATTTTCAGACGTATAAACTGTCATATGGTCTGGTTGGTCAGCTGCTGCATCAAGTGGCCTGCAGTAGAAGAAATTTAAAATGCTTTTAATTATCCTGCCGTTTCTGTGTGATCAGGAATCTTTTCAAAAACACGCCTGTGCGGATAGACAGTTTTCAACACCTAATCTGGGTTTTAGAATTTATCTGCACTTGTGTGGACATGTTTGTGTGCTTTAGATAATCAAGTATTGCTCATGAACCATGATTCATGTGGGTGTGATACAATTGTCGACAGGCCGTTGACCCTTCTAACTCATCCAGTTTCTGAATGAGCAGAGTGTGTTTCCAAAACAACCTAATCTATATTTGACCCTGAGCCCTTCAGTCCAGCAACAATTGACAACCTGTGTGACAATCTGCGTGTGTGTTTGTGTGTGTGATGAAAACAGTATTGCTTGGAATTTGAAATGTTCTACGCCTTCAAACTACAGCAAAGATGCATTGTTGCTGGTGTGCAGTGAAAATGCCTTCAACCAACCAGATAACAAAAATAACAAACACTTAATTTACTAAAATGTCATAGCTAGAAGGCATTGGCACCGTCAGCTGACAGGTGCCACCTGACAAACCTGATCAACGTTTCTCAATAGTGTGGTGACTGTGCCGTTTCACTGCCCTCCACAGATCCAGATGCATATAATTAATGATACATTAATTATAAACATTACATATTTCAGCTTTAATTACTATGCTTGGTCTGAAGCAGCTGGTGGCAGGAAGCTGTCTAAGCTTTCAACCAATCAGAACTGCTGTTATACCACTGACCAACACTTCCCATGCACAGCTAAATGACATCAGCCACAACATGAACCTGGTCTGCATCACAGCAACTGATGCTCCATTTTGGTCTAATTAAAAGAAACAGAAAGGACTCGGGTGTGACACATATTAATGAGTGATGTCACCCCATCTTGCAGATCAGCTTTTTGGATGAAGTTATGTTGTTAACCAGGGGTGGGCCTGGATAGGGGTATGTCATGCTGAGTCAGGCTTTTTGTATAATGTTCAGATGACAACACACACACACAGAGGGACGAACACGTTGATGTTGGACTGCGTTCAATATGACTGACAGAGTTGATCAAATCTTTGTGTTGCCTGGATCTGGTTAACTAATGATGCATGTTTAATGTTTCATTACACCCACACATTAAGCTTACACATGCAAAGACTCCCAGACTTAGTAATACCACCTCTGGCTACAATCATATAGTTTATCAGTCTTTTGACAGCCAGTGTGTTTAAGCACACATGTCCAACTCAAACACCCTAGCTGGTGCTCTGGGATTTAAAACTGAAAATGTGTGTGTGTGTCTGCCACTAGGTTAGACGGCGAGTGTGTGTGTGTGTGTGTGTGTGTGTGTGTGTGTGTGTGAGACAATTGGGTTTGTGTAAGTGCCCTGTGTGTGTCTAATGCCCTGAGACCAGGCCACTCTGCTCTAATGGGGTTACATAAAGGGTCGATGGATGCTACAGGGGTCAGTCAACCAAAAAGAGCAAACCTGACCCCCCACCCCCCTAAACCCCTCTCCTACACACACACACACACACACACACACACACATAAACTGAATCACTAAGACCATATCTGTCTGTCCATGCTGTCATAAAGCGTCTGTAGAGCAAGTCAACTTCATGACATTGCCTATGTTATATCACAAGTATAAGTCTTTTTATGCAGCTATATGTCCTATATGTCACCAACAACAGCCTACTCATATCAAATGGCCTATATTCACCCACACATTAAGACATACAATTAGATAATGCCACATGGCGTGGGTATAAAGATGATATGGGGGAGGCTTGCTGCTGTTCACCCAATCACAGCAGATATCCAGGCTGAAGGCGTCTTTCAAAATGTAGGTCAGCCGTTCTGTAGAATACTGTCCGGTCCGCAGCGGATCAATGCGAACACACCCACCCACTCACATACCTGCCTCTGCTGACTGACCACCGACACATCAGCAAACCAGTTGTCATGGGACGCAGCTTAAAACAATAGGCATGTCAGCCGTCCGCAAAATGCAGACACACTTAAGGCGCGCACGCACATTACGCGCGTACACATCCACATGCAGCATTCTCATCCATACCACTCTATTCTGATTATTCGCAATAATGTGTTTCCTTGTACATAGATTCCCTTTAGGCTAAGGCAGGGAAATCACCCTGCCGTTTAGATGCTGCGTGTAATAGTCTATACAGTAACCGACAATAAAAGACAGTGCTGATTCAACATATGTCTTTCCGCATTGAGGTCTGTGCCTAGTGCGTAGACTATAGCTCCATCTATACGCTCACCAAAAGGCCGTTCTTTACTCGGCGTCTAGACTGAGATGCGATATCCTATAACAGCCTAGACTGAGCGCATGCCAGTCACAATAATGAAACGTGCCACCATGCAGCTGTTGGAGTTTTATCAATGAGACATGCTGCTGGTTTTTTACGCACTGGCTCCGCAGAAGCTTCAACAACCCATTCACTTAATATCAGAAACCTCGAACTTGTATCGCGTTTACATTGTGCAAAGCAGTGCCACCAGTGTGTGAATTAGATTCTCATCCGGTATTCTCAGTCACACGCAGACTCTGGTCTCACCCATTACCTTGACAGAAAGTGCATTGTCCTCCCCGCGCGCTGCGGAGCCGGGAGCTGCAGCATTTTCCCGTTCAGCACGCGCCCGCTCATTCTTCAACTGTCCAGCTTTTCAAGCTGCTTTGTTCCCGTTTAGCATATCCAGCAGCTACGGCTCTGAAGCAAGAGAGAGGCAGAGAGAAAGAATCCACCCGGTGCTTTCCGCGGCTGATAACCGGGGAACCGCCTGTTAGAGTCAGCAGCGTTAACTGACTGGCCCACTCCCGCAGTGCCTCCACTCTGACACACACACTCTCTCTCTCTCTCTTTCACACACACACGCTCACGGAGGGAGGGAGGCGAAGAGCAAGGGAGGAAGGCATGGATAGAAAGGCAACACCCCAAATTCCTCCTCCTCCGGCCCCCGTTTCACTGATCGCGACCAGCTGTGCCTTTTCCAAAAGCGCATAGGAGCTTTAACGCGCATTCAGCCGCAGGATAAGAAAAAACGCAGTCATCACATTCTCTAAAAGCGACATGTCAAAGACATTTTCACACTCTTAAATCTCTAATCAACACACATGACAGCCAAATGACTCCGCTCACTCAACCCTCTAACATGATGTTGAATGCGCGCATTTATTTTAATTTTGCTTCACAATATCTGACAGAGGTGGAAGAAGTACGATCCTTTACTTAGGTAAAAATATATCAGTAAAATGCACTTAAGTATCAAAAGTTGCAGGCCTACTCCTTTATCAGGATTGCCCATTTCAGAGTGTATGACTGGGTTGTTACTGCATTGATGTATAATTTGGTGCCACTTTCCAATCAGACTAGTGTTTATAAGTGGTACCTAATGCCTTTGCATTGCATTGGTTTATGATTTATTCATGCTTTATATCAGCAATAAGCCATTTGTAAGAACAAACATTGGGTTGCCAGGTTGTAAAAAATGCCTTTGGTTGGGATATATCCTGCTTCAGCAGCAGCCTGCTTTGCCCTTTTAGCTCATTAAGCCATAACTTTTGGAAAAGAGCATCTATAGTATCTATACCTATATATATATTTATTACAAGTTTAATCTGTAATGATGCATCAAGTAATAGGCCATGTGTTTTGTGTAAAAACTTAATCTACAATGTAACTAACAATGTCAGCAGTCAAATAAATGTAGTGGAGTAAAAAGTATTTCCCTGTGAAATGTAGAGCAATATAAGTGTAAAGTCGCATATCAAGGATATACTTCAGTAAAGTACCTTTAAAAACTACAGTGCGGGAGAAAATGCACTTAAATACTTAAATACAACAAATAGATATCTCTCTGAAATAAAAAACACTTACTACTTACAATTTACTACACATAAATATCTTTCAACAGTTGGCCGCTATGTAGCTGAAATGCTGGCTAGTAGCCAAACCAATGGTGGCATATATAAGCCTCAATCAGGATGTAATGAAGCAGGGATGGTAAATGACTCCAGTGTTTCTATTGTAACAGAGTGTGTATTGGCTATTGGAGCCTTGCAGAGGAGTAGAGTGGGTATCATGTATCTACACCCCCCGAGCTCTGCCCCCTCACAACATCCAGTGGTGTTTAAACACTTTAAGCACTGAGTGGACCCCAGTGAATAGATCTGCCTGTCTGCTTGGTCTGTTCAATAAATGAAAGAAGGGTGAGAAAGAGCGAGACCGACAGAAAGACAGACAGACAGACAGACAGACAGACAGACAGACAGAAGAGGGGGAAGATGGAGATAATTAACAGTGTCTTTTCAATGAAGACAGGAGAAAGAGAATAGTGTGAGTGGCAGAGAAAGAAAGACAAGGGATAGAAATAGAGAGATTGGAATACACACCCACAGAGAGAGAAAAAAGAGATCATTAACACACTCTTTTTAAGTGCAGAGGGAACAAAGACAGTATTCTTCAGGCTACTGCTCACCCGTACCATGCAGGGTGAAGTGGGCACACTGTGTGTGTGTGTGTGTGTGTGTGTGTTGGGGGTCTGATTGGCACCTTGGCATGCTGAACTGCAGGTGTGTGTAGCCGCTGCCATAGTTGTTGCCTAGCGTTACTAATAAAGAGAAAGGAAAACAGTTTCTATGTGCACACAAACACTTCTACACACACACACACACACACACACACACACACACACACACACACACACACACACACACACAAGGTTGCAATCCTTAATTCAGTGTGAGGCTTTGCTTTAATTTATGTCAACTCTCATCCCAGTTTCTGGAAAGGGTAGCTGGACAGCGCTGTGCTGTCTGGCCAGCTTTTACTTTGACCACTGACTCATGTCCAGACATGCCCTCTGTCTCCCTCTCTATTTATTTTCTTCTCCTCATCAAAGAGTGTCTCCTTTTTCACTTCTACCCTCCTTTTCACTCAGTATCTAAGAACACAGTGCTTGTTTTCAACATCATTGTGTGTGTGTGTTAGTGTAATAATAGCCCAGTATAATTAGGTAGTGATGTAACTGTGTGTAATGACAGTATATAGGCAGGGTCATCCATATGACCCTGGGAACCTGTCACTCGTCTGCTGATGAAAGAAACAAGTGACCTGGGAATGCTCATCCCCCTTATCAGACCAGGAACACACACAGGAACACAGATGCACATGCAACACTTGTTAGCCACAAAACTAAAACACCTCCCTCATACACATTTATCAGACTGAAATACTACTTTTCATGATCATACATAGAAATTACTTAAGCAACTTTAAATTTTCTCTATTCTCTTCAACTGGCAGCCTAGAAAGTATTTTCTTTTGCAGTCTTTTCTTCAATCAGAAACCATCACATTACAACACTTGCTTTTCCCACTCGCTTCCTGTACACATTCGCGCACGCACGCACACACACACACACACACACACACACACACACACACACACACACACACACACACACACAGAGACTACATCCGACAGTTCTCTCTCTCACACACACACACACACACACATACAACAGACTTGAACGGACTTTTCCAACTTGCTTCCTGTCCACACACACACACACACACACACTTCATCCGACAGTTTTCTCTCTCTCTCTCTCTCTCTCACACACACACACACACACACACACAGACTATTAATAAATTGTTATATAAAATTAAATGTGTACGATAAATTACAAACCTGTATCTCAGTCTCAAAATCTGTGATCAGATATGTAAAAAGACTGTCAACACACACACACACACATTCTTTTTTCAGATTTTCCCACAAATAGCCTCCTCCCCTAAGGTAGAGTCAGACCATAGTTTGTATACCAGCCTGCGGGCTCAGTCTAGTAGCTCACTAACAACAGGCTGAGGTTCGAAAAACCCAAATGCTGAAAACATGACCTCACAGTGACACGCTCACACACATCAAAGTGTCCATCCCAGTCAGAAAAGGTGCTCTTGTGGTTAATTGAGGGACCCTCCACGTCTGGACCACCGAAAGCATCTAATTACGCTGTTGCTTGCAGAGGACACTATTCTCGAGCTCAAGTCTGCTGAGGACAATATGAAGTGGAACTGCTCAGAAACTTGCCTTGAAAGAAGCTTTATCTTTTATTTAGAGACAGAAAGCAACAAAAGGAACAAGAAGAGCAACAAAAAACAGCCATCATTCTAAAGAGTTCAAATATGGCTCAACAGATTTCTACAGACAGTTCAGCTTATGTCCCCTGGGAATATAATGAGGATATGTTCACTGTTGGGAGCAGTGGTGCATTCAAGAAAGGTTGAGATTAAGAGATGGTGTAATGAGGAGAACAGGAAGGGAGAATGATGCTGGGAGGGCAGAAAGAAAACTGTGTGACTAATGTCGAAACAGCTCCAGAGAATAACACGGTGGGAGTCAATGGGAGGGAGGAAGGGTTAATTCTTATGCGCATTACAAACCCCCGTCACACCCCACTGTTAACCTTCCAAGGCACAGCTCTAGTGTGCATATTGTATGTGTGTGTGTGTGTGTGTGTGTGTGTGTGTGTGTGTGTGTGTGTGTGTGAAAGAGAGAGTATGTGTGTACATAGATTTGAGGCGGCTTCTATCCAAAGCTCCAAAAAAGCTTGTCCTTAACCATGCAGTTTCATTTACCCCCTATAGAGGAACTAAGCATGTTCTTTAAAGGCTGTATAGATGTAGAAGGAGGGCATGAATGAGAGCGAGCAAGCTTGGAGGGAGCATGTGTAGGTGTATGTGCGTGGGCGGACCTGTCTTTTACTGTGGGAACCAACTTTCAGGAATGCACCTGATCATTTCCTCAAACTCTTCCCTTGATAACAAGATAACAAGTACTGTTAACACTGAAAACAATGTTTAACATAACTGAAATACAAAACAAATGCACTTTTAAAGAGTTTATTCACCCAAACTATTTAAAAAAAAACCAAACACATTTCCTCACTTGCCACTGGTGGTATCTAGCCATGCAGAGAGTCTAGATCTTATTGTTGTTTATTTACCCAGGATTTGAGCTACCCACCTCAGAGATTTCTGCCGCCTCCTTAATTTTTACAGAAACAGTGTCCCTGTTCTTAACTTTAGAAATAGTATTAGATAAAAAAAGCTAAGCGTCAACAGCCATGCCTGTGGCTCTGTAGGACTTGGGCAAAGTGGTGGCTTGAGCTAAATGCTAACGTTAGCATGCTAATGTACAAATTGACAATGCCAACATGCTAATGTTTAGAATGCATAATGCTTTCCATGTTATCCATCTTAGTTTAAGACAGCATTAAACAATAAGTATAGCTGGGTTTGATGGGATGTCATTAGTTTTGCAGGAATTTGGTGATAAACCAAGACTCACTGATGGCACTAGATGAAATGTCAGGCGATCACCGAAATTATAACAAACAAATTTCACCGCGATCTATCCAGTAGTTTTCATTTCACTCAAAACCACAAATATGAATGTGAATGTGATTCTAGACATAAAGTCAGAGAATCACCAAAGTCAGCAGGATACATGCTCTGGGGACCATGAATGTATCTACAAACCCTCTTTCAAATCCATCAAACAGTTGTTGAGATATTTCAGCCTGGATCTAAGTAGTGGGCTGACCAACCGCCACTGTCTTCCACGGTGGCTCCTTCAAAGTCTTAAAAGCAAAGGTTTGTTGACTGAATGATGTCACTCTATATGGTTTATATCTACGCTTGTTGGTTTAGCAATATGTTCACCATCAGTTTTTGTCTTCAGGTCATTTCCTCCTTTTTAACTCTTCTATAGGTCAGGTGGGATTATATCATATTAAAATAAAACAAAGTCAATACAATAAACATCTCCAGGAAGAGCAGGATTGGTCTCTTTCCTTTCAAGGAAATGGGGTGAAATCGGTCAAGTTAGCAAAAGTCGTGACACTTTAACCTCTCTGCGTTAAGAAGCTGAGTCCACGCACACACTCTGTTCATTTCCTTTGCACGCTCATATTGTTGACATGGTAACACATCCCTCTGAACTATGTGGGGGTCCTCCACATGCGCACACACATACACACCCTGGCCATCCTAACCCCCCACATCCACATAACCTTGTCCTTGCAGTCTGCTGACCAAGTGCCTGAGTTCTCTTATTCTTTTTCAACCCTGCCATAAGAGGAAGCCAGGGATTAGCGAGGATTAGGCCATAGCGTGTCCATAGAGATTTACCAAGTCTCAGTGGGGGGGGGGGGGGGGGGGGGGGGGTCCAGGCAACACTAACTATGGCAGTGGTTTTGCCGTTTCGTTGGGTGAAGTTGAATGACATGGTGGCCTTCCAGAGAGAGAGTATTGTCATATTGGGAATATGATATATATGCTGTAGAAGTTCAGTGAAAAGACAACAAGAAAGCAGAAGACAGACTGACTTTCTTGACTTTCCCAAACTTTTCTTTCATTCCAAAGCAGGATGTGGGAAAAATCTGTCTGAGTTCCCAAGCTCCGATCCAGAACACGTGTTTGTTGCTCAACATCAGTACGTTTCACAATAATGAAATGGCCCGTAGTCAAACTAAACATATCCTTGACATAAGTCAAGCATTCCTGTAACAACTGACTGCAGTCAGCTTGGACATTAACACTAGTGTTTGTGTGTAGCAGACAGAGGGAGACATGGACAGAAAAAGAGAGTGACGAAAAGAAAAGTAGTACAGCAAATATTTTCTTTAGCAACAGTGAAAGTCACCGAGGATGAATTGACAATTACGAGAAAGGCTTATTGACCTTTCCTTGTTTGTTTGGACTAAAAGAAAAATATGTACTGTAAAGATAGGGAATTAAGTAGGTTAATAATGAAACTGTGTGACTCAAACAATCTCAGCAAACAAAAGAGAATAAAAAAGGTACATAATGACATTGTTCACTAAACAGGAGGTATCAGGGGGGTTCCAGGACTGCAAATCCCCCTGTAGCCCCATATGCTACTCTCTGTTAAATCTTTTAATGTGTTTGTGTATTTGTGTGTGTACGCCTCTATATGTGTATATGTGTGCATGTGTGTGTACGCCTCTATATGTGTATATGTGTGCATGTGTGTGTGTGTGTGTGTGTGTGTGTGTGTGTGTGTGTGTGTGTGTGTGTGTGTGTGTGTGTGGGGGGGGGGTATTTGTGCCACTTTAGCAGACAAACAGATTAATGACATTATTGTTTATCAGAGGCGTCCTGCTGTTACAGTTGGAGCTGGTTACATCATCCCTGAGAAAAATAGCCAGGCAGATAAACAATATACTACAATATACCAGATATCAACTAAATTCAATTATCCTATATTTTAAGTATGGTTTTCATGTCTTGTCAACTCAAAATGGAACTGAAATGTCTCTCAAACTGCATTTAGACTACGCTACAGAAAGTAAAGTGTTCTCCATGTGACTGTTCATATATGCTCATGTGATCATGGTGAATGGCTGTGAGTGTTTGTGTGTGTGTGTGTGTTCTCCATGGGTGTTCTCTCCAGTGTTTTGCCCACACGTGCTGGAACAAAGAAAAAGCGCACTCCTCCACTCAGTCAAGTTCCCCTCATAATGACAGGAAAAGTAATTGATTACACGCCGCACTGAGCAGATAGAGCCAAAGGAGTGCCGCACAGAGCCGGAGGGGCCCAGAGAAGAGCAGGTAGTGGATGACAAGAACAACACACGCCCCATCACCCCACTGAACCCCACCTCAATCTGCCTCTCATCAACTTTTCATGTGAATCGTCTCTGACACATAATGTCATACAGACACAAAGAAAGACATGGGACAGGGAGAAATCTTGATGCAGTAATTTACATTTTTGTGATACCATGCAGTGGAGAAAGAGAACCTTTTTTTATTCTTCTTAAAGGACCATACCAGTTGTTTTTTTGTTGTTGCCGCTTTTACTTCCTTTACTACAAATCATCCTACAGACCATTTTCCAATACATGCTGTAACTTTCCTGATTTGAAATATGTCTTTTATTACTTTTCAGGAAACTATTTATCTCCGTACAGTATCAAAGTAAACAGGCTGACTCTTCTCGTGTAATCCTTCAGAGTTTGCATTCAGTTTTCAAGTTTGCATTCATTTGTTTGTCACATTTTCATTATTGTTACATAGTAATACAATCTAAGTCCAGATTAATTTAAAAAAGCCTGTTTTCTTGTGGCGGTAGCTCACCTGGAGTCCATACCCCAGCAGCGTGGTTTCTAATCCTACCCGGGCCCTTTGCTGCATGTCATCCTTCTCTCTCCCCTGCCTTTCTGGTCTCTCTCTATTATTACTATTAAATAAAGTGAAAATCGCCAAAAAATAAAAAAAATCACCTTTAGGAAAAACCTCACCACAACTATTTAACTTACATTGAAAATTAATGTAGACTTCACATTTACTGTGATGCATTATACAGCTTTCAAGAACATGCCAATTAAGGTTAGGCGACCGTCTCCATTTTCATCTCGTCTGATCATGGCTACTTGAGATCACTATTCGCCATCTGATCGCCAGGGGGCGGTGTTATGCTGCAGCAAGTCAGTCAAATGCCAGGATGGAAGAAAGCTTTAAGAGAAACCACCAGAAACATCTGTAAATGCACAGTGCAGTGTTTCCCACAAAATTACAGTGTTACTGTGGCGCTGTGCGCGTGCGGCGGTGAGGAGGAGGGTGCAACTTCTTTGAAGGTGGCTCTCCGACATTGACAGCATTGTGTTAAGAAAATAGATAGATAACTTCTCAGAGTTAACCTGAATGCATTAGTTTTTCTATAAACACACGGTGAGCCAGCGGAGGTGCTGAGTGAATCTATGATTTTACTCATATTAAATAGTACACGTGGCGGTCAGCGTTGATATTGTGGCGTATCCTGTCACCACAAATAAATCAATGAATGGGAAACACTGCAGTGTGGTGCAGATTCTAGAGACTGTTTTTATGTCACCTTAGTTCTGATATTGAGGTAGTTATCGTTGATAAGCAATCCAATCGCCAATCGGAACAAGCCTAATGCCAATTGATTTTCATAACATGGAACCAATAGACTAAACATGCAGAAATACTGGTAGACCCCCCCCCCCCCCCCCCAAATGAGCATGAGCCCATTTTGATCTCAGCCCATGTTGTGACTATGTCTAGGTCAGGGGGAGAGTGCTGTGCTGTTTTTTTGGGAGGGGGTCTGTAACTGGACCGCGGTATGAGTCATAGTGTAAAGATCTGGCTCTTAGCAAGAGGGAAGCCCTGGCTGTGTCCACAGAGGATCACATCAGGAGGAGGTGTGTGTGTGTGTTTGTGTGTCTCAGTGTGAGGGAGGGAGAAAGAGAGAGTGTGAGTGAGTGGATCCATCACCTGTAACGTAAATCAGATCCAGATGTGGGAAGAGGAATTCATTAATCAGATGTGTCAGGCTGCATTAGGTTCTGTGTGTGTGTTTGTGCTTGTGCATACGCGCGTGTGTGTGTGTGTGTGTGTGTGTAAGAGGTTCCAGTTTTTGGCCAGTAGATGGGGTCATAGTACAGCAGGATTGAGCTTGACCTGAAAGAAATAACACTGCTCTCTACACCCAACCACACACGCACGCACACACGCACATACACACACACACATGCACACACACACACACACACACACACACACACACACACACACACACACACCTCAGTGGACACAGCCAGGGCTAGCCATCAGTTAAGGGGCGGATAATGACATCCGTCTTAATCACACCAAACATTTAGTGGCAGGCAGGAGGTTGAAGTAACTGAAATTAAAGTTTATTCCAGGAAGCTTTTGTGTTCAAAACAGATTGCTTCTCTATTTAAACATTCCTCTTTCTGTTTCAGTTCCCTGTACTGACTCTAAGAGCAACCAACTCACTTCTGCTTTTCTAGAAAGCAGACGGCACAAAGTCAAAACACTTAAACCAGCTGACTCTAGCAAGTCACAGGGAGTGTGTGTGTGTTTGTGTTTGTCCAAAACAAATGTTTTCATAATTCAGACATTTAGTGCAGCGAACTAGCTTGTCTCGTAACCATGGAGACTGTGCGTTTACTAATGGGAGGTCGCTGAGGACAGGAGCTCTTCCATCCAGAAACAAAAAGCGTCTGCGCCCAGCAGGGCGGAAAACAAGCCACACGCCCATCCAATTTCCGGCACGTGTGTATGTGCACGTCGAGCCCATTATCACCGCTCAAACAACAACAATAGCAATCAATACGGGCTATCAAGGCCCAGATGAGGCTCAGACACGTATTCTAAGTAGCCCTTATGATTTGTGTAGGTTTACTTTCCCTTCCTGAGCATGACATCTTTTGCACATGTATATTTCAAGATGCTCCCAATTACCTTCCTTCATACATTCACACACTCAACAAGACTGACAAGTGTTGATCTGAAGAGAAACAAGCTAATGACAAAGCATAGCATTTATCCTGTTGTGCTTTGTGGTGTTAGCACTTCTCTACACAGTGGACAGCTTGCTTGTCTCTATTATGAAAATGTGTACTGTTTGTGTCAATCAAAGGCATCCAACCTTTTGGAAGCGGGAGGAACATGGAAGGTGTGATAGATGTGAGGTGATACAGTTCCAGCTGGTTACAAATGGAGGTTGTTGAGGGATACAGATTGTACACTGTCCTATGAACACTTATTTAAAGTTTCACTCATCATTTTTTAGTCACTAGGAGGCAGAAAAACTGCCAAACGGCAATATACACGTAGCCCTGACATTGTATCACCATATAAAGTTGTTATAGCTATCATTTTAAAACAAATGCCTTCTTAAACTGGAATTATGCTTCTGTGGGCTACACATAAGCGCAGATATATGGAATGTTAGGATGTTTGCATGTTTCTTTTATACTTGTACCGACGGAAGGTATGACATACGTGTCAACTAGGAAGCAGGGTCATACGTAGCAAACCCCAAGGTAAAGAAAATGTAGAAGAAACTGAAATTAATTTCACCCCAGTGACAGTGTAAACAAACCACTACATCTGTGAAAGAATTTGGATTTATCAACATAAATGGTGTTCCTATGTGTCTGGCCTAGTATGTCTGTTTATCTCCACCGACTCCTAAGAAAAACATCTGGGTCTTTAGCTTGCTAGGGTTTCTTCACCTGTTTTTTGCAAACTTTGATTCATTGATTGGCTGATTAATGCAGATTTAAGTCCTAACCTAACCTCTAAAACACCTCATTATTGTTTACGTTCACACACAATATAGGGAATTTCCTCCTCATCGTCCCTCTTTCTGCTGCTTCCCGGTGAGGATGATGTGTGTGAGTGAGAGTGTGGGGTACTCATCAGACAAGCAGAGGCCCAGGGTAGAAAAGCACAGGATAAGTGACACAAGGGGTCCTGACTCTCTCACTGTGTGTGTGAGCGTATGGGGTCTGTGTGTCAGGCAGGTAACAGTTAACTTATGTACGTATATGAATGTGGGTCATGCCTATACACTATAACTGAAGTGAGTCACAGTGAAACCCACTATGAGTCAAATCCTGCTCACCCATATATAGGTTAATGGACACATTCCAATATTTTAGGACACTGTTTCCTCACAATATAACAGAACAAAGAGATGAGGACTACATAACCCAAACAAAGAACTTGTGCGTGTTTGTGACGGATAATGTATGTGGGGAAATCCTATGTATTATATATACTGGGATGAGATATGGTAGTGTAGCGTGACCTCTGTATGACGGGGAAGTGCCTCCATGTATAATGGATGAGTATGTGTAATAAATTATGAGATGGGGGAGTAATCCAGCATGCTTCTACTTCATGTTGATAGAGTGGAAAGCAGCAAGGAAAGAGGAAACAGCAGCACTTGCCTGCCCTCTAGTGGTAAAGCAGCAGGAGCCGCACCACAGCACACACTCGAAATGACCATATAAATTGTTCAATGAAAACCAAAATGAAAAGTTGATAAAGATGTTAGTAAATGAACAAAAAAACATTTTAATAATAGATCAATTGTTTAACAAATGTGAGGATTTGCTGCTTTTCTCTGTTTTCTATAACAGTAAATTGAGTTTCTTTTGCTTGGGTTTTGGAGTGTTGGTAGGGTAAAACAAACAGCTTAAAGATGATTTCACTATTTGTGGACGTTTTATAGAATTAACGTTTTTTTTATTTGTATTCATGTTCACAATATTCCACCCCTTGCCTAACTCTTGCCTAGTGGATCTTTAAAGATGACAAATACATTTACTTTAAAGGGGCATTATGGAGTTTCCAGCGGCCACTAGCAGTGCGGTTTTAAGGTTACTACCAGGCATGTGCCCGTGAGCGTGGTCACTTGAACTCATGAGCAAGCATAATCCGAAACACAACCGCTTTTCATACAGAAATCCTACAATAAATGCAGGAACACCAGCATGCAGGCTGTGGCTTTTCACTCAGACATGTTCAGGCTCTGTTACTTCAGCGTTCCCGTCTGACAGGCAGATCAACACCGGCTCCGAAGCATTATTTCATTCAGCGCATCCAGCCACATATTGGCATAATCCTCCCGTAAAAAAGGCGACAGCGGCTATAGACAGGCAGGGAGACAACTTCACACAATATACTGGAAACTCAGGTAAACCTCTACTGCAACGTTACAGTAATAGTTTTATCAGCTGCAGGTGGAACTAATCCATGCTGGTTACATGATCACGGTACATTTACTGCATTTAGCCGACATGCTACATCGTTAGCTCGCCTGGTGCTTTCAGTAACTAATGTATCTTTCACCGGAGGCTTAGCAATGTCAGCACAGCTAAATGTTTTGGATGATAACGAAACGGTTAGTGAGCTGGACTGAATATTATAACGAGACTGTGTCAAACCTTATAATAATAAGACCGCAGTAAGTAACTTTACTGTAGTGTTAGTGCATGGCTCTTCCTCTGGGTTGTTGTGGCTGTGAAGTTGCAGTATTGTATATTATGTGGGTCACAGTTGTTACAATCACGGAGAGGTGGACAAGCAATGTAATGTAATGAGTATTGGTAAAACCACAATAAACCTAAACTGAACATTACAAAGCAAACAGCAGCAGGTCCAAGCTACTGTAGCGTTAGCTGGCTGCTCCTGGCTGCATCACTATAGGATAGTAAACAAATTGCTCCACATTTTCTTTTTACTGTTACATCCTTTCTTGCAGGCTAAATCAACAGTGGTACACAGGATAGTAACATGGGTCACATTAGTTAGGGAAGTAATGTGGAAAGCGATATAACTTTGCACCGGCGTTAGCCGGCGAGCTGACGTGACTTTCTCTGTGTTTCTCCAGCTTTACTAATGCTCACTTTGTTCTTACTCGATATCTTCTGAACCTTTTTGGTCTGATGGGCTTCAGCACATAAAACTTTGTTGTTTTCTATCCTTACGTGGAGCCTGTGTTTTGCTGTGAGCCGGTTGTTTGATGGTGTTAGTGGACTGCATGTTGTTAGCTGCCGTGTTGTCGCTGTAGTACGAGAGAGGCTCGGGAGCGCGCACAGAGCTGAATCCGAGCAGAATAGTGGCTGATGCAAGCAACGGAGAAAACAGTGTGAGTTTTGAGCCCATTGACAATAAGGCAATGAAAATTTGATTTATTAAAATCAAAAACTTACATATAGTCCCTTTAAAATCTTAATTAACTCAGTCACAGTTTTTATCAGTTTTTTTGATTAAAAAAACAACAACTGCATTTTCCTTTTTTCTGTCTGTCTGTTAGCCTGTCAGTCACTCTCTCTCTTTCTCAATCGCTTTCCTTTAGCCAGCCAACGAATGTTGCCTTTTGTTTTGCCTCCTCACACAAAGCACAATATAAACCTGTACAACCACTAATTGGAGGCCGTGACCAGATACACAATAACGCTACAGGGACCTGAACTGTGTTGCAATTGATTTCCTGGTGACTGGGGGTGCATTTTTGTGGTTACCATGGAGATGTCAAGCTGAGGCCAGTGGAGGAATTTTTTAAGTTTGGCTGAGCTCCGCAACTTAACACACACACACACACACACACACACACACACACACACACACACACACACACACACACACACACACACGCTGCCAGAATCATAGTTTACAATGAGATAATGTGTTTTTCTTCGCTATGCTTAGAGTTGGTCAGTGAAACATGATGCTGTGTGTGCAAGTGAGTTAAATTTGTTGTGTCATAAGTCCCCATATTGGGACACGGGCTGCAAGTTATCCAAAACTAACCAAGGAAGTCAAGGGAACACAGTTTAGATCATTCTTCCATAGATCTCTGAATTTAATTTCTTCTATTTGTCTATTGATGGGAAACTTAATTCATCAAAGTCCTTCTTCTCGATTTGTCGTCAAGTCACAAGGGAATGTTTCGATTTACTGAATAACAATTAAAAAACACTAAGAGCAGCTACGAACATGCTCTCTCTCGTGACCTGTCCCTTCTGATAGTTGTCAAAGAAAAGCAGTGTTCACATACTGTAGGCACAGCACGCAATCTTTTTGGATCATCATGTTGCTGTCATCAATAACACCCGGTCACACCAACATGATTGGGATTATTCCTCTCTAGTCTGTTTGATAGCAGATAACAAATAAAATTAGAGACTCTCTTTCCAGGAAAGAGGCCTCAGGCCACGTGGAGACAGCCAGCTGTGTTTGTGAAATGAACAGAAAAGTGTGTGTGTGTGATGTGAGAAAAAATACCTTCGAAGAATTTGCAATTAAAGGAGAGAACAAAGCTTCAAAAACATACCGCACCTGGGTAACAACCACTACACAACACAGAAAAACACGCCTGATGAACATTACTGATAAGCCAAGCTGAAATAGTTCTGGTTTAGTTTTCCGATGTGATTTCAGCATTAAATCTTTGATCCAAGAACTCCGTGGCTAGTTAAAAACAAAACTCACTCTGACCTAGACAGCTCTGACTGATCCTACATTGGCTAGGCAGAATAAGTTACCGATTTTCCAAAGACATCTGCATTCTAGCTCTGCCAGGGGGCTCCGGTGAGCCAACGCTGCGAGGGGTCCTCCACATGGAAGCCTGCTGGCAAAGCCGGCAGGTTCACAGCTGAATTGGACAGGATGATCTCTGCAAGGGGGCTCGATGACTGTGACATCATTCCCGGACTCTGCCAGAGGGCTGTTTTCTGACTATGGCAGAGCCAGCTACATCAGGGGAGCTACAGCTGCCAGTGTCAAGGCATAGACCATGAGGGGGACTTCTGATGTATTATAGAGCGGCTGATCAAGGCTTGTTATGCTTGTAAACCACTAACTAGAGGTCAGACTGCAGCTGTGGGGTTGTAACAGTTGGCAGGTGGCGGGATTCACATCGCAAGCAATGCTAAAGTAATGAGATACAAATGTCCCGGTTCCTGCAGCCTGCAGCGTCATGAGGTCATAAGATATTCTTTATACTGCTGGGGTTTGTGAAGCAGGGGAAAAACACAACTTACCCATTCCCCAGATCATCAATATCATCATCATCATCCTCTTCATCATCCTCGTCTGGGCTCTTCCTGTCGAGGTTGCTGTTGCTGAGGTAATCTCCCTTCAGGAGGGCCGGATCCGAGTCGTCCAGTGCTTCGATGAGCTGGATACGAGATGTGTGGCTGATCCGGAGGGGGACGTCTAACTGGGTGTTACCTGTGGACGGAGCGTCACCGGCCTGTAGACGGGGGCTGGCTTGACCCTGGCGCCACGAAAGCGGAGAGGAGCGATTTGATAGACTGGAAATCGAGAACGCAGCAGCTTCGTCGCTGTCGTAGCACATGGTCCCCTCCACACAGCTGTGGAATGAGAAAGAGGACACGTTTTAGGTGGTCAAAATAACAAATACTGCGCTACCCAAAAGGGTTGAACAGTTCGGTCACAGTTTTAACAGACAGGAAGTGAACGTCAGTCATTTCAGAAGAGCTTAAGAACTCCATCCAATCATCTTTCCTCCTCTCCCCACCCTGCATCCTCTTCCCTCAGTGGGACTTCAGTGTGAAAAGCCTATACTGATTTTAAAAGGGCTTAGGGATTAGTTGGTTTCCATGTATCTGCGTGCGTGCCTTTGTATATTTGTACACATGCATAGGTAATTTTTGTGCATGTGTGTGTTTTCATGTTTTTTTCCTGTCAGCAAACATGCCTTTATGTCTCTCAGCGCTCTGCTTGAAACTGCATGGCAATGTCACATTCTACGGGGCGCATATTTGTGTGACTCTACAAATATCAGCATCACTAGCGTCACAATATCATGCATTGCCTGTGCTAAAGCAGCACAGCACATCACCGCTTAGTGTCTGGGGTGAGAATGATGAACATTAGCATATTAAAAGTCACTGGCTCTCAAAATGTGTGACAGTGCGTGCATTTGACTGCTACATTAAAATTAATCTTGTCTGCGGGATACAGAATCATCTCCACCAAAACCATCAATGGACACATTTTCACACGAAATGCTTAACTGCTGACATAAAAAACAGGCACGAAAGAAGTCGAGAGGGGATGACAGAGAGGATGCCACACATCTTGTTAAAATGGATTTTCAAAGGCTTTCTGCTTGTTATGCATACAGTATATATCAGGGAAAATATGTGTAGACAAAACAATTTGCTGGCTCACCAGTCCATTTGTTTAATTCATGCAAATCTCACGCTCTAAACACTTCTTTTTCACAGGAAATATGACATCTTGTTTGCACAGGAAACGTCTGTGGACAGCCTGTAGGCCTCAAAGCAGAATATGTCTTCGGGGACGGCGGGGAGCGATTCAAGGTTATTACGGTACGATAAAAAGTATGAATGGCAAATGTATTCCAGCAGGGAACCATCTGCTGATTTGCTTTTCATGTAGGGAGCTCCCACTGTGGGACCGAGAGAGGATGGCAGGAGACGCATGGACAGGCAGACAAGAGGGGAAGCTCTCAAGGACAACGCAATCAGAATCAGTCAACGAAAGACGCAACGCAGAGGAAGGAGTAGGACACACAAACGCTCCCACACACTTGATCATAGCATTATCGCATGTCTTGTCGTGCGTATGACTATGAGTCGTGAGTGTGCATTGGCAGGGTCGGCTTTGAAGTCAGCTTTCAGCTAATCCCGCTTCAGTTCCGTATTAACCAACGCAGAGGGAGAGCAGAGCAGGCGGAACATGACAAACTAATGGCTACTGGTCTATCAGGAATACTGATATTGATCTGAGAGCCCACAGGCAGTTACGTACCACACCCCAACACACTGTTAGCAATGTCAATAAGACTCTGCCCATCTCAACTGCTATCTTTTATTTACTTGGCTTGTTTGTTTTGTTTGTCTTTTCTTTTTGCTTCCATTGTACAATCCTACCCAGTCCTGTGTGTGTGTGTGTGTGTGTGTGTGTGTGTGTGTGTGTCTGACCTGTGGCTGAGCTGCACCCCTCTCAGGCTGGTCATGGTTTCCTCCAGGTTCTGTCGAAGGTCCAGAACATTTTGCACGGTCCTCTTCCTCTGGGACTCCGGGTCTGCAGGGGGGGGGTGTATACACACATGCGTGCACACAAACACACACACACACACAGACGGATATTTTTAGTATATATTAGACACAAACACTGCCTACTTGTTCAAACATTTACAAATATATATATATATATGCAAATGCACGTGGAGTTAATAATAACAAATACACTATGAAATATGGGCAAATATGAGTTAATAAATGAGGGTCATGGTTTTATCCTCTATTGGGTGTGCTTGCAACTAACCATGCAGACAGACAATCATATACTCTACTGCTAAACATATTATGTTAGTCCCTGCACCGAGTCACCAAAATCTAGGATTACAACTAATCATGTAAACAAAGCCTGAAACATAAATCTGCAACAGGGGAACAGGCTACAATAATGAAACTAGAGAATCTCACAAGAAAAACATATGACAGAGGTAATAGTGGCAGTGTACGCGCAGTTGTTTTTCCAGATGGCAGTGGGGCAAACTAAATTAAATATGATGGCATTCAGACGGACAAAACAACAGAGAGAGAGATCATTAAGACTATACAGGTCTTATCCTCCTTTCTCTGTCTGCCTGGGTCCCTCTTTCCCTCCATCCACCCTCTGTCACAATGCCCCTGTGCCTGCTCATTGCACTGTGCCCCTTTGCCCCCTGCTCTCTCCACAGCAGAATAAACCGCAAGCCTTTCTCATTTAAACCCACCAGGGGACACGTTGGCATTTGTTTCGCCCCTATCCTAATATGCAGTAATCTGCTCAGATCGGGCTACGTAGAATCATGCTGGGTCATCCAGCCAGACTGCTGTTTCATACGTGTGTGTGTGTGTGTGTGTGTGTGTGTGTGTGTGTGTGTTTAGACAACTCCTCCAGAGGGCTGAAAGACTGGATGTAATCACAACACCCAAATGGCTCAACCACTTAGTGATACAGACACCCTGTTTTCATGCTGAGGAACAAACAGTTGCCTGCCATTGTATTTATGTGTGATGGGGGGGGGGGGGGGGGGGTGTCGATAAAAGAGTTGGTGGTAAGATATGGGACAGTCTGTTCACCCCTGAGGTTCAGTTCAATAGACCATTAGAACTGGCCAGCTGACTCCCAAATGAGCACAGCAAGAGATTTACTATAACCTAGGGACAGGGTAAGACTAAAATATAAATTCTAAAATAAAAGTGTACTTTTACAACCATGACTGTGTCAAGTCATTCTTGTCAAATGAAAACAAAATATTTGTTTTTAAAATTGCAAGAAAAACAGTAAACAGGGTGTAGCTATGTGCACCACTTGGGTCTAAACACCATTAGATGGATTGTTGTGTAATTGTGTACAGATATTCTCTGTCAAATGAATCCTAATGACTTTAGTGATCCCTGACATTTCCCTGTATCGCAGCCGTTCTCAAAGTGGGGTCCAGAGACTCCCAGGGATCCTTGAGGGGGTTCCAGGGAGTCCCCAGCAAGAAGGGCAATACTTTATTATATAATTCCATCCATAAATAACATAACGGCAGAAGGTATGACTACTTGGGTCATGAGTTTTATACACTTTCTGTAATAAAACATCAAAAAGTAAAAATCCTGTCAGTTGGGCGACCCTGGGACAAAATCTTATCAAATGGGGGGCCGTAGTCTAATTTAGGAGTCCTTGATGTGAAGAGGTTTTCTCCAGTGCCACCAGCAGATTGACAGTGAAATATCTTGACAGCTATTAGAAAGATGACCATGGAATTATGGTGCCCAGAAGATGAATCCTCATGACTGGTGATCCCCTGGTTTTTCCTCTAGTTCCACCATGAGCTTTTTTAATTTTTTTTATTTTACCTTTATTTATTCAGGAAGCTTCACTGAGAGCAACCTCTCATTTGCAGGAAGGCCCTGATCACATTCACACTGTTACACATTCACACCTGGAAGCTGCCCAGTACAACCGCAGCCTGGTCTGCTGGTCCACTGGATCTGTTAGGGTTATAGGCCTTGCTCAAGGGCACCTCAGTGGTGGTAAATGAGGGAGGGCTTGGTTTACAAACTTTTACTTTTACTTTCCACACCCAGATTTTATCCTTCACGTGTGGTTTTAAGTGAAATGTCACAGCAACTTTTTGATGGATTTCTATGTATGAAAATGCGTCCACATGTTTACTTTGGTATTCCTGTAACTTTTCTAGTGCCATCATCAGGTCAAAATTTCATTTTGTCGAATGCTTTTATTTATGACCTGCAAAAATATAATGAAATTTCCATCAGCCTCAGCTGTGCTTTGTGTTTTGTGCTCATCAGCAAATGATAGCATGTAAACACACTTACTTAAGATAGGGAACATAGTAATTGTGAGAGCATGTTAATGACAAATCTCTCAACAACATATAGTGAAGAAATCTACACCACCACAAACAACACACAAACTCACCCCGTTCCCACCACCCCTCCTATGACTCAGTCCAGCTGGCTAGTGTGGAGGTGAAGGGGGAGAGGCCATTCTAATGAGCGAGGAGGGCAAATCATGAGCTGCCAGAGGTGTCAATCTCAACAACAATTGCAGACTAAACACTGTGCTCATATACACCATATGTATATGCACAGTGGGTCTACTCACATGCACATACTCACTAACACACTGAGGAACACTTACACCAGACCAGATTTATGAAGCTGGATTGATTTTTCCTAAAGAGAACGGCCACATAGACAATTGATTAGGCAGCCCTGGGGACAGGCAGCTCAGTGGAGAGATGAAGTCATTGTTATCCGACTTTCTGACGCTCACACACACACACACACACACACACACACACACACACACACACACACACACACACACACACACACACACACACACATTCAGACAGTGCAAATGCTTCATAACAAAAAATATCTACAAAAATAGAACTACTTTGTTCTGCTAGGTAGTGCAGCATAGTATGGAAAATCAAGCAAAAAAGAGACACTTTTCAGCTTTAAAATGTTACACTTTTGTAATCTGTTCATACAAAGGTTTAGAAGGAACAAAGGATCCCGAAAATATTCAAACACAGACAAAGTCTGGCACACACTCAGGCACACGCACACACATGCAGCCTTTAATTGGGGAATTTTAATTACCCTAAACGTGAGCTTTGTTTAACATTGGCGTCAAATTGATTAGATACGGTCTGCATGATTGTGCATTTGCCGGTGTGTATGTATGTGCGTGTGGAGTGCACGTCTGTAAAAGACTTCCTGCCCTGCCTCTGCCCTGGCCCCGGTGGTCCCAGCTGGCATGGGGAGGGGGTGTGGTGGTAGGGGAATTAGGGATGCAAATATCCCTGTCAGCCGTGGCAGCTCCCCAGGGGTGCAGATGAATTACACTGATCTGGTTCAAACTGAGTGTGTGTACACGTGCTTGTGTGTATGTATGAACTGGGATGGTGCACTCCACCTGCCCCTTCTCAATAGACTAGTGAACACACACTCCAGCTCTGAAGAGGCTGTGAAACTAGCTGAGGAGCCATTCATAATGGCCCACTCTGGAAATGAGAGTCAGCAAGTGAGAGGTAGAGTGTTATTTTAAGTGCAATGCATGTAATGCATGTGCCGGACAACCTCTGCATCCTAAAGTGGGTCTGCTCTCAGACAAAACAAAGAGACGGAGATACTTAAAGTAAAACAGAAAGTTGGATGTGTAAAGGATGAAAGAAAGAAGCCATTTTATTTTATTGTAAAATATTCTGCCTACCACATGACGACAAGAGTACAGATGGCGAGACAAAACAAATCTAAAGAAAAGCGCTGCCCTTTTCTGTGTGTGCTCTGGTTACAAGCCCATTAAACAGAGTTGCTAGCCTTTGAATTAACAGCAACGTTACAGAGCTACAGATGTTTATGTGGTGCTCAAGATTGATGGTCAAATGCAGGACGTAAGTAAGTCTAAAAAATGCTGAGGGAAGTGAGCGAAAAAAAAATAAATAAGGGAGCCAAACTGCTGTCCACTTGGTTTCCTCTGTTTGGTCACTTCTCTCCATTAGAAAGAAAAAACTCCCCAAAGACACACTAATGGCTTGGTCCTTGCAGGAGTAGTCTTCCATTGTGTGTGTATGGTTGTGCATGTGTTTGTGCATCCTTCTTTGACAAGTGTGTTTCAGTGTAGTGGTTGTAAATGTGTGTTCATGCCCGCACATAAGTGTGCATCTTTACCAGCAAGAGTTTCGGATTTTTAGAATACGAATGAACGGTTTGAGAAATGGCTCCTGTTTCTATTTTTTCCTTCTTTCCCTCCGGAGTTCATTTGTCCCTGTCCTGTCCACGTGTGTGTGCACATATGTTAGTGTCACCGTAACACTCCTTGGGCTACAGTACCCTTATCGCATAATAGATGTGTGTGGTTGAGCATCGCTGCTCCCACATCATGAAACGGCTGTACCTCCAGTGATGTGTGCAAGTCTTTAAAATAACCATACACTTCCAAAAGCGGCTACTTGTCTGCAACAAAGACAATCATTTACAGCATTCCTGACAAACACGCACACAAACAGGATGCTTGTAAAACCTTTGTGGTTTTTGTTATTGTTTAAGTTTTTACTGTCTTTTAAGTCTTTTTGAGAAGGTTTCTTAAGGGCATGGCATGAAAAAATTAGAAGGTGAGACAAAGGAAGAGTATGTGATAGAGCAGACCTGTCACAATGTGTATATGAACCTGCTAAGCTGCTAAAACGGTTCATTCATTTGTATTTAGTTTAACACAACCATTCAGTAGTACAATATTCCTTGCCTGCTCTCTTTCTGCCCTCTGTCTCCACTCCAGCCTAGCATCACAGCCCTCTGCTGACCTCAGACAGTTTGCAAAACAGGAAGCATTACAACACACAGCCGTTCCTGCACATCTGGACAGGGCCAACAAACACACGCTAAAACACACAAATGTGCATCCACGTACTTTGCGAGCACGCGCACACACACACACACACACACACACACACAGTCGCACTTGCACAAAAACACATGCACTAAAGTTCATCCGCTTCACCAGGATGTCGCAACAGGATATTAGAGCCCTTGAAGATCCTATCTGACATGGGACGTGAATGGTTAATGAGCATGTAGGAGCACAATATTGCATCTCCGTACAGGCAATCTGAACTGTCGTTTGGTTCAAATGTAACAAATGCCACAGCGGTCTTTCCATGACAGAGCGATTAGTGTGTCAGTGCTCATGTGTGACAAAGAGAAGGTAGTCACTGGTGGTTTGGGTGCAGCTGACTGCGTTGAAACCCATTCAAAATTGGGAACCCTTATATAAGAGTAGATTCCATAACAGAGACAGCGAGGGTGAGCAACACGCTGACTGTCTTAGAAACACAGTTGCAGACATGTGGATAGACAGAATAAAAATATTACAAATACATCCTAGAGCCTCGGTGCAGCATTTAGCACAGAGTTAAAACCTTCAAACTTCTGTGTCTTTTCCTCTGAGCCCAGATCTCCACTACCCCCAAAAACCTGCCACTGAATGTTGACCCAAAAACAAACACACACACACACACACACACACTTATTAACACACTTGCCATATCTTCTTAACCACAGCCCTATCTGCTTGGAAGTCAGAGTGCTATCCGCTTAGAGGGGAAGATGAGGGGGCTTTAAATGACTTGCTTGAAGTTTACTTTCTCAGAAAAAAAGGTCGACACCTCACCAAAAAAACATCTCACCTTTAGCCCCCCTGGTTAGGCTTCAAAACACATGAAATGTCAAACATCTAGAGCTTTCAGCAGCATCTCTTGCACTCCTTGTGTATGCTTGAAAATGTTCAGCTGGAATCTAAATCAGAGAGAATCTAAATACTGACTAAAACACGCATTAATGCAAACACACACACACACACACACACTAAATAAACCCAGCAATGAGCCAAAGCAGACCATAATGTGTGGCAATGTTTGGGTGTATTTTTGCTCAAGAGAGTTGTTTCCTGTGGAACTGTATTTTACGACGTGCTTAAACCCAGCTGCAGCTCCGCTCTCACATGTCAGACAGTCTGCACTCTGTGCGCAGTGTCTGCACTGTTAATAAGGTGATGGGTGAGACGGTAGAACTGATGACAGCAAGTTAACACGTATTTTAACTCTTCACTTCTCATTTTACAAAATTTATTATTTTGTCCATTAATCGGGTCAATAAAATACCACAAAAATTTAAAAAGAAAGGCCAAGGTGATGGCTTCATTTGTCTTGTTTTGTCTGACCAATATTCCAAAACCCAGTTCAGTTTACTAATCAGGAATACTGTATAGACATGAGAATCTGTAACAACAGAATTTTGGCATTTTTTCTTAAAGTCAATTGATCAAAAACAGTTGCAAAAACTTTTTTCTGTTGATGGAATAATCGGTCATTTCAGCTGTAGGTGACATAATAAGATCTTCTATCACAGCATATGTAATTTTATATTTTAGGGACATGTATCAATGTATTGTATAATTTCAATTGAGAAGCTGTTTAATATATATTAGCCTGGAATCTGGTGAATCACGTATATTTCACAGTACTTCTTCACATTGATACAAAAAATAAAATATGAAAAAAATCTTAAATTAAATTATTGTCATTAAGGTGGTGTTATAAAACCAGAGCTATTGAAACGATAGCTATCTCCAACGTTATTGCCCCACCCTAACTGTATGTTTGCATTTTAGCCTTAAAATGGCGCCCGTGTTTGTTTACCAAACATCTGGGGCTAAGCACAATACTGTCATAACACTCATATGTATGTGTGTGACTATTTTCCTGCCAGCAGCTACCACATGCAGATAGCTACATCAGTAACAATGAGCACTTTTATCGGAGACCTTTCACAAGAGGAAAACACAAATAGAACAGAAATAGATGAATACTAAGCATTCCTCATCAGAAGGCGGCCTACATAACTCTCCTTCTCTTCATCTTCCTTTTTCTCTCTCACACACACACTAACACACACAAAGATCTTAAGTATATCACATCTCTCAGTATCTGTTTATAGACTACAGTTATGAGTAAACTCTGGCTACACCAGGTTTCTGTTATTGCCTGGTAAGATTAGAACCAAAGACAGAAACTGACGCACATGACAAATTCATGTATTTTGCAGGGGGTGGGGGGGGGGGGGGGGGGTCTGGCTAAAATGTTTAATGTCTGTATCATATCATGTCTTTATCTATCTTGTCTATTTCATCATGATATTTAAGCTAAGCACTTGGATGGATGTTGCTTACCCAGTAGAAATTTAAAGGGTGATTTTCCCATGACACTCATCGTAGGTAAGCTGATTGTAAATGTGAGTGCTCCAGCGCAATCAAGACGCACTTTAATCTTTCAAACATCAATACAAAATGTTGAAATAATACAGCCCTGCTACTGTCACATTGATACAAAAACTTGACTTTTAGTGATGAGCAGCATCTGTGTGTGTGTGTGTGTGTGTGTGTGTGTGTGTGTGTGTGTGTGTCTCTGTGTTGCATAAGAGCTGATGAGGCAAAAACAGAGTACTAATGTGATTTAGGAGGCGGATGGCAGGAAGCAGACAGCACTAATGCAATGGCTCCTGCATTAAGACCTTAGAGACTGACCACAAAGCATTGTAAACACACACACGCCCCAATGGAGAAAAAAAAAAAAGCATAATCAAATATACATCATATATGTATGAACACTCTTCCTATCTATGAATACTACTGGTGACAAAATCCCTGTCACAGTAAAAAGATGTCCTCTGTCCTCCTCCTAAAACACTTGTACCAGAAATATCCTCTCTGCTGCCTGACTGGTGACAGAACACTGCTACCCGTCAACTCGCATCAGAGTTGAAAGAGAGGAAGAGGAAGAGAGGGAGAGCGAGAGAGTCGGCGGGATGCTTTATTCCTCACTTTCCTTGGGCGTTTGTGTTTATTCGGCTTGTCACCGCCTCCTCGATGGGAGGACGACAGGCCCCGAATCCCTCAGTCAGCGAAGCCTGGGGTGGAACCAGCCGCTCCGACCGCACCCGCATCGCATTAGAGACTCAGCATTGCGATCACAATGGGGGGACTGAGTATGAAAAATACCCTGTCACAGCCAAGAGGATGAATATGGAGGGGATATAGACAGGAGAGGATATCGGTGACTGAATGCGGCACACACTGAATGTGCTTGTGTGAGCTTTGGACACTTAAAGCTGCAGTGCTTTGTTGTTATTTCCTGCAGCGTTGTTAAGTTCTCTTGAACAGGACTGTGTGTGTGCCGGTGTTTGCCTGCTTGCATGTCTTCCTTTTTAGGCTTTGTCGAAATCTCTGTAGGGTTTATTGTTCTACAGACAGCTGACTAGGATGCAAGAGTGAACATCAACAACACAAACATTCCCCCCCCCCCCCCCCCACGTTACAATGTCACACTAAAATAACAAGCTTTCATGTGATGTGTCACTGACTTGCATTTAGCTCTCTTCTGCTGAGCCTTCATGGTCACGTCACACAGTCCCCCAATTTTATTTTACAATCAGCTCAGCCAACACCAAAACTGAACATCTCCAATCTTCTAACCTAAATCTATTTTCTCTATCTGATCCTTCATAAAGTAAAATTCCCCCAAATACCCAAATCTCCATCCAAACAGATGTCCTTCGGGCTTTAATCTGTAATTCATTTTAGTCTTGATGGCTGGCCTTTTCCAGGGTTATAGATCTGTGATTAGTGGAATGGAGGCCGAATCTTCTCATTATCTTTATGCAGGGCCTAATCCGGGTGCTTGCTGGTGTCTTTAGACTGGATCCTCTCTAAACCGAGCCTGCCCCATGCTGGGAAGGGCAACTGCTTTAGAGAGCTTACCCTCTTACACATTACACCTCATTATGGGTGCTGGATGGGACCGGGAGGTGTCATTAGTGGCACAGATCTGAGGTTCAGTGCTTCAGATTACCCTGGAAGCCTATTCATCATATTCTTTCCAAGGTGCCACTCAGGTCGACTCATTTTATTGACAGAAATAGTTTACCATTCGCTGCTTCTAAACCATGATGCTTATACTGTTAATAAGATATCTTATAAAACAAGCAGCATTTGGGAGAATTACCGCTTTAAGTCCGGAGCGGCCGCCAGTGGACTCACAAGTCAAGTAATTCTCTAAATCCAATTAACAAAAAGCTCTTCATCACTCAGTAGTAAAACATGTATGTGCGATTAAAGAAAAACTGATTATACTGACACTAATCCTAAATCACCTTGCGAGATAAACATATAGGCCTAACCTTGTAATATCCTGGATTGTTTCCTTCTTCTTGTTTTCTTCATAAGTGCGTGTGTGAGTGGGGCGAGCGGTTATCCCTCTGAAGTGCATAGCTGACGGTCTTGGTTATAGATCCGTATTAGACCTCTCCATTATCTTTGCCTTCTACAGTAGGCAAATCTCTTTGCCTATTGTCACTGTGCACGCTGCTAGCTGCCACACAACGTAACATGTTCAAGACATGCGCCCATATTCTCCTCCCGCGCTAAGAGCTAGCATGTACATAGCTTCCATGACAACAGGCTATGACATAGTTAAGTTCGTAATGATATAATACCATAAAGTGCAATGACACGTCTCTTTCGTGTACATGTAGGGAGCAGATGAACTGTACAGTATATGGGAAGGGGAGGAGTGGATCCCTGGGAGTGATCCATTGAACAGCCATAATCTGTGAAAGAGCCCACACCCGCAAGCTACAGGGCAAGCTACAATTAACCTCTCCCTAACACACACACACACACACACACACACACACACACACGAGTATACTCACACACCTATCCTACACACCTGCTGTGGTTTCTATGATGAGCCTCTGGCAGGTTGTAGAAGACTGTAATGACCCAAAGCAACACTCAGGCACTTGGGATACCAGGCAGAAATTTAGGTCATTGGCTATTACCATTATTTTCCTCCAGTGTCTCTCTCTCTCTTTCTCTTTCTCTGTCTCTCTGTCATTTATCTCCCACTGTGAATGGCGGTGAAAGTCCTGCCCTTTTACTTTGCTCCCATAAATCTCAATTGTTCCTTCCTCTACTTTCTTTCTGGCTGTTTTCCATCTCCCATCCTTGTCTCCCTCCTCTCCCTACCTGGCTGCCTGACGTAGGTGTGGCCAACAACAAGGACTGAAACGAGGAACAAGGTCACATTCAGATACACACAACTCAAACACACACACACACAGACAGACACACACCGTGTGCAGTACATGTGGGGTGGCAGGGGCAAGGTCACACAAGCTGTGATTTGGGGCTGTGCTGCAGGAGGCAAGATGGTGAAGAGAGAAAGAGGAAATGAGGAGAGAGGAGGACGACATTGAGGAGGTTGGATGATGGGCAGAGAATGATATCCTCTTATTTATTTATTCCTCTCAAGCCAGATATAACGACCTGGTACACTATTCTCTCCCCATCTCCCTATCTCACTGATGCTATCTCTCCTGCTGAGAGGGAGGGATGGAAAGAGAATGAGCAATAGATAGAGAGAGGAAACTGTAAATGTGTATGTGTGTGTGTGTGTGTGTGTGTGTGTGTGTGTTTGTGTGAATGAATGAATAATAGATGACAGGTGCAGATTTAGACCCTGGTTTAACCTATTAGTCATCATTCTCACAACACACCCCCATTAGCTAAAACTTTACTATGTGTCCTGGTCCACAAACCCCGCCGATGTGTGTGACAGTGTGTGTGCAACGTCTGTGTGTATGTGTGAATGGTAGCATGCTGACTACCTGCCTATGCCACCACCCCCTCTCTCCTCCCACACGTTGCCCCCGGTAACAGGAGGAAGAAGTGGGGGTAGATAGTGACCATCTGTCAGTGGCCCGGAGATCAATGGAACTGGAGGGGAGGAGGGGGTGAGGGGGGGCTGAGGGAGCGGTGCAAGGCTAAATATGTGGCCCACTGTGACCGGAGCCTGACTCAATATGCGGCCGTTTTATTTACCGACTGAAAACACACACCCCACCAGTCCCGCTCACACGGCCTTTATTAACGAATGACTGATTTCGGTGTGAGCCAGGAGATGCTGAGGCTGTGGTATAAACATGAAACATGCAGTTTAGACTCGCACACATTGATGTATACATGTGTGGACTGCTCTCAATTTTAAAATATGCTCAGTGCCGAGAAAAATTTTAGGATAGAGATATATTGGGAGAAGGAGGAGGGAGGTATTTGATATATATATATATATATATATATATATATACACACATCTCAGTGTGGCAGTGGGTCAGATGAGACTGGGACATAACACTCCAGTGCTAGCTAATGAATCCACAACAAAACAATGTCAGCCCTCTGGAACTGCTTACTTCAGCTGCTTTATGGGAGCACACAGTGTACACACCCACACAGATAAATACTACATAAATCAAATTACACAAATATACAGGACATTTGACCACTATGGTGATATAAACAGGGGGAATTTCGTTACATACAGCGTGAGGGATCTCACCATCGTATAGTGAAAAAAAAACACTGACATCGCACTCTGCTGCAATACAGACTGAACTCATTTAAAATTCACTGTTGATGCTGGAGCTACAGCCAGAGCTGGAGGGAACGGTTAGGGTGTGGAGAGCAGAGGATGTTTATGTTATTCAATGAATCAATAATTAACCATTGTTAACTTTTCAACATAATTGTAGCCGGCCCTAGGTGACATAGCTGTCATGCTTGAACCTGTGTGCTTTCATGCAATCTAGGGATAAAATAGCAGACTCACCGAGAATTTGGCTGAAAAGCAGCTGCTCCAGGTCTCCCAGAACCGTCACCACTAACTCTGGGTCCACCTTTAGAAAGCCCTTATCATCTTCTCCCTCTATCCCCTTCCTCTCTTTCTTCTCCTCTGTTGACGGAGCAGCAGATGTCTCCATTTCTCCACGTTTCTTGCCATTCGTCCCAGTAGTACCAGCTCCATTGGAGTTTGCCTTAGTTGGGTGGTCTACAGGATCTGTGTCTGCACTCTTGCCCGCCTCAGCGGCCTTGCTGATGGGCTTGACCTCAGCATAAGGTCCCCGTGGTTTACCAGGGGCAGGGATTCGACTCGGCTTGCTCGTGTTAGAAGTCACAGACGGGGAGCAGAAAGGTTTGGGCTTCCCCTGGAAAAGAGACTGTTCTGACTTTGAAAGGGTCCGGGAAAGTGGAGGTCTCCCAGGCGCGGACTGACCTGTCTTAGTCTGGCTCGGCTTGTTGGCGCCAGCGCCAGGCCGGCTCGTATCATCGTTCCAGTGGGGCGACTGGTACAAGTGCAGCTTCTTCTCAGCATCAGTAAGCACACACAAGTTGCTAAGTGAGCGTTGCTTGCGAAGCCTGGAAGGATTGGGAATTGGGATAGGGATAGATCCAGAGGTGGGCCGGTAGACCTTGAGCTCTGGTCCTGAGGCACGTGAAGGTCCTTGGGACAGAGTGGATGGCTTGGCCGAGGATTTCCTAGAGGCCATGGCCTGGGCTGAAGTTTCCTGGCAGGAGACAGCAGCAGACCTCAGGTCCAGCTCTCTGGGCTTAGCCGTCATGCTAATGTTAGCCACATTAGCCTCCAGCATCCCTCCTGCAGAGAGCCAAGCAACAGCATCAGTGACACACTCTGAAATACACACATGGAGACAGAAAGAAATGGAGGGAGAGGAGAGGAGAAAGAAAGGTTTTCAAAAACACCAAGACTGTCTGGTTTGCTCTCCCTCTATATCTCCAGTGGGTCCAGCCTAAACAAGACTCCCCGCTGTGTGAGACTGTGGGTTTCCCCCCTCTGCTGAAAACGACGAGTGGGTTAGTAGAGTGGCAGAAGCAGTCACCCTTACTCACTGCTGGTAATCCATGGATCTGCAGATCTGAGTCCAGTCAGTGCCTAGATCCACTTCCTCACAGCGTATCAGCGGCTCCCTGTGCAAACAATAGCGCTGCTAGAATAAAATACAGCACTGACCAGCCTCTTTCTCTCCCTCTCCCTCTCCCTCTCTCTTCTCTCACGCTCTGTATTCCCCCCGCTTGCCAGGCGAGCAGCAGCCGACTGACAGCAGAAACAGTCGCAGCAGCAGCAGCAGCAACAGCAACATCCCCCCTCCTCTTTCTCTCCTCCCTCTACCTCTCCCTCACTCACTGGTTTGCTCGCTCTGCCCCCGCTGGCTCATTCACCCTCCCTCTCCTTCTTCCTCCTCTATCCTTCCCTCCTTTCTTGTTGTCTCTCTCTTCTCCCACTGGCTGATTCACCCGCCGATCCACCCTCTCTCTCTCTCTCTCTCTCTCTCGCTCTCTCTCTCAAACACACACACACCGCAGATGCTGCTATGTTGCACACCAGTGAAGAAGGAAGGAGAGAAAGAAAGAAAAAAATGAAAGAAAGAACGAACAAAAGAAAGAAAAAAGATTTATTGAGCTCAGCTGTATGTGACTCCATTGATCCTAAATGCCAAATACTGCAGCCAGAATAAAGACCCCCTGCACACACACACATGCACATCCAATCATTCATAATCACATTAGCTACTCTATTCATCCATTCACATTCAGATTTTCTTATGTGCCCTAATCACTAGAGGCCCATCCGTGATTAAGCTGATTCAAATTATCTGAAAAACAGCCGTGACTGTAGGATCAGGAACAGGACACACATTTACCAGTCCCTAATACGTAACGAGATAGGTCTGTCACTAATTGTGCTTCAATTAGTAGCCAACAAACCTCAAATGATCTTTACACCCGCACCTGCATCATATTACCTCTTCACTCATCTCCGTCGCTCTTTTCTCATTTCCTCCCTTCCTTTCACCAGACCCATAGTATGTCACCCATCCCCCCCTTCCAGATAATACAGATGCACAGGCTGTTAAGTTTGTAGGGTATAGATATATCAGAGTTTTATCCATGCTCCGTGAGACTTTTACGATACATGAGTGGTTAAAAACGAGCATGCGTGTGCATGCGTGGGTGTGCGAACAAGTGTTGGTGTCTATATTTTTGTCTATCATCCCCTGCATGTTTACTATGAGTGTGTGTGTGCGTGGGTCTGTCTCTGCGAGCGTGTCACATTGATGAGACAGGCTCGGAGAAGCCCAAGCTCCCGTCCAGGCACTCGGTTAGCTCTGGCACGTTCACCTACGTCATCTCATCACTCTGGACATCCCATCTTAATCAACAAACTCAGACTCGTCCTCGTCCTCTTTGCTTGTCCCTAGTTTAACTCGTCTCGTGTCCCTAGTTTAACATCGTCTCCTTTTGTTTGACCTAGTTCCTTTGCTTCAAATACCTACAGACTCTATTCCCATAATTTCTTGTAACACAAAGAGCTGGTTGGAGATCGAATAAGAGAAGGACATTAATAGAGACCGAAAAATAGTATGCCATCATTTCTCATCTGTCTTTATTTCCATTAGAGGTTATCATGATGACAGCGCATAAAATGAACTTTAAGTTCACCATTACTTATTAACAATCAATATTTGCAATATAATTTGTTTTTGTGTATTAATGCATCCTGTCTGCATACAGGTGTTGTGCAGTTTTTATCCTCTGGGTATATTACCGTTAGTGCACTTCACTTTCTCTTGTATGAAAGCAGCAATGCCAGTAGCTGTGATGTTATCAGGCCTCCAACCGTTAGGAGTAGTATTCAAACAAGCAGGCTGTTGGGGTAATGCCTGTTTTCCTTGACATTTGCATAAGCTGGTTGACACTAACCCAGAGTGAAAACAAGCTATGTCCTGTTTGCTCACATTCCACGCTTAATATTAGAGCGATGCTTTAAAAGCGGCGAATTTCACAACAGTACCCAAACAGACGCCAATTGAACCCAAAAATGACAACGAGGCGCATTAAGGTACTCTCACAGCACATTTGCAGACAACCTGACATCCATCTGGCCTTTACTGAGTGTGTGTAATACAGGAGCTCAGCAGCAGACAAAAACACAGACATACATTGGCTGTTTTATTGTGTAAAGGCCAAAGCCATTAATTAGAAGCAGCTAGCTTTAATAAAGGGCCAATGTTGAGGTGGTTATGCCACACTGAGGCCAGCGCTGTGTGGTGACAGTTATGGGGGCTCTGGGGTCTGGTAGCAGGCCAGTAGGGGGGTAAGGGATGTAATTTAAGGCTAATAGGTGCTGTATGTCAGCTCTTATACCTCCCTGATGAGGGATTAAGGTTAGCCAAATGAGATGACCGCGTACAAGGCAGGTCTGTGTGGCGCACAGATGCACGTGGGGCAAAGACACGCGTCATTGCTCTTCAAAGCAAGTACACACACAGGTAAAGTGTGTGCTGGCAGCACACAGGTACTTGTTTGTTCCAGTACTCGTCTCTCTGGCTCCACAGTCTAATCACTTTAATATATGGCTGATGTAAACATATTCTCACTCTCTTTCTGCTTAGTCTCACACACACACACACACACACACACACACACCATGATGTCTGTGCAGGGTGCCTGACTGACCTGAGCAATCTGGCCTAACATCAGAGTAGCTGGCAGTTTCAGAGTGTGATGAGTGCCAGCACTCAGTATTAGCCTACACATTCATCGCATGGCAGACTCACACATTCAGTATGTTACAAAAGTGTGTGTGTGTGTGTGTGTGTGTGTGCGTGAGAACACATTTGTGGGCTGACCACAGAGGCTGGAGCCATGGGAAAATTGCTACGATGACGGGGGAACATTTAAGGGAACACACGTAAGGACACTTTTAAGCAAAGGTAAGTAAAAGGTAAGACAGACAGGTAGACAGAGATATAGGATGAATGCCTAGATTGAAAACACAGAGTGAAATAGAAGATAGACAGACAGAAAGACAGGCAGGCAGAGAGTCAGCCTCTCTGTACTTTGCATGAGTGTATTTGCCCTAGCATCTCTAAACAGTTAGGAACAGATTCGCCACTATATTTTTACAGAGCAGTCGTGAAGTAGCCAGTAGGACACACACACACACACACACACACACACACACACACACACACACACACACACACACACACACACACACACACACACACACACACACACACACAGATACTGTGTGGTGCATTATATGCATGTTTACAAGGTTACACAAGGTCTCTAGCTTTGAAAGGAAAAGTACTGCGAGAGAAGAGGAAAGCACTCCTGCTTTGGATGTAACCATTTGTATTAGAACGCCTTATACTTTATGAGGAACGGTTCCCACTCGACTAAGCAGATGGCATGCGGTCTTACTTTCACCCACTCCCTGTTGTCACCCACTCCCTCTTGGCTTCTCTTGTTTTGCCTTTTTTGTTTCTGAGTAGAAGAAAAAAAACAAGTTGTTCTAAAGATGAGACAAGCATGAACGTGGCAGAGAAGTGAGGAGAAAATGACGAGAGCCGGGGTGACTGAGAATAGAAGATGAAGGAAAAGAGAGCGAGTCAGAACAGGATGGAGCAGACGCCACGAAAGAAGCCTACTGGATGCCACTGGTGAGTAAAAGGAGAAAGAACGTATGAATGTGAAATTATAAGGCAGAAAACAAGGCAATGAGGAAAGTGAGAGAAGGAGGAAGAGGAGGACTGGGTGAGGAAGGATCTCTGTATGTGTGCAGAGGAGCAGAGGAAGCCTGTAAGACAGAGAGGGGATATCCTGCCTCACCGCCTCGCCACTCCTCCTACGTTTGCTTATGTCCGCTAACGTGCTAGCGCATAGGGTCCACAGGACACAGGGATGAATACCAGACCGTGACACACACATACACAAGGGAACACTCACAGTCACACAAACACTGGTACCGCACCAACACAATGACGAGGCTATTAATGTCCTGTTTACACATAAAATACTGAGACGACAATCTGATACATACAATGTGTGGTCTCCTAGTCTGAGTCACAAATGTATGTGTGAATGAAGGAAGGAGTTTTTCCACACGGACACCTCTTTGGTGGCCTCACTCAGTGCTGATGATGCAGAGCATGAGTCGATGGCTTAAGCATTTGGGGAATTCAACCACTTAAAGGCTGTCCGTGGTGATAGCAGGCGTGTGTCACTCCTGATTCCAGAGGCACAAATGTTAATCTGACAAAAACACCATTCTCTCCCAGGATGAATGTCACACACTCATTGAGAATGACACACAGCTGAGAGCTGAAAAAACACCAACAGCCGTCCGGACAAATATTACAGCATGTGAAAAGAGGGAATTTGTGTGTTTTTAAGGGTATCACTCTTTGTAGACGCACCCTAACAGACACCTCAGTGTTGACATGCTCAGCACACTTCCCAGGGGTATCCCACAATGCTGTGCTGCAGAGGCTGGTTGCCTAGTTACAATGTAGTGTGCATACACACTGATGGATATCATCAACATGTGTGAGCGTGTTCACTTGTAATTGTGCTTCTGTCGGTAAAAAAACAAAACAAACTGCAGGTGCTTAAGTAAGATATACAGTAGTACGTGATTATACACTCACCGGCCACTTTAATAGGTACACCTGTTCAATTGCTTGTTAACACAAAAAAGCTAATCAGCCAATCACATTGCAGCAACTCAATGCATTAGTACCAACTGAGCATAAACATGACCTGAGTATTGTTGCTGACCATGTCCATCCCTTTATGACCACAGTACCCATCTTCTGATGACTACTTCCAGCAAGATAATGCACCATGTTACAAAGCTCAAATCATCTCAAACTGGTCTCTTGAACATGACAATGAGTTAGTTCCCTGTACTCCAACAGCCTCCACTGTCACCAGATCTCAATCCAATAGAGACACCTTTGGGATGAGGTGGAACGGGAGATTCGCATCATGGATGTGCAGCGGACAGATCTGCAGCAACTGGGGGATGCTATCATGTCAACATAAACCAAAGTCTCTGAGGAATGTTTCCAACACCTTGTTGAAAGTATGCCACAAAAAATGTAGGCAGTTCTGAAAACTAAAGGGGGTCCAACCCGGTACTAGCAAGGTACTCCCTATTAAAGTGGCCGGTGAGTGTATATTGAAAGTATGAAGATATATAATGAGGACAACATGAATGGATGGATCAGTTAACATCAGGAATCTTCACCCCTAGTATGTGCTCATAATTAAGTGTGTGTGCTTGATCCTCCATGGGTTATTCATTTGACAGATAGATGCCTTTGCTACTCTGTGTGCGTGGGTGTGTGTGGTCCCACAGACACACAGGGAGGTTACACACATGACTGACTCCATAATTTGACTCTCTCGGTTGTTGGGAGTCACCCCAGGGGTCAAAAAGGATCGAGAGTGTGTGCACTCATTTACCCATTCCTCAATTCACCCTTCTCCCTCCTTTCTCTCCTCCTTTCTTTCTACCTTTATCTCTCGCTCTCTCTAATACATTGCAGGGACATGTCCCTGGGAGGAGAGAGAAGGAGGAGGACACAGGCATTGCTGTTTTTAGGGCAGATTAAATTTTTTTAATGTATGGATTACGTGCATTCCTGTGACACACTCTTTCCCACACTCACGTGACGTCTTCCCCATCAAACTCGGCACCTAACCCAAACATGAGAAACTGGGCCATCACGTTATCCCGGCACTGGATTACAGAACTCTTGACAGGTCAAAGTAAAGGGCAAACAAACAGACATTAAACCCTATATAGTGATTACTGCCTCACTCCTGGTGATGAGCGAGGCCATAATCTAGTTCACGCTTATGTTTGATCATCTTCCCAAAGCTACTAAACCACTCATCACTGTTCAATGCCAACTCGGCATATGCCTCTCTGATTAGATTGGCCAAAGAGGATTACGCACTGTCTAAGAGTCGACGTGGCCGGGGGTTATCAAAATGCTATTCACTAGACTGTCCAGGGGCATTAAAGGGATGGCGAGCATGACAATTTTAAACTGCAAGCTGATTTCATACCTTCATTACTAAAGATTTGCTGACTTCTGTTATTCTAAAAGTGAATGGCACAACCAGGGTTTCAAAATGTACTCTCTATGTGAGGGCAGTGCTGGGTGAGAACAAGATGATCAAGATATAACAATTATTGTGCTGTTGAGTAATAATGTTAAAAAAAAATCATGATTATGATATTTGCCATAAACTAGCAGCCCCACGTGAGGGCTCCCCAAAGGGGGGTCTGCCCATTTTTCAATGAACAGACTCATCTATTAAGTATATTTCAATTGTATGCTCACTGTTAATCACAGAATGCACTAGTGTTGAGTGTAAAAAGGCTTTTAAAACTACTGCCTTTAAGGACATTTCCAGTGTCAGTGCCAAACTCTCGTGTACCACTTTGACTTGTGCAAATCTTACCATCAAAATTAGAAAATAATAATATTCATAACTGATTTGACTCAATTAAATCTAATTATTGCATTGCTCTGCAATAGGATGAACAATCTGACTAAGAATTCGGAAGTACATTAAATGTTGCTTAACCTCCCTGCAACTACATTCAACTTCACATTCTTCTGCTTCAAGCCGAGCAAAGTAAAGATTTAAGCTTTCAGTAATGCACTGAATCCTGGGGTCATTATGCAGTTCAGTATAATACAGTGTAAGTTGGCTCATGGCCTCAGAATTCCATTTTTGCCTTTCCTTGAGACACAAACACATCATGAAATCTCTACTCCAGAGTGTGACTGGGACTACAGAGGAACAAGCTATTTTATTATTATTTGGTAATAACGTGTCAATCCCACACCCGTAAAGTACAATTCTTTTTGTTTTGTATCTGTAAATTTCACTATCAGATGATGTCACTGAATTTGTCAGGGTGGGTTTGCAGTGTTTCATATCCTTGTGAACAGAGATCTCAGACCAGATGTAAATCATAACCTCACCTCACATTATGTTTCTACGTGTGTGTATGTGTGTGAGAGAGAGAGAGAGAGAGAGAGAGAGAGACAGCTGATGGACTCTTTGGGAGTGTCCGCAGGGAATATCATGCCATACCCTCACTGGGAGATGAAAAATGATACACAGTCCACATCACATTTATCTTTCAAACACCATCTGTGTACTGTCACACATGCATACACCAGCACACGCACGCGCGCACACACACACACACACACACACACACACACGCTCAGACAGGAACACATGCTCAAATACACTTCTCCTGAGAGCCACAAGGTCAGGAGGTCTGTGGTCTAATTGAAAGACCACATGGTGCTACAGTCACATTAAATGTTCAGGTCTTCATTAGGGTCTTGAATAGAAGGCATAAGAGCTGATTATGTTACAGCTGAGTCAATCTAAGTGAATGTAGGCATATTGAAATCATTTAATTTGTGGAAAACAACTCTTTTACCATAGTCACTGAAGACAACCATAACCAAATCACATCATGGTTTGAATTTGTGTTATGTGTTCAACCAGAGCCCTCAGCTTTGCAATATTTAACCAAAATTCAATCAGTCTTTTTAGGTCATTTTCTGTTTGTTGTCTTTTCTCCTTTACACAAAGCGAAATAATCTTATCATCAGGTCTCCCATGTTCATCTCCCACCCCTCTCACTCGTTCTCTCTTCATTCCCTCCCAACTTCCCTCCTTTCCTCCGTTCCCTAAATTACAGTTATTACGGTGTCAGCCCACCCTCTGTGTAAATGCAGCTTCAGAGGAGTCTAAGACACTTCAGTTCTGTCTCGAGCGCCTGCTAGGGACCAATTACAAGGCCACAACCGGAGTTTCAAGACAGCCCGAGGCCTTTAAAGACTGGGGCTGGTCCACCATTAGCTTCCACCCCCCCTTTCCACAACCAGCTGGTTGAAACCTCCAAAAAGCTTTTAAAGGGTTTTACTTGCTTCATTCTGGTGGCTACATTTTTAGACACAGCAGATTAATAGAATAGAGAACCTTAAAGTCAAGGCAACGGTTTTTAACGTAACATAACATAATAGACGTCTGAATATGATATGTTTCTGTGTACAGTAAAGTTAAAAAGTTTTAGGATAAAGACACATTTTCACTGTATTGGCAAGGGCTGTAGGCAGGGCTACTTTTTTACCCAAAGTCCGATACCAGCCGTGAAGAGAAATTACAATTAGGATTTTCTAATTTGAAAGCAGTAGATTCCATTTATTCCTAAATGCACATTATTTTCTGTCTGATTCTTTGTTTTCTGGATCATAATTGTCTATCTCTGCAGCTCCTCTTCTTTTTTCTGTCCAAGCTGACTCTCTGACACTAAAGGTCTTTGGGCAGAAACGGTGATTTTTCTTTCACTGCATCAAATAAATGGAAAAAATAAAGTGAAACCTTAGCTAATGTATAAGGGAAAATTGTGATAACTTGTTATAATCAGCATATATTACATTAGATTAAAATTTCACACTAATTAAAAAATAAGCAAGGTTACCAGTATTACATGTGGCCAAAAAGCCCCAAAACATCACTGCTCTAGGGGGAGATCTGCATGAAGGAATGGGCCAAAATACCAGCTACAGTGTGTGCAAACCTGGTGAAGACTTAGAGGAAACGTTTGCCCGATCATTGCCAACAAAGGTTATGTTACAAAGTATTGAGTTGAACTTCTGTTATTGACCAAATACTTATTTTCCACCATAATTTACAAATAAATTCTTTAAAAATCCTACAATGTGATTTCCTGGATTTTTTTTTTTCTCATTTTGTCTCTCATAGTTGAAGTGTACCTATGATGAAAATTACAGACCTCTCTCATCTTTCTAAGTAGGAGAACTTGCACAATCAGTGGCTGACTAAATACTTTTTGGCCCCACTGTACTTATATTATTTACAATATTTATTTCATGTGACAGTTATGGAGGGATCATACAGCATTTCTCGGTTCAAGGCCCTTGACAACTGAATTCTGGTCTGGCCTATGTGATTTTACAGTTTTAAATTGTGACATTTAAAAAAAACGACAAAGCAACCAATTCAAACAACAAACGCAGCCTGATCTTTGGCAAATGGTAAATCTTGGCATTCACAACTAAATGCTCAAAGCACTTAGCTCATGACAATGCTAACATGCAGATATTTAGCCGGCAGAATGTTTATTATGTTTACATCTTAGTTTAGCACATTAGCATGCTAATATTTGCTAATTAGCAATGAACACAAAGTACAGTTGAGGTTGCTAGAAATGTCATTAGTTTTGCAGGTATTTTGTAAGCCATTAGCATGACTAAAAAAAACACTGGGTTTGTACATCCACAACAGGTAAACGATTTAGGAATTGGAACCCTTTATATACTGTTTTTTAATACATTTTATTAAGTTTCTCAAATCTAAGGGACAGAAAAGTAATATTTGGTTGCTAATCCTTTGACCTTGTCCGCAGGTTTAAGATCACTGCCCTGCTACAAAAAATTTAAAAAGGGTTATAATTCATAAAGTATTCACCCAATATGGATCGGAAGACCCTTTAACCCTCTAAATCAACAATTTAAACCCATTGTAGAAATAGTTTCATTTCAAATCCAATGTGCAGGATTAATGCTCTCCTGATACTTTCTGAATACACTGTAGATTCTGTAAGAAGTGTATTAGTTAAACTCTAATACACACTAACTCTGGGCAGTTGATCCACTCCTATCCAACTGACACCACATGAGTGATTCACAAAGTCACTGATAAAGTCATATCTCGTAAGCACATCTACAATCTCCCCCAGACAGCGCAAACCATTAGTCAAAAGGATGGGGAGGGGGGGGCATGCTGTGACTATGGCTTTTTAGGTCAATGAAGCTGCAAAGGAGGAACTGCAAGGGAGAGGGATGGAGGGAAAGCGTGAGGGGAGGAAGGGTTCAAACTCCTTGACAGCTCTTGGATGAAGCTGAAATCAATGTGCACATAAAACTCCCTGGCAGTGAGTTCAGAATTGCGCCATTTCATCCCATTATTGACCCACATCACCCCTGTCATCTTCCTTCATCTTAACATCCTGAGCCCATCTCTCTTTCCCATCTCTTCATCTAGGAACCACTGTAGTCAGCAGAGCCCCGGGTTAACACACACACACACACACACATAAAATTTCCCTACCAAGCTTCAGGCATGGCACGGCTCTGATGAGTAGGAGCGTGACAGGCATACATTTAGACAGAGAATGGTTGTCCCTTAGTCTTTACTGGGTCTATTCAGGTTCCACAATGGGACCCAAAGGTTGGCCGCTGGCATGTCCAGTCTGACGCCATTTATGCCTCAGCTGCAGTAAATGCGTCTGGATGCCAGAAAGTAGGCATCCATACCTGCCAAAAGGGTTCTCTGGGTTCTTCGCCTATTGGCGCCCTGACACTAACTGGGTGGAACTAGACTACAAGTTTTGTGGAGCAAAGGAGACAGAAAGAAAGGAAAAGTAATGTTTGCTGCTATTGAAAAAAAGGCAAATGAATATAACCTATGTTTGATTAGACAACCTGTGTGTGTGTGAGTGTGTGTGCCTAACCTGCTGTTAAGTCATCACAGCATACTTCTATGGATCCAGATGAGCAGTCACTCAGTTCGTCCACTGAAAAGAAATCACTCTCCTGCACTCGCACCCTGTAAACATATCATGAACATAGCCATCACACGTCTGTTACTGTACATGCAAATCACTTCAGTTCCACTGACTACAGTCAAACAAACAAGCTACTATGTCTGACATTAGGAGAGAAGTGATGCCTTTCACCAGTGTGGCATGCTGATTTCCATAAATGCAAATCAAAGACACAGAAAAGCATTGATAATAAACAAAGCACTGCAAAGAACTGCATCATTGTAACAGTGAACAAAGCTTTAGAATTACATTTTTAATTTTTCAGAAAATAGAGAGCAATTTCCTGCTTTTTGGATTAATTTCACTGAAACACCACACACCACTCAACAACACACATCAGACACAGATACACTGCATTTTCTTAATTAGAAACTTAGATTCACTCTTTTCTTGTTTTTATCCTATATTGTGAGACCGTGTGTGTGTGTGTGCGTGTGTGTGTGTGAGTGATGGAGAACAATATACTAGTGAGTCAGCCAAGAGGCTGTCAAGAGGACACTTCAACAATCAGCTCTGCTCCAGAAAACACAAAGTGTGTGTGTATTCTTCCACACACGTGTATTGCTGGAAAAGAGAGGAATTAGACTGAAATGGCCGCAACAGCCCTCCAGGCTGGTCCTGAGTATCCAGAGTGGGAGTCAAAGTGTGCGTGTGTGTGCATCAGTAGAGTGGGGGATCATAAAGTGCTATGAGGAGAGAGAGTAATGATATGGTAATGACAAGAGGGTGGGTGTCAATCAATTGGGTACTCATGATGGAAGTCTTGATAAACTGTTGTATCAGTTTTGTGTGTGTGTGAGTGCAGACAACTTACCTGTAGCTGAAGGGAGCCACAGTAGCCATGTTGACTTTGGGTGCGTGTGTCTCTGTGGACGCAGCCTCACTGTCCGGCACGACAGCCACCTTGGACATCACCGGCACAGTGAATATGATCGGTGGCACCGACAATGTACCAGGAGAGGAGGCCGGACTGCTGTCCTCAGGAGTCCCCATCTCCTCATCAGACTGGCTGGTGGAGTCACTGCGACCTCTGATCTCGTGCTCATATCTCATCTGAGCGAAAGAGGGGCGGAGGTTGCCGTTGTTCAACACGGTGGCCTGGGCTGGGTGGTTTTCTGGAGGCTCTTCCTCTCTTCGTGGAATGACCTCACCCATTGCCTGGGATAGAGCATTGGAGTTGTCTCCTCTTCTGTACTGGGGCGGTGGACGCAGGTTGCTGGTTCCCCACGTTTGGTTCTTATTGGTGAAGGCATTTCTGTTGCGATTGCCATCATGTGGAAACTGTGAGGGCATGTGAGGCGGGGTCGGTTTTCCCAGATCCAGGGTGTCTTTGGAGTGTGGCGGCAGCACCCTGCGCTGGGTTGAGGGGCTGCTGTAGGCGGAGCGTGACACCTGGGGAGTGGGTAGAGCTCCCATCCGCTTGAAGAGCTGACTTTTCAGGCCAGGGTCTCTCGTCGGGTCCCTGGAGGAAGGCCCGGGGAGGCTGGAGCTCCGTGGGCAAAGCAAAGGAGAGTGTGTGGGTGTGTGTGTGGGTGTGTGTTTAGGGGTCTGTGTTAAGGGTGTGGACAGGTCAGTAGTCCGGCAGCGGGTGTCAGTTTTGGGGGAGGAGGGCAACAGGCTGTGTGGGAGAGGGATTCCTGACGAGGGAGGAGCCCGGGGGGCCGATTTCAAATTTACTCCCCCACTCATACTGACCTAAACGGAGAAACACAGAAAGAGAGAGACATCTATATTAAGTTAAACACTGATGTTAATGCTCCACTTTCAAACTAACTCTACAGCAACAGCATGAGACTATCAGTCACAACTGCCCTCTCCAACTAGTTTGCTTATCCATTTTGTGGTTAATTACATTGTGTTAAAATCTAATCTAAAGTTTAATCTAATCTGGTCAACTAGGATTTGCTGTTCTTGACTCAGAGATAGTTAAAACATCCATGGTATGAGAGCATGTGAATCAAGCACATATGAGAAGCTGAGTCATGGTGAACCACGAGTTGAGCTTATTTTCAGTGAGGCATGGAGCGCCCATGCAATCAAATTTGCCTGCTGGGAGTTCAAAATCACAAAGACAGCTTGACACACGTGCACGGACACATGCTCACAGCAACGTCTACCAGCTGCTTTCGGAGCGTTATGTTCTCAAATAACTGATTTTCTCCACGTAATGAATTCAAATGCGCACTTGCACAGGCTCCCACAGACACACATCATTGCCCAAACACAGTGCTCTCTTACACATAACAGCTTGAGAGGAGGTGTGGGATCATCCTCACCTGATTTGCTTTGATTCCAGATATCACAGCTTCGGTTACTCTCTCAGAAACACACAGCCCTCCCAATAACTCTAAAAGTGAGCTTGATATTCTTTGTGCCCTTCTGCAAACCGCAGTGAAGGTTGGGCGAGTGAAACAATTCACGCAATGTCACATAATTAAAACTACCTCGTGCTGCTCTGCTGGAGGGAAAGAGGAGGGTGAGGCTGTGAGGTTAGAAGAAAGGCAGGGAGGGAGGGGGGAAATGGAGGAAACGGCGTATTTAGAGCGAGAAGGATCACAGCATCTGAGTGAAACTGATAAATTGATATGTCAACATAATATTTAGAATCGTGCTATCCTAATATTTTGCATGTAGCTAAAATTACTACAGGGAAAGAATTAAATAGGAGGAGGAGGCGTGAGGTCAAGCAGACTCATTTGGGACTCAAAATGTTTATTTTCCGCCTCGAATCTCCTTATTTCTACTTTGATTGGTGATTAGCTATTAACTAAATGATAATTAAGTGTAGTTTTTTATTTCTGCTTTGAATACATGTAAAAATTACAATAATTAACAATTTTAAACTACATATATGTATGTATATATATATATATATATATATATATATATACACACATACATATATATTATGCACAGATACATACACATAAACATATTGTCCATTTTCTCTTTCCCTTTTACTTCCTGTACAGCATGTTTGCTTTAGAACAGTGCAGTACAAATAGATTGGATTATTGTAATTATACACACACTTGTAAATACACAGATTTAACACTTAAGTCTACTTGCCCTTTCTTAAATAGCAGAAATGTTGCTGCCAGAAGACTTCTTCAGAAGCTGTCTTTAGTAAAGCAGAGATGTATCAAATTAAGCCATCAAAGTCGCAGGGATGAAATGCTGGATTATTTTAGAGCACATCTAATCCCAGTATTGCACACAGTGTTATGTGGATCACACTAAACACACACACACATACACACACACACACACAAACACAAACACACACGCGCACACACACACACACACACACACACACACACTAATTTTCTCAGTCATTTTCAGGCTCTCTGCAGCTGAGAGAAGGGGGATTGCTTCAGCTCAAAAACTCCAAACATACCCCAAAATAACCTTTTAGTGTCTAATAAAGGAAAGGTTAGCTTCTCTGTAGGTGATCTCCCTTTCACTTACTAATAATATCAGACATACTGACACAGAAAATAGAGATATTTTGCCAAAGGCTGGTGCTCTATCATAGTTGACTCAAAGCTGCTGAAGACCTCCACAGCTGCATACAGCAGCCGTGTGCAGGAGTAAACAGAGACAGATGGGATCATCCATCCTGCCTTCCCCTCATTTCTCTCCCTAAATTCCTCCTCCTCCTCTTTCCTGCATCCCACCCATCTCGGTTTCTCTCTGTCTCGTCTTCTCTCCCTCTTTCTCTTGGGAGACTGAGTCACTAATAAGCATCAGAATTTTAGTCTGTCTGATACAATTCCTGCTAGGATTTCCAGGAGCGCAGGTGCGGTCTGGCTCTGTCTATCTGTATGGAAATTGGCTGTTCCTCGGGGAGACACCGGGGTAATACCAGCACTACTGCAGCCCACGTGAGGACATACCGAGGCTCAGCTGGTGGTGGCGATGTCTGCATGTATATATACACTAAAAGAGAAAGAAATCAGATACTTTTCTGCTGACTGAAACCAGCAGCTGTAAGAGAGTGAAAAAATGGCAAATCCGTTTTGGGTCAGATTCCCTCACACGTAAGGCGATGTTTTATATCAGCTTGTTACATATACAGGGTATGTTCTCTGTGTCATGTGTTCAGACTCAACACAGGCTTCAAAGACAAGATCATTCTGTTACATAAGTGCATTTACAATAGTTACACTGTTGGTGTGTTGACGCTTTCACACTGGGTGTAACAGCTTGTGACTTGAGACAGAAAAAAGCAGCATTTCTAGAAGCTGAAACTTGAGATTTCCTGGCATTTTTGCTTGATAAATAAGTTAAGTGATTAATGAGTTATCAATATTTGTTTCACTTAATCAAACAACTAATCAATTTGCACTAGCTATTTGCTTTATTCTTTAGATGTGAGCCTCAGGGCTAATTATATAACATGCACCGTGACATTCATCAATACAAACAATTCTCCAAAAGATGTAAAAAGTAAGTCCAGCTTTGGAGAACATCATAATTTTTGTATAATGAGACAAAGATAGTAACAAATACATATAGATAATTTCTGTGTGTGTGTGTGTGTGGGGGGGGGGGGTTGTCACAAGTGAACGTAGTGATCGTTGGTTGAGCAAATGTGTGGAAGGGCATTTGACTAGTCCTCTCAGTTTTTCTGCAAGGATGGCACTGACATCTGCTGGACATCTGCGTGCAACAGCAGCAGCAGCAGCGGGGACTCTTAACTCCTTCACTACTATTCTACTCTGTCTAATTTTTAATCTGCTTCCACATTGTCAGGAGGTAAAAATACACGAGGTGATTATAAACACTTTCCACCTCAGTCATAAGAGACAGCTAGTATGTGCTTTCTGTAAGGAGAGAAAAAGAAGGATAGCGTGGCAGCCAGCATTAGATGTTAGCTTCTAACATCATAATCGTATTACACCATTTTAGCTCCTCCGTCCCATGATACACTCAGCCTGAACAGAGTTACTGTACCTCTGACCAAAGAAACATGCATACCCTCTCTCTCTGACACACATATAATCATGCAACCCCTCACCCTTGTGATGAAAACCCTCTGACTCATAACAAAATCAATAAATGAGGTGGTAACACAGGCATCTCTGTCTGTGAACCGAAGGACGTTGGCAGTGACTGTGTGTTTGTGTGTGTCACCCGGTCTGGAAAGTCTACAATAAATGAATGTAATTACCTCCTTAATGACAAAACCAAACCAACAGCGATAATGTGCTGTCATAAATCATCTTACAATACACTAGTGTTGCAAAAACAAAACAATATGTGCTGTGATTCCTGGAAAGGCACAGTTCTCTTAGAAGAAAGTCACACCAGAATAAAAATAACAACATCTGAAGCTCATAAACTGCTTATTATGAAATGTCATGTACCAGATCTGCTGTCTCACGAGCGTCTTACCTGTCAATGGGGTTCTGGGTCCTTCAGTGTGCTGCTAAGCCGAGCAGCCGGAGCCGGCAAGAGGGAGGGTCACACTTCTCCGATGTCCCAGAAACAATGGGCTGTTTTTTCCTGGATCACTGTTGCATCCTCACCACTGCCCTCCCATTGGTCCGCAGCGCCTCGCCATTCACTGAGACAGGAAGCTGTGACAAACAGGAGCGACACTTTCAGCCAATCAGGGCCGCCCGTACCAAGGTGACTCATTTTCAAAGTTATTTTCTTTGACGAAATCTGTGTTCTCATCTTTTGGTAAAAAATAAAAAGATGTCATTTCACACACACACACACACACACACACAAAACAACGTCTGAACAATGAACGTATGACTGTTTACCATGAGTCAGTAACCCAAATGGAAATTTACTCAGAATATGTGTCATTTCGGGTCACTGTAGGCTGTCATCCTTGGACATGCCACAACATAGCATTTACGTCGTCTAAAAACCTTGTATCTCCAGATTGTCAACTGCACAGGAACGCTGTAAAAAATTGTTTTGGTGTTATTGCCATCACAATGTATTTTTGTTGTCATAAAAGCAGGTTGTGCAAGTGTTTCGTTCACTCACATAACTAAAAAAAATTAAAACTGGTGTTACAAGGTTTTTCAATGCAGCCACACGGAGAAGTCATCGATTGAGGAGATGTGTGTCTACCACACACGTCCACTCCTCATGCACTCATTACAGAAGCAAGCACAAACACACGTACCCACACAAACAAAACAGGACAGAGCATAATCACACTACCAACCACATAAACATTGACATGTGTGCACAAACGGTTTCTCTCCAGTCTGATCCACTACTACTACAACTCTTGTTTCTTTCTTTCTCAGATGGACACATACCACAGTATATATGCTATGCATGCTGCACTGAGTCATACAGCCCCTATAATGCTGACTCAGGCCGATCACCCCTGGTTACCCCCCCACCTCCATCACCCCCTCTCCCCCACTTTTCATCCCACTTAAGCGTTGCCTTTCTTTCTGTTAACCTCTCTCTCCCACTCTACTGCCAATCCCTACATTACGCTGCTGATTGTGATAGCACCGTGAGCGTGGTCATCCTTTCAAATACAGAGTGTCTGCATTCATCTGTTCACAGAAACCGACGTTCGTAGTTACATTTACACAAGTGAGAGAACACAGACTTCCACAAACAAACAAACACAGGAGAGATCCACAACAACAGCCACATTAAGAAATGCATGAACAGAAATGTAAAATATTAACCTATTAAAAATGAACACAAGGCCACACTCACCCTCTGCAAGCATCAGGATACAAAGCAGCAAGTGAGTTTGTCTCCAATCTGTATGCTGCTGAGTGCGTCAGGCTCAGTCCCTGCCTTTTGCTTCTGTCTACTTTTGCCTGGCGGGCCTCCGAGCTGCGAGCATGTGTATTTGTGTGTGTGTCTATCATTCCACTCCCCTATCACGTCATGCCGCTCTGCTGCTGCCGCAGTACGCCTGCAGCCGTATGCCCGCCCCTCTCTTTATTTTTTTTTCTCTTCCCTCATCACAATCCCTATCTCTCTCTCTATTTCTCTCTGTAATAGACCTGTTGGCTGTGCTCCCTCCCTCCCTGAGGTGAAATATAAGCCCAGCAAAGGCAGAGACAGGCTGGTCCATTAGCTGGATGAGTGTGGTTTGTGTGTGTGTGTGTGCTGGGTATACTTACATATGGCTGTCTTTATAGTGTGAGTAATACACGGTAACTAAGCAAATGTAGCCACAAATTTGAAAAGTCCTAACCCATCATCCGGCTTTCAAAGTCTAATTGGTGGTCAGGGAAAGCAGGAGGCGAAAAGACCCAAAAAAAAGCAACTGACGACAAATGGAAATGTTCATAAACACACACAATCACACACACACGCATCCGATGTCTATATCTGTGTGCGCATGCCTGCATGAACAAGCATTCTGAAGGAAGGACTGCCCATCCATCACTCCTATAATTTGTCCCACACCTCTAATGAAAGACGGAGAGACCAAGTGAGAAAGATACAAAAGATGGGAGAGGCTGGAAACAGGAGGGAGCAATGGAGAGATCAACATGTGCAGAGTAAACCCTGTATTGACGTCTTTTCCCGGCTGAGTAACGATATGCATCCGAGATCTGACCTTGAACTCGGCTTCTCCGGTCTGTCCATCCATGCTCATAAACCTCAGACTGTAAATCACACACTCAGAAGCACATGCAGCCAGTCCACACTCAACATCTGATCCAGTATACAAACAGAAGAAAATGTTGTTTTAAACGTAGCCGCAGTGACAGCGCTGCCGGGACCTTCAGTGTTGCTGTGTGCAACGCCAGGGTGTCTCACACATGGAGGTGTGATTTCATCATTCATAGGCACCACTTGAAATGTTGTCTAATTTGCTATTCTGACTGCTAGATAACAGACTTCCCTGTATTTAATCACAATGTGTTTGTTTTGAGTTTCATAGAAGAGAACCTGGTGACTCCGATTTGTTGTTGCCTTTTTTGCTTTTCAATCTCTGTTCACTCCGCAGCTACTTCCTGTCTTTCTCTGCGCCTCAGTCTGGTACTCTCTCTCTTTATTTCTGTCTATTCTCTCTTCTCATATTTCTGCTGCGCTGGCTTACAGTTTGACACACGGACATAAGGGACAGTGCTGAATATTTAATAAAGATTGTGACGCAAAACAGGATCAGACCTATAAAATATGTCTGTAATGCTCTCTTTTTTCTCCTGTGTACATTTGGCAGCTTAAATGATTGTTAAAGGGTTATTTTTGTAACGTCCATTTGTTTTCCTCTTATGGTGTGCGTTCAATCAATCATTAGACTGAACCATCCGTAAAGCTCTCTACAGCCTTGATCTTGCAGTAAAAGTACAGCTTGAGAACTCTCTGGCTGATCACATATTGATTATGCATTGACTGGCTGTGCAAACACTTGATCTGAAAGTAGCCACTGAAGAGATGCATAAATAATGGAAAATGTGTCCACTCAAATTGCTGTATGCAAATAAATACATCAAGTGATCAACGTGATGAATTGATAAAAGCTATTAGAACACAGCCTAACTAGCACAGCACCTCCCCCACATATTCAGAACGCCTGCACAGTGTACACATAACATATAACCCCCCCCCCACCCCCCATCCAGTACAGCATGCCCTTCATGCTGTATACCACAATAACTTAATTGCTCACCTCCAAATACTAATGTCAAGGCCAGTCTTCTGTTTATCCAGCTCCCAAAGAGGGCATTCAAATGTGTAAAACTCATCCACAGCAAACATTCTAAAGTTGGCCACAAGCACATAACACTCACTTGATCTGTCGCTTTGTCTCAGTGGCTCATGAAACGGGAAGTGACTTGTAACAGATGGATTATGGGTAGGAGCGTGCAAGCATCTGTGAAGTGTGTGTGTGTGTGTGTGTGTGTGTGTGTGTGCGTGCGTGCGTGTTATAGGGTGGGGGGTTAATGTCATAGCTAATATTCTGATGTTCCCCAAGGCGTGTCCTCCCCCCTGAGATGGACCCGACAGACGCTGTTGTGACAATGGGACACTTGTGTCACTGTCACCCCGAGGGGGCATCTGGAGGGGGGGGTTACTCTAACATGTTGGCTGTCTGAAAAATGGGGCCTCAGATGTGTAGTTTTTTAAATTTAGGAAGAAACAACCCCCACACACACAAAATACGGAAGAAGTACTGGTCACTGATCAAGAACAAAACAGGTTAATGTAGCTAAAAGGAAGTTGAGATCCCTGTGAACGTTTGTATCTGATTACCACACAGCTCAATCGAAAGCGTGATCGCATCCTGAGTTTGTCCCTATGTATGACTGTTCCTCGTGTGACTTCACTAGATGGTGTCAGAGTGCCTCATCTTACACTAGGGCATCCCAGTTTGAAAAGTCTGGAGCCTATGCCTATCCTAAGATTAAACTGGCTAAGAGACACCCTTAACCGGTGAGCCATTCAAAATGACACAAATACTTTCATACCAATGGGCCACTGAATCTCCAGTTCACCTGACTTGCATGTCTCTGGATCACAGGACAAGACTGCGAAACACAAACAAGGGAAGAACAGGGAGATTGCTGCCAAGGGACACAAATATACAACTACATCTAGCAATGACAGAGATTATTATTGTTTAATAGTAGGGCACAAAATACCAGCAATCACAAGACATATCACACACATTGCCTATAACAGCCTCACAGAGCTGCTAGCATTGCTGGAGAGCCTTATGTTTCTTTAATCCACTGTGAGACACCAATGTGTCCCTGAGCAAGACACTTAACCCCTCGTTGCTCCAGAGGTGCACGACCTCTGACATGTATAGCAATTGTAAGTTGCTTTGGATAAATGTAAAGTAATTACAATAGTATATCATTAGGTGTTGTGGATTTTGGTGAAACACTGAATATGGCACATTTACTGTGGCTGATATTTGTGCAAACCGAACATGTCTTCACCACAGAAAGCCATCTGGTTGTTAATTTTGATTCAGCATAGTCTTTATTCGGATATTCAGTGTAACCAGTTGTAAACAGTGTCTTCAATGCATCAATGGGTGTTATGAATAACGCAGGGTGATAAATAAATTGTGATATGATTAAATAATGGAAGCAATATTGCAAATTCTGATTCATGTTGTGAAATTGATATCAACCATTTGACCTAGTTCTAGTTGTGACCTGTTAGTAGTATACAAACACAATCTGTTGACTGTCACCTTTTAAATGTGCCCTTTAAAAAGCTTAGCTGCCTAAGACTAGACTCTTTCTGCTTTTATAAAATAAAATACAATACCTGCACTGACAAGTTAAACCAGATCAGACTACTGGGAGTTGAAATTCCCATCCTCAGTCAATAACAGCACTGTCAGCAAACACAGGAACAGAGAGGAGACTGTGACAGATCTTTACAGGTAAGCACAGCTGCAACCTCCTTCTGACCATTAATTGTTCTACCTTTTTCCATGTTATTCTCCAGGCTCCAGGTAAAAATGTATTTTCTAAGATGAGCTTTACTTTATCTAATAATTGAGCGAGGTAATAAAAATTACTGCATAACACGAAATTAAATGAAGACCACTATGCATTACTGAATATGTCTAGCAACAGACCTAAAAAAAACCTGACACTATTTCTGTTATGAGTTTTATTTTTTCCCCAGTTTCTGGGTTTTGCCATTGTTTCATGTGTCCTTCTGTTTGCCTCTGTTTCTCTCGTTTAGCTCATGTTTAGTGCCATTCCTGGTCTGTGTACTCCTGTATTATTTTGTCCATGTTTGTGCTTTGTTCTGTTTAATCTTAGTTTGTGGTCTGTTTTCCTTGTTAGTTGTAGTTCATCGGTATATTTGTGATTTGTCTGCTTATGTTCGATCAGTTATTTATATTCCGTTTCTTCCTGGTTATTAGTTTCCCTATGGCTTTATTGGTGTCTCTCTGTTTTCCCTGCTGTCTCCCTGTGTTAGCCTCATGTCTTTCACCTGTGTTGCTCCCACCCTAGTCATTATCCCTGGTATATACAGGTGCTGGTCATTTAATTAGAATATCATCAAAAAGTTGATTTATTTCAGTAATTCCATTCAAAAAGTGAAACTTGGATATTAGCTGCAAAGCTGCAATGCAACATACCTCTAAAACAGCAGCCTGGCAATTTGACGTTTCCAGTAAAGACTTCTTTAAACACAGGATCGTTATTTAACTCAGATTGTTGAAATGTAGTTCCATTACAATCGGGTCAGTACCTACAGAAATTAAAGAAACTTCAACAAGTACCGCAGGCGGTAAATGTTTCTGTAATCTAACATTTTCATTTTGTACACTGTACATTTCAAATAGTTCACATTTTATTTTCTTGTTTTGCTCTTTTTGGTGCCATCTTGGAATGGAGAAGAGTGTCAGATCCAAAACAAGCTGGCTGGCTATTTGCACAAGACGTTCTCCACCGCAGCAGAGAGTGTGGACATCAGACAAGACAAGGAGTTGCAAGACCGAACTTTAGTTAAATTCTACAAGAGACACAACGTTCGGTGGGCGTCACCACTTCAAAGCAAACTTCAAGGTAGTCACTGGTAAATGAAATACCGTAGTACTACTTTAACTGGTTATAAAACACCACAGTGTGCAGTTTAAGTGATTTACGTAAAGAATGTGTGTTAATTCACAGGGGATGTTGCAACAGTGGGGTCGACCGTCACATGATGTGATGTGAAGTGGATTCCATATAAACTTAGGTTGGAGCAAAAACAACAACATGCGCACAAATCAACAATGTTGAATGAGACTAGTTTCAGAAAACATAAGATTATGACACATGTTGATCCTTGAAAATTCACCAGTTAGTCAACTGTTGATATTGTTATTATTGTCTTTGACAAAGACAGTTGATATTGGTGCAAATTGGCACAGCTGAAATTAACATGCTATTAAAGGCATTATTATTTTATTTTCAGTGATCAAATTGTAATTATTAATAAATATAAAATATGTTGCAACTTGTGTTACATTCTTTCCCCTTATTTGGCATGTTTTCCAGAGATATATTTAATATTAAATATATTGTAAAATATTAAAATATTTAGTTTTTTTGGGAATCAAAAGGTTTTCATCTTATGGATATATAATCTAATAAACAAGGAAACCATTTTCCATTTTTGATACTTCAAACTTAAAAAAAAAAATCTTGATGATTTAATCAAATTATTGAAAGAACAATGTAAGTTGAGTCTAGTTCTGGTATTAAAATCTACATTCACCATTCTTTATAGCTTCTACTGACTATTCTCTGCTCAAAGGTAATTTTTCTTTATTCCTTTTTACTTATTAACCATGTATTAACCTTAATCTTCTCTTAATCCTCACTAACCATTCACTGTTGCAGGATGTGTGGCCATCACCAAAATCTTCAAGGGTGAGCCTGATCACCTCACCCCTCAGTTTCAGATGAACTGCTTGACAACAATGTTCACCGTCGCACGCCATTCCTTTATTGCATCGTGGCCGAGTTTCCTAGGGCTTAGCCCAGCCATTATTCACATTCTCTTCGGAGGTTTGTTGGAGAATACTTCCTGACCTTGACATCCGTGACACTGAACATGGTGAGCATTGAGTTGAACAAAAGTCAACACACTAAGAAAATAATTGAGGCCTATATTTTCAACTAAAAATGCTCCATCTTTCACTTAATGTACAGGACTCTGTAAAAAACTGCAACCAATGTAATGTATTCTGTGCATGCTGCATGAATAAAACAAGTTTTCCATTATGTTTTACTCCAGCTGGATGGAGATGCGGAATTAAAATAATTTGACTCAATCCATCAGCTCTGCCTGTCGTGGAACCTGCCAGATCCAAATGCCACCAACAGGAAATGGCTGTCTGAAAAGCTTCTCTTGCATGCTGTAATGTCAAAGTGTTTTATATACTCTACTTGAGCTGCTGAACAGACTGAATCCCCTGTTAATAACATACAGTACAATGTTCTAAAAGAATATTGCAAAGAGCATTTCCCACATCCTTCTTTTGTTATATTTTTATTTATAGACATATAACATAACAATCTTGATAATGGCTCAGAAAAAGCCACTTTGTTGGCTGCCAGCCATTTCAACAATCTACAGCATAGGCCATGCTCTCACCCAGATACAGAGTTGACTTGTCAGGAGGAAAAAAAAGGACATCAAAGTTTGTTCCCTTGTCAACTCAAGAAACATTTGAGAGAAAATCAATAAGAATTAGAAGTCTCTCTAGACAGGTATCAGCAAAATAAACCAACAATAAATCATTATTATTCAACTCTAAGTTTATTGAAAAGTCCATAAATAAAGTTTAATTATAGATTCATTCTCTTTGCACTGTAAATTGCACTAATACAAATACTAAGGAGATCACATGTAAATGTGATTTCAGATGATCTTGGATTGCATCACATGGCCATCATCTATAACTGTCATCCTCGAGAGCTACAAAGTCGAACACCAAGACGTGTCTGATGTCATAGATGTATTTTGAGTATCTGGCTACTTGAAAACATTTATTGAAAATGGTATGTATGAGTATTGTAGAGTACAACATATATTGATATTTGTAAGATACTGTAGCATGAGGCCTTTTTGTTTGTTGCAGATTCTGTGTTGTATGATCAGCTGCTTTTGTTTTAAACACAGTGCCTCCTGCTCAGCTAAAGAGCCTCATTATGTTCTGGACAGGATGGGAGGTGTCAGCCACAGGGATGAAGGTGGAAATAGCAGATACCACACTTCTGACAGCTTCACCATGTTTTGAAAAGCTGAGGCTGCCGAGGCATTACACAGCATACAAAACATTTCATCAAGACTTGTGCATGCATATCAACCAGTTACAGCGGTTTTGGCTCTGCTTGACAGAAATAATGTTCACTTTAAATGAATTTACATTGAATGTGCCAATGTATAATATGTACAATAAACCCACTTTTGACTACTTGTCTTTTTAGTTATTTTTGTTTCTGTAACACGTTTTATATTTCTTATTGCAAGTCTTGATTTTCACTACTCACTGTTGAATTTGCAATGGCTTTCGTGTTGGTGTAGTTTGCAGTCCCAAGGCCTGTAGCTAATAATTACAGTGACAACTAAAGTGATTATGACTACATAACTTCATTAAGTGGTTTTCATTAAAGATGCCCTTATCTATGATGCAAAACACACAGACTGTACCATCCTGTCAGTTCTGGGTTGTTGTTTTTGTATTTCAAATTAGTTTGTTAATCATTTCCTGTCTCTGTTTTCCTCATTATTTGTACTTGAGTATGTTTTTGTCTTATCAGTTATTCATACGTTCTGTGCTTCCTGTTTTATTGTTATTTTTTTTGTGTTTGTCTGTGTCTAAAATTTGCTTACTGCCTGTGTTTCACCCTGCCCTCTCTGTTCTGCGTTTTCTCATTGTCGCTTCCTAACACATTTGTAAGAACAAATTAAAAAATGGCTGAATTAGTCTTTAATTGATTAGTAGATTGGCAACAATTTTGATAATCCAATCATCAGTTAAAGGGGTACACGAGATATTGTCTTTTTACCCACAATTCAGACAGTTCATTTTAGATTTGGCTGCGTTATGCTGGTAGCGGCTAATGTAATACAGATACTGTGGTGGTACTTGTCACAGTAGTTTTAAAGCATAAAACTTTTACTCTTACTTGAATAGAAATTTTAGAGAAAAATCAGTACTTTTTCTCTGCTACATTTGGAGACATCCATTGCACTACTTCGCTACTTATTTATTTACTGCAGTCAAGCATCCACATAACTCTGTTAGAGCAGAATAATGGCTGAAGCTACAGCAAACTATGACTTTCAAATGGCATAGCTGCGAGTGTTCAGGCTACAGCCCCGTCTCATCTCAGGGCGTCCGATACCGACGCTTTGTCAGGCTTTCTCAAAGCGTCAGTATCTGATGCCCTGGGATGAGACCGTGTTGGTTCAGCGGGTTTCGGTTGTGAAGTCAGTAGGCTACACCCTGCTGACACTGAGCTGACAGACAGCAGTATCTGTTGTGTTAATGTGACTATGTTTAATAATAAATAGCTACACACAGTATATCATGCTTAAAAACTTCTCCTGCTTTCGGCCTACTAACTACTTTTATTTGATGTGGATGTGACTGATGTAATGTTTCAATCACAGATGATCTTCTTCAGGTAAAAGTGAAGAAGTGAACACACCTGTATTTAATAGGCAATATATTATGAAACATCACAGAATTATCTCCCAATTTGATTTATTTCCCAAATCATAATTTAATAGCGGGGACAACAAGAAAATAATTGATATTTTTATTTTAATTTTTTATTTATTTTATCTTTACCTATTGGAGTACTAACAGACTACAATATTAACGCAATATTTTGTAATCACATTTGATGGATACACACAGGGAATATTGCCTTGCTGTATATGTGGCAGGTTATCTAATCAGGAGATGCTGACTTTCATCACAAATAAATACAAATGTATGTTCACTTTTTTACCTTTTGATCTCTAGTCACATCCCCATCAAATAAAAGACTTGGTGAAAAAGAGCCTTTGTTTTGTTTTTTGTTCTTAAGTTACTCACTACTCAAGTAATTTTTTAAGTAAATACTTTCGTACTCTTACTCAAGTAGTTATTTTGATTACTTTTACTTCTACTTTTGCTTCTACTTGAGTACTTGTTTTTGCAAAATAACAGTACTTTTACTCGAGTAGCCTACAGTTTTTAGCTACCCACCTCTGATTATAGATGACAGTTTCCATTTGGGGTTTGGACTGTTTTTTGGGAAAAAAATAAAAAATTTAATGATGTCACTTTGCACATACAAGTCAGTATAAAAAGTCACTGTTTGTATGTAGCCCGTCTAGCTTTTGTACTGGTGTTCAGTGCCCACAATGACCACATGATGGTGGCAGAGGTCAATCATTGTAGAGCCGAATGCTTATTACCCGCTCTGCTTTGTCTGTCGGCATTAGCATGCGGCTCCTCACTCCATTTCTACTAATGCTTTCTCATCCATTGAGCATATCTGAGTGAACTTTACCAGCAAGTCCCTAAAGGTCGTGGTGCAACAGCTGAAATTACTTTGAGATGGCGTCCTATCAGTGTTAGAGAAAAACCAGCTGATTTACCATTTGACTCTTTGAAATTAATTGTGTTAAAGGTTAACCTCTAGACAGAAAAAAAGATAGGGTGACAAATTTACTGGCTCATAAGATAAAACACTGAATGGAAGAAACAGTCAAACTTCATGAAGAGGAACATCATAAGAAATTTCAGATAGTTCTCGAAAGCAGTCAGCTGAAAGGTTATCATATACACTCACCTTTGCCTACTCACACTCCTAATAAAAAAATCTATTAATCTTATGCCTTTGTAAAAAGAACAAAACATGTTCTCATGTTTGGATACGACACAGCAATTTCCGGACCAGCATGATGATTCAAGACAAAGACACACAACTTCAATGATACAAAACTACCTCTACAATGTGGAGTTCAACCAGTTTATTAGGGCTGACTGCTATTTGATTGTCCTGTAAATCTCTCCCTATAGTCCGTGATTTCATGTTAAATCTTAAACAAAAGGTGAGGGAGGGGAGAAAATTTCTGTTGTGCATAACAATACACTGCTTTTCAATCCAAGTTCCCTCCCTATTCACCTCTCTCTCTCTCTCTCTCTCTCTCTCTCTCGCCAGTAAGTCAGAAACTCCCCTATTCCTCAACACGCAGTGACTTTGCAGACTTAAGCAGCAACAACAGAAGCTCCTCCCTTTCAGCACATCTGGAACAGTGGAAGAGTGGAGCGGCACATATCCAACAACTCTGTGAGAGTCTTTTTGTATCAGGATAACGTCATACACTTGGGCTAGTAAGATATTCTACCTTTCTCTTGCATACCACAAGTGCAACTCCTCCACCTAACTTTGGACTGCTGGTTTCCTGAACACACCCCGGGTGCTGCATTAACACTACTCAAACTTCAACCTGTCCATCATAACTGACTGACAGCACCTACTGACTGCAGGTAAGCAATGTTAATATAGCAGTAGAGTGCTTAAGCTTCCTGCTGGCTTCTTTCTATTTCTAATTTCCCTCTCTTCCTGTTGATGCATGACAGGAAAAAAACACCTCAGTGTATTTTACCAGTCAGGCCTGAGGAAACTCCTTTGTTTGAACAGCTATCATGGATTAGAGTTTGCAAAGAAGTGTTCAGTTAAACAGTAACGCAATGTGGAACAGTAATGCACACGAAAACCTACAACAAAATGTAGAAGTTGATCTAGAATAGTAGGCTAACTCCTACTGCTGTTAATGTCACATGCAACCACATCTACCTCATGAACGGACTTCCTGATTTCTAAGTTTACACTCTTTACCTCTCATTCACTGTGTTTAATCTGAGCATTCCTGTGCAACTGTCTGTTTCCCCACATGTCTAAACTTGCAGAGCTACCATTTCTAACACAGTCCAGAATATATCTTCAAAAATACTGCGCTTTGACAGTAACTCTGGATTTACTGGTGACACCCAGAGAGGAATCATAAACCTTGTCTTTCTATAGAAAAAAGTTATGGCTCTAATAACCTTTAGTCAAGTGGGAATTACTCACCTCTCAATGCACTCCCCTCTGTGGTTATAGTGACAGTTGTCAACCCTGTCAGTCTCATCACTATCTGCATCCCATCATTTTCAATCTACGAGACGACTTGTCATAACAAGTCAGAGCAGCAGTCATCTACACAAATCAAAAAAAAATATATTGGCTAATTTGACTAAAATGTTTCATCATATTCCTCACCTGTTTTTTTTTTCTCACCTTCTGCTCCATATGCTTTGTCCTGGAGCTGGGAGCTGGAGTCATTGTGACATCATGACATTCAGCTCATGTACAAGCTTCTACCTTCTTTTTTGGCTCCTTGTTGATTGTCTTGCCTCCAAAATTGCTGTAAAATGACATGAAAGGGTTCAAATGTTATTTGAGTCTTTACATAAAATAATCCTGAAAATGCCAGTTGGTGTCTGTGTCACTGTTAATATGAATTCTTTCCAGCAGAATCTTTAAAAAAATCAAGGTAGTTCACTTTCCTCTAGCTTTCACATCCTATACTTCTTCTGCTTCAGCACTGTTTCCCAGAACCTTACTCAGTTTGTTACTTATCAACATTGTTTCGATTCAGTTTTTGTCACTTATGATCCTGAAAGCAGTTAATATCTGTTGGAGTGCTAAAAAGCCAGAGACTCAATGACCAAGTAACAACAACCAACTTTTTAAAATGTCTTTACATGAATTAGCTTGCCTGGGTATTAGAAATTTTATATGGTACGTGATAGAAAACATGCAAAAGGTGACACATGAGAAAAGAAAAGTTATGCTTTTATTGTACTGTATAAACGATTTATATGGCGTTAACATATGTAAACTGAATGTACATCGCCGGGGAAGATATTCACCATCCATTCCAACACAGAAAACTTTCTGATAAAACTGAAGAACTTTTCTTTGCAGTTAATTATTCCCATATCTCCAGATTTCCCCGTCTAGCCTTGAATAACCCCGAGAAACAGACTGAAACAGCCTGTGCTTACAATGACAGAAAGCCACATTGCAGCAGATGCCAGACACAAACTGCGCCACCCATTTGCTTCACTCTGAGCTATGATTTAACACCATACATTTTGCTCATATTCACATTAAGTGCCATTCTGGTGTCAGCAATAAAGTGTTTAATTTTGGGGTGTTGTATTAAAGGAAGAGAGAAGGATTATTTGGTACGGCCAGACTTCTCTGGGTGAGTCACAGGATAATATACTATTACTTTTTAAAAAAAAGAAAGTGCGTCCAAGGGTGATAGGAAATGGCCTAACACGTTCATATTCGGCTATGAGAGCTCAGCTCCATCCTCTGAACACAATATAGAGTTGTATCTGCTTCATATATTTGCTGCCTAATAGAACAAACCTACAGCTCACATTAAGTGGTATAGATTTCAGAATGAGACAGACAGGCAGGGAGTAGATGGTGTGAGTCGGGGGCAGGGAGGTGGGAGGGTTTACACGGTCAGGAATGTGTATACGCGAGAACGGACGGGGAGGGTCATGCTGGGAAAAACACTGGGTAGAAACAGGCAGGTTGCCAGGATCTTTCAAATCCCACCAATGTTACGTTTTCACATTACTTCCACACAGGCCCCCTCGAGCTTTCAAGAGAGAGCAACTCCAGCAGATTAACAAAAAAAAGGAATTCTTCTTTAATTTCCCACTTGCTGGCTTGCTGGTCTTTTACAGAAGCCACAGAGAACTGGCAGGAGTGAAATTACAGTCTTTGGGCCTGGCTGGACAAAGTCAAAATTACAGGCAACCAAATATGGATGTTTAAATTGGTTTCTTACAACAGAAACTCTTGTAAATGTGTTTGCTTGATGGTTGTGTAAAGGAATTTATTAGTTCCTCGACCCATTTGTTTTTCTATTTAAGGCCTAGTTCCACGTGTAAACTACAGGCCTTTCAACCAGGCCAAGAAAAAAAACGTTTGAATTGTTTGACCTGGACCAATATACAGCTGCTGCCTCTTTCCAGATATTCACTCTTTTCTTCCATCTAATTCACTGTTCCTCTCTGCTTCTGGATCTTTGTTAAGGTGCTGTATCTTTATACAAAGCTTCTGTACAATGAAGCTATACAGTACATCACAGTTATCACAGTGTGTGTATGTCTGTGTTTGTGTTTCATGCATTACTAAAGGATGCCATTAGGAGGAGGAAACAAGTGTGGCCGCTGTGAGAAGACAGTTTACTTCGCTGAAGAGGCACTCTGTGACGGGCGGAGCTTCCACAAGTCCTGTTTCCTGTGCAGTGAGTAATCTCTTTTCTGCTTCCTGTCATTTTCAATGTGGAAACCGTTAAAATTTAGACCTTTATCACTCGCCATTACAGTCAAAAGTAATCCAAATGTGAACTCTTGCTTATCTATTCTCAAAAAAAAAGTGTATATGCATAGGTGGAATAGCATACCAAAATAAAAGGCCATTATAGGGTACCATGGATGATTGCTTAAAAAGAAACAAACATTTACGATAGTATCTACAATACAAGTGATAAGCATAAACATTTCTTTAAGTTCCTCTTCTATGACAAAAGTTTGTGTCCATGTGTAAAGTCTTAAAAGAGACCCTTACTCTTGAATTTTCAGAGAATGAAACGTGACTGAAACATTTACTGTTGATAAGTTGTTTTTTTTGTTGTTTTTTAAAAGCAAGCACTATTATAGTTGAACTAAGAGGATCATGTACTTTCTTTGTTTGGGCATCTACCCGTGGGAATAAATAAGTACACCTGTAAAACACGATAGTCTAACTACACTTATACAATAGTTAAGGGGGGATTTATATCCACTTATTAAAAGTATAAACATGCATCATAACTGTAAAATATAATAATGTGTCCCATTAAAAGAAAAGTATTGAAATAAATCAAAAAACCAAAGCCTTTCTCTGACCCAAAATTGAAAAATATGTAGGTTCATGGAGTTCTGTGTGAAGTTATTTGTGTTCCTGCGTTGGAATTTAGATGAGAACATGCTTCTTCAACAGAACTGTTCCATAAAAGGAAACTTAGATAGATTAGATTCCTATCCAAATACACGAGTGTGCTCAAAAACATGTGTACAGATATGCAAAAGAATAACATCCGTATGCGAATGTGTCTGATATTGCAGTGGTGTGTGGGAAGAACTTGGACAGCACGACTGTTGCTGTTCATTCGGATGAAATTTACTGCAAGGCATGCTATGGCAAGAAGTACGGACCAAAAGGCTATGGCTATGGCCAGGGAGCAGGGACCCTAAGCATGGACAAGGGGGAGTCTCTGGGTATTACACCTGAAGAGTGAGCAAAACAAACACACACACACACACACACACACACACGCACACACACCTTTTAATCTCTTTTTAAAGCCTTTTAACCACGTTTTCTCTCTCTCTCGCCATCAGACCTGCTCCTCATCGCCCTACCAGCAACCCAAACCCGTCCAAGCTGGCTCAGAGGTTTGGAGGATCAGAAAAGTGCCCTCGCTGTGGCAAAGCTGTCTACGCTGCTGAGAAAGTCATTGGAGCCGGGAGCGTAAGTAAAAACACACGCACACGGACGTGTGTGCTTGCAAAACACACAACCACTTTTAAAAGAGATCTTCTATTTATTTTCAGGCGTGGCATAAGATTGGATGTTTCACCTGTTCCACGTGTGGGAAAAGCCTTGAGTCGACCACACTAGCTGACAAGGATGGAGAAATCTACTGCAAAGGTAAAACGTCACTGTGTTCACTTCCCTGTATTTGGTACTGTACACTAGTTCCTCAACACATATTTAGCCTGTTCATACCAGACTGCTATCATGGGTTAATGTCTGGTTGTCACAATTTACACAAGGCCCAGGTCTGCAACTGTTGTTACATAACATATGCACCCCCTAAACTGCTAAACCATACAAATACAGAAAGAAAGTTGTTGACTTGCACAGTTGAGCAAGTGCAAGTTTGATACTGTATATGGCCAAGTTGTCATTTTATTGGGTTGATTTTAATACTTTGGTCTGTTAATGTAAACTAAATAACACTGGATGCATTTTTAAATGAGAGAAAATGGTTTTCTTAGTGTCTGTGAGATTGTGAATGAGTTGTAATAAACACAAGAATACAGCAGAGGGCCCCCTAACAGAAAGATATTCTCAGGTAAACAATAAAATCATCCGGAATAACAGAAAAGCTCAAAAGCTTATTTCAATTGTTAGACTCGTTCCTTTAACGTTTTTGTATATATTGAATTGAGAACACACTGGCCATTTTATCTCAGCACTCATCATTTCTCAGCATTTTGGAATGCACATCTCTACCTTACATGGCATGCAGTGTTGCTGCCACCTGACCAATGATGAGAATATACCAGAGTTGGGTTGTTTTTTTTTAATGGACAAAACATAATTTCCTCAGCTTCTATCTGTTGACTTGCATTCTCAAATATTTTTTGTGTCATGCATGTCAACAATCAGAATGATAAAAATGTCTCCACGGGGTAAAAACAATGTTTAAATCAAATATTTCCAGACTCTTTGCCAGTGCTAACGTTAAGCTAGCCTATGGCAGGCAGTTGTTAGTTGCACCCATTGACTGGATAAAAAAAAATACAGCTCAGTCAAGCATTTTAAATTTCAAGGGAGACAATAGAGATTTAGAAAATGCAAGAAATACCTTTGAAGGTGCAACTTGTTAACAGTTCTAAAGGGTATATTTCCCCCTAACGTTTGCTTAACTTAGCCCTAGTTTGTGCCTCACTTGTGTTTATCATTACACTCGAGTATAGACCTGTTTGACATGTCAAAGCACAAGTGTAATTAATAACATTAATGGTGGCTGTGCTCCATTTGGGTGAGCCAGTTCCAGGGTTAAATATAGTACATGCTGGCTCAATGGAGTGGCTTCCCATTAAGTGCTTAATGGAACAGAGCCATCCTTAATGTTAGTAGAACAACCTGTGCTTTTCCTGTTACTGATATCCTGTTCGCTGCACAATAACAAATATTTCTTGTTTCTTTTAGAGAAATGAAGATGCTTAGCTAGCTAACATTATCCCCATTTGTGACCTCATCACTGTGAGCCAGTCACACCGTGTTCCCAACGTGTTTTTTTTTTACCTGTCATCCAGCAGTTATATCTTTAAATACATTCTTATGATCTTAAAAATGTTTTCTGTCTTTGCCTTTACCGGAAAGAAAAAATGTTTGCAAGGGGCCTGCCACTGATGAAGTTACAACATTGCTGATTTTTCCATCATCTCATGTGGTTTTGAGGAAATACTACAAACAACGAACTAGAAACAAAACAGTGTGTCCCAGTTTGCCTAAATCATATCAATAAAAACCCTCTTTTCCCCTTTTTCTCCCCAACTATGTCTGGCCTCTCTTAAAATCACAAAAACTCCTCTGAACACCAGCTCCCAGATAATAAGTGTTGATATCCCCCCTGCTGAGGTCCCAGATGGGGCAAACGTGAATAGCTAACTTAGCTTTGACTCGAATGCTAACACACGCGAGTCACTAACTGTGGTTAAGTGAAGGATATGATGCTAATACGTGGCGTGGAGTTTGTTTTGTTTTTTGACATTACCTTTCTTCCCAACAGCCTGTTACGGCAAAAACTTTGGTCCCAAGGGATTTGGATACGGCCTTGGGGCTGGAGCGCTGGCGCACACTCAATAGAGACCACTGAGCTCCAGGTTTCCAGTATGCTGCACTCCTGTCTTCTTCCTGCAGAGGGCAGGCTGCTGCCAGGAAACATTCACCTGGCAGACACACGCTTGATACAAAGCTGCATTATATATTGTACAGTGGAAAATATAACACCAGTTTAGTCTCATTGAGGCCAAATCTGATTACTAGTGCTGTTACAGTAAATCATGCTACATAGGCCAATCCACACTTAATACTGAAACATCTGTTTAACGATGCATTGTTGATTTGCTCTGACTGAATTTTTCAGTTTTTGTTGATCACTTTGTTGCTATTATTACAGTTTTTTCTGTCGCTATGGTAGCCTACTCTGCACACAACTGTGGTAATATTTCAAAAAACTTGGTACAAAAAACACAACAGAAACATCAAAAAGGACCAAACAAGTACATCTGACACTGATCCACTTCAACAAAAACATGTAGAAAGACATGTTTCGCATTTCAATAAATCATGTTCATACAAAATACATGCAGAATGTTTGTTAAGATTTTCTTCTCTATTGTTAAAATACCTTTTACCATCACAATGGTCATTGATCCTAAATGATCATCACTGAACCATTTGCTTAATATACATGTATGTATTGTTGTTTTATTTGCCTGATATATCCAGGTTCAAAACTTCAGATTCACCACTCTAAGGCGTGAGATTTTAACTGTATGTGACCTCAGGGGGATTCAAACATACAACCTTAGTGCAAGTAGCTTATTGCTCAATGTAACAAACAGAGCCACAAAGGACCACTGCAATGATTGCAGTATGTATAATACAGTACTGTAAAATACACTACATGATTACCATCCATAATTACATTGCTAATTTCCCGTGGTGGTAAACTCAGTTGGTAACCATTGACTGTGTAAAGGGTGTGGACACTAGCAATTCCTTTCAACAAGGAGCAGAATAGACAGCAAGACAGTGAAATTGATCAGAGCGCTTGTGCTCAGAGACGTAGGGAAGGCCCTCGTCAGAGAGGACAGGCTCAGAGTTACATTTGATTAGACAAACTATGTGTTGCAATACAGTTAAATACAGTAAATGTTTGTTTCTTGCATCAGTGATTGTAGAGGATGTCTTCATTGATCACAACTTGATTACATATGGAAATGATGATTTCTGTAATTGTTGGGTAATGTAAGTGTATTTCCTAATGTGAAAACTTCTTTTACAGTATACTGTAGCATACTACTTTCAGCACTTCTGCTGGGTGATTTGAAACATGTATCTTACATTGTTTGTTATTGGATTCACTGGTAGATAAAAGGACTAAACTGAAAAGATATAATTATGTTGTGTTTTGGTGATTAAACCATATGTTTTCATGACATTGTACGAGAAACTTCTATTTCTAATCAATGGTTGTGAGGTTTGAATGAAAGACTGGCTGTGTTACAAGTGTGATGAGTTTATAGTTTTGTACTAAGAGTTGTGAACTTTTACCACATACTAGCAATAATAGTTTCAAAGCGATCCAGTTTTTTCATTATTATAAATATGTGGTAAAATTTCACAACTCTTAGTACAAAACTCTAAACTCATTCAAAACTCGTGATTGGTCATTCATTTGGATTGTAAACATCTCTCACCACACAACCATTGATTCAATGTATAAGTTTTTCGTGAAATGTCATGAGAACATTTTAATCACCGAAACACAACACAATATCTTTTCAGTTTAGTCGTTTTATCTATCAGTGAATCCAATAACAAACATTGCAAAATAGGCTACATGTATGTAAATCATCTTAGAAGTGCTGAAAGTATATGCTACAATACTGTAAAAGACAGTACACAGTTTTTACATTAGGCAAAAGACTTACATTACCCAATATTTACAGAATCTATCATTCCATAACATTTATCCTATTTGTAATCAATTAGTGATCAATGAAGATATCTTCTTCAATCATTGATACAAGAAACAAACTTTTGCTGTATTTTACAATAATGCAGCATATAGTTTTTGTCTAATCTAAATGTAACAACTATAACAATTATGGATTTTAATTATGTAGTGTATTTTTACAGTATTGTTTTGTACATACAGTAATCATTGCAGTGGTCCTTTGTGGCTCTGTTTGTTAGAGCACTGAGTTACTAGCACTAAGGTTGTGGGTTTTAATCCCACTGAGGTCACATACAGTAAAAATCTCACACCTGGTGATTCTGAAGTTTTGAATCCAAACATATCAGGCAAATGAAGCAATACTTAGGCCTACATTAAGCAAAGGCTTCGGCCATGATCAATTAGGAACAATGAGCTGAGTGATAGTAAAAGGTATTTTATTTTTGTTAGACTAAGTCAATGTCAGATGTACTTATAGTTGTGAAAAACGACTGACTAAGAGTGGCAAAATATTACCGTGTGAATGGTACCAGAGTGACAGAAAAAAACAGATCCTTCCTTATCCTCTTCTTATTGTGAGGCTGTTTCTCTCTGCGCAAATTAAATCTCAGTATCACATTAACAATAATCTGTGTAATAGAGTAAATGCTGCTTGTTCATATGTTATGCTTTCCAGACAGCATGATATTAAATAAAATTGAAAGACAATAATTTTGGTGTCAGTTTTCCTTAGTTGGTGCAAAGAAATGACGTAATAAAATGTGAGTGAAACTGTGGGAGTGAAACTATGTGTGTGTGTGTGTGTGTGCGCGCGAAATGAATGGGAAAGAAAGCAGTTCAAAGGGTGATGTTCTGTGTTTTAAGTTTCAACAAAATGCCACATGTCCATTGTATCCATTCCTCTCATAACATTGCAGTGACAGAGCACATTGCTGAGACGATAAGCGCAGAATCTTCAAAGGTTGGGGTAATTACAGCTTCACTCCACAAAGTTCATCTGTCACATTGCTATTTTACTGTCAGTGATGAGAAGCATTACAAATGTTTTTTTTATTTCTTTAATTCCATAATAAAGCTTTCCCTTTATGAGGTTAATGGCAGTAAAGTGAAGTGAAACCTAAGAGGAATCAGCAGGACTTTGAAGTTTGTTATGAAAATCTAACCAGTTTCTCCACTTCTTTTAAATCATTACATTCAGTTGCTGTTCACTGGTTTGAGACACACCTACTATTATTTCAGGAGGTGTAAATATAATATAGAACTAAAAATTGCTATAGCACATGTTGCAAATGGACTAAATCAATGAAATAATGGAATCATCCGCTCTATCTGCTGACACTTTGTTTCTCTCTGACACACAACATTTGACTTCTTTATCCACCCTTTTCCTCCCACTCACATTCCAGCTCTCCAAGAGAGACAAGAGAGAAGTTTTAGGAAGTTAAAAGGGCGGCCTGATTTGATTTTGTTTTTTAACTAAACAGGCCTGTGTGTGCCAGGTTTTTGTACACATGTGCACTGCGACCTAAGTGGGAAGTGGCTACACCCACCGCCTACCTGTATTTCTGTGAACACACAAACACCAGGCAGAGCGTGAAATCCAACTGTCTACGTGCACTCGCAGACTCACACACTTGACACACGCACACACACAGCCCGGATCTCCTCTGCCGTCACCAGGAGGAGGCGGGGTGCTAGTTGAAGGGGGAGAAGGTCCACAGAGGAGCCGGGCATGTTCAAACATATCCAGGCAGACCAGCCTACCAACCTCCACGGTGTGCTGTCATAACGCACGGGTAGGATTTACACATAGACTAGACTATATGAGAGATTTTGCATCAGCTATTAGGCCTAGTAGTAATGACATAGTTCAAACCGATATGTAGGCCTAGACTATTCCCAAAGGGCCACTTGTCATACAGTAACATATTAGATGTGTAGTTAATGGATTCATCTTGAGACGCACTACTACTGAAGATATTTTAAGTTTCGGCTCTGTCTGAAGACTCCGGCTCAGCGTGGCCATGTCTCTCCCGGCTAAAGTGATGAGGGACGGGCTGCTGGAGAAGCGCAGCAGCGGGCTCCTCCAGCTGTGGAAGAAGAAACGCTGCGTGCTCACCGAGGAAGGGCTGCGTCTACACAACTGCAAAGGCGGCGGCGACGATGCCCCGAGCTCGGCGTGGAGCTCCAAAGCCAAGGAGCTCCGCTTTGAGCGCATGGCCACGGTGGACTGCGTGGAGTACAAGCGGGGGCTGGTGTACTTCACCGTAGTCATGGCTACGGGGAAGGAGATTGACTTTCGGTGTCCGCAGGACGGCACGGCTTGGAACGCGGAGATTGCTTTGGCATTGGTGCGCTATAAGAACCTGCAGGCCGTGCAAACAGGACGGAACAGGCACCTGTCCACAGCACACCTGGGCAGCACTGGGGAGGATGAGGAGCTCTGACCTGGGAAGGGTAAGTCTTCCTCTGGTGGAGGTGAAAGAAACTGCGGCTGTAATAAAAATTTAGCTAAAATGTCTGAGAAGGCTCTCATAGGCTAAAATATGAATTAATTGTTTTGTTTGTTTGGGGGCAGTGTGGAACCACACCATCCCATAGCTAGAATGTCTCAGGATTACTCCCAGTACCAATTGTGTCTCAAATCAAATCTAATCATAGGTACAAATCATAATTTGCTGTGTTTTTTTCTCCACCCAGCTAGAGGTTTTCAACCATTTGCCATTAAAAACCCAAAAGTCTCCAATCAGCCACTGACTTCACTGATAATGTGATACTATGAAGAGGTGTTAATAGTTGTTGCTGGTGCAGTGATTGGATAGAATGAACACATCCAGACTCTTGGGGATGAGGTGGCACATGGCTGAGAAACACTCAAGCTAAGCTTGTGCTAAAGGTTATTTGCAAGTGCCACTTCAGTATTTGTATTGTAGACTGTAGAATCAAAGTCATGTCAGTTTTTTCTTACTATGGTCATTGGCCTGTACTGCGCCACAGTCTTCTTAGGACACAAACACACTCTCACTTGAGGACGCAATTACGATGCAATGTGAGCCTCCAAAATAACATCTGCCTGCCTCTCCCTCACTAGGCAGCCAAGTATTTTTAAACACACACACAAACATAAACATACAACCTTCTCTTATATATTTAACTGACACAAAGGCAATTGGACATTTGGGGTGACCAGAGCTAAGCGTCCCATACATCTTTTCAGCTAGGACACAATCAGTGCCATCACACGACAACAGTGTTATTTCCTGAAACTGGTCACTGAAATCTCAAATGCTCGTGAACTGAGTGTGTAAGTCTGAACTATGAGCTCACAGCCCAGGAATCCACAGCGATGCTTCCTTAAGAGAGCTGCGGTAGTCAAGTGCCCAAATTAACTTAGTAGCCGTGGTAACAGTGTAATGTAACTCACTACAAATGCACTTTGTAGAACACAATCAGCTGCCCCAGTGTCAAATATATATATAAATATATAAAGTGAACATTACATATCTGCTTTTCTGTCTCCTACTTCTTAGGAGTGAACCAATCAGAGTGGAGAAAGGGTAGAGGATGCCAGACCATCAGCTTTATTCTGCGGTGCACAGCATGATGAGATGTACAGAGAGCGGCCATCAGCGAATATGGATTAAAGGACTGAGAGCAAGTGTCACGCACACTCTTTTTGTCTTCCTACATGAGGTTTTTCACGCTGTCATACAAAGCCTAGGAGTCTGATGTACTGCAAGCATGGGTGAAAGTGGTTTTCTGTCATGACCTCATTGCTTGAGGTCATTGTGGACACCGCTGCACAAGGAAAAGATGGCGTTATTTGTACAAAATCTGTGGAGCTGGGACACTGTTTACCCCTTGTGCCTTGATGTTTCAAAAATATCTTCTATTCTGGACGTCATTTCCCGAAGTTTTCTAACGTTGCTGAAACAGCATTCACTTTGTTTCTTCAGTCTTGCTGTTGATTGAAACGCATCGCCGTTCGACTGGCTTTGAAAACTTTTGCTATAGACTGGACCACATCTGCATGTTTTTCTAAAGCTGAACATTAAGAATAAACATTTTGCTCATATTCATTGCACACTGTATTCTATATATTTGCTAAAACCATGTACAGTATTACACTCTTACAAAGATAAAAATAAATTTTTGTTAGTGCTGACATATTTCACTTGAGTTTCTATTTGTGAACAATGCTTCAGTTCTCTACAGTGGAGCTCAGAGCTAAAAAGTCAGCTGCAATTTATTTTAGGTTCAGACCATTAATTGCCATGCTCATCTGTTTCCAGTGTAGTGGGTTTGTGGTGTAACCTTGCTGTTATAGCCTCTGGAAAATACACACACACACACACACACACACACACACACACACACACACACACACACACACACACACACACACACAGTGGCATTGCTCTCCTGCTCTTGCATGCATGTGTGTATGCTGAAGTCAGGACATCTTTTGTTCTGAGAAGTGCGGAGAACTAATGAGAAGCACAGTGAGCCTGAGGCATGGGCATGCAAACATCCACCCACGCATACTCACCTACAGGAGCTTACGTGCACATCCAGCATGAAATTCAGGAAGGCCTCAGCATCAGCAGACTCTCATTAGCGAGGCCTAGCATATATTGTTCATTCAAGCATGTAGTGTGTGTGTGTGTGTCAAGAATATAGCAGTCTGTGTGCGGCTGTGAAGCTCAGTGCAGGTCAGGAATAAAGGGTTGATTGTGTAGGGACTTCTCTTGTTACTGTGGAAAACCCCAAAGCTAGCCACACCGCATGAGTCAGCAATGGGGCAGAAGCATTGCAAGGAGTGGAGACACCCAGTGATTGATCATTGGTCTAAAAAGTGAGTGCGTGTGTGTGTGTGGGCAGGCAGGTGTAAATCCACAGAATTCTGTATGTGAAAGAGATCTGCGGAGAAGTGCGAGTTTGTGAGCTCGGTGGTGGTGATGTGCACTAAGTACAGTCCCTTCAGAGTTTGTGTGCTCACACTCCTCCGTGGAATGCCCTGTCTAAACACCATAACCTCTGTCCAGGGTATCTGGTTTTTTCAGCGGATAAACACACACATACAGTGACCTGCAATTTCATAAACCAAAATCTTGGTTAAAGCACATGGGGCCGATCTAGAGTTGAAAGACTGTTATTCAAAAGAGGACAGTGTTTGCCTCATGTTGACACTAATGTAATAGCAAATAGGACAGCCATCTCTCAGGCTTTACCAAATGGAGCTGCTGTCTGCTGTGTGAGTGTTAAACCACTAGAGGTCTATCTCTCCTTTGAGGTGAATATAACTTCTCTGTTCGCTGTTATTTGGCTAGGTTTGTGTGTGTCCGTCAGGCTTCTCTGTGCTTTTGGACATCAAAGGTGTTTGTGTATTTGATATTTTTTACTTGTTTTTGTGTGTATGTGTGTGTGTTATTACTTTTGGTTTCTATTCTCCTCAATCCACTGTACTGTATAAGCCTGATATACCATATCACTGTGTGAATTGCGTCATACTTGGATTTCTTGGGTTTGTGAGCCTCCGTATTTTCAATGGGCAATATTCCTCTTGGAATGTTAAAATCACTATATTTTAGGTTAAATCTCAAAGTAAAAGAAAACGGGCATGGAAATTAGAGACATAAAATAGACATTGTGAGAAAGAGAACCCAAAATAAATTCTGGAAACATAAAGAAAGTATTGTCAGCACAAGCATCAAATAAAAAATAACGCAGTAACATAAAAACGGCATGATAGGAATTTGGTCATTACCCCAAAGGTACAATACTACTGTAAATTCTACCAGTACTTGGTCATCATGGTCATGGATCATTCATGGTAGTGACCACATTACCATGTCACAGTACACAGTGTTAAAAACAATAAGCTGTCAGTATCATGGAGAAACAAACAACAACACAACATATGCTGAAGTACGATGACATATACAGCCCAGTTCAAGATAGGAAAACAACACACTGGATATACACCTTGAACTGAAGGTTTCTCAGGTCATTACAATCGATAATTTAGTTTTTTTCTACCCCATTGTTTACAGATATTTCTGATGGAAACACACCTGGTATAGCATCAGAAAGCATAATAACTGGAAGTATTGGCAAGTGCAAATTCTGTGTTCTGATTTTTGGTGGGGATACTTTTCATTTGTTTGCTATGTTAACTTAGTTATCCTAGTTAGTTATCTTAGTTTAGCGTGTAAGCGTGCTGCCATTTGCTAGAACTAAACACAAAGTGAACAGGTGAGGCTTATGGGAATGTTATTAATTTTGGCTGCACTTAGGCACTGTATGTGGTGTGTCATTAGTTTTGTAGGTATTTTGTCATAAACCAGAAAAGTAGAGGTCAAATTTAAGATTTGACCTGATGATTGTGCTACAGGAAAAGTCAGGTTATCATCAAAGACATCAGCCTCCCTCGTTTCCCTACAAAATTTCATGGCAGACCAAAGCAACAAATAACAACATAGAGGACTCCTCTCTCTGTCTTTCTTCCAGCACATCTAACTGAAATACTTCCCAGTAGCAGCTTTTTTTACCCTTGTTATTTAGTTTCAATTCCTTTCTCAGACAATCTTTGACCAGTATAAACATAAAACAGTCCTGCCTATCGTCTGAGTTGCCTTAATTCTCTTGTGCCGTGCGAGAGCCAAAGCTCCAGGCTCCAACTGCTGGCCCCCGGTTTGTAATGAATGTGGGAGAGACAAATGGACTGAGCAAGATTAGGCAGTAAGAGAGATGGGGTTGACTAATAATAGCCTCCACTAACAAAATAGATAGAGAGAGTGAGACAATGGGAGGTGCAGTTAAATAGAGGGACGACAAAGTCAATCTGTCCATCCTGCCTCTGCTGTTGTCACATCTTTCTCACTCCTGCTTCTGACTCTGGTAAGGTCCCTTCATGGTGTGGTCTGTAAAGTTTTTCAGGTGTGGTGTTAAGCCATTTTTAGGGTAGAAAAATTAATCGATGACAGTTTGAATAGCTACATTTGTTTGATGAAACCATTTATTTGTTGAAAATTAGCCCCGTAGGCTTTATACGAGTTCTCAAACATCGGTATGTAAAAACAGTGGTTTATACAATGGAAATATTATTTTTAGTTGTGTGGCCCTGCGATGGACTGGCGACCTGTCCAGGGTGTACCCCGCCTTTCGCTCAATGTCAGCTGGGATAGGCTCCAGCCCCCCGCGACCCTGTAAACAGGATAAGCGGTTGACGATGGATGGATGGATGGATATTTAGTTGTCTTCACAAAGATCTATAAGTGCTGATTGCATATTTTTGAGGGGAATTAGTGTACTGTACAGTATATAATGTCGATCCAGTAAACGGTGATACAAGCACAGATGCAGAGAGCTATCAAGTGTTTTAATGCCATTTTGTCAATAGCCTGGTTTCATCCTTGGGGCTGTGGCTGCACCTAAACCATAAGTACAAAACCCAGGACGATCAATTATAATAACACAAACTACTTGGTTTAAATCTGTGGCCAAAGCACCACTGCTCAAATCAGCGGCTGACGTGGACTTTCCAAAGCACCTTGGGCTGTTTTTCGTATTGCCAAGTTGGCTGCACCACAGAGGCTCATAAGCATCCATGAGTTACTGGCGGTAAATCCCTGATCCAGACCGGGCACCCCAGAGAACAATCACCCTCCACAGCTGTCTATCAGATGTCCCCTGGTCTATTTAGGGAGACAGGCCACTCTAAATTCCTCCCCCTAAGATAATCCTGAGGAGAAAGATGGGGATGAGAGACCAGAGAAATGGATGAGAGATGGCTATCAGTCTGGAATTTTCCTAATCCGTTGGAGCAGCTTGTAACCCCATCATACTGGGAGGTCTTAAGTGGCATCATTCTCAACTGGGACCAACTAGTAAAATGGGTGAGGGACATATAGAGAGAAAGGGTGAGATGAGGTGAGACAGAGAAGGGGTGAGTCCTGTAAATTGCTTGTTGATTTGTTAAAGGGCAGAAGGCCATGAGACTGAGGGAGAGGAGGGGTAGGATAATGTGATGACAAAGGTGAAACAAAATTATTGGGAAGGAGCTGACAAGGCCAATTAAGTGACTTCAAATACAGGCTCACCTTATGCCCTGTTAATGTTTAACACACTTTTTTTTTCATAATACATTTACATTTGGTAGACTATATTTATTAAGCAAAACTGTCCACAGTAAGGTCTAAGAATTATTTAAAAAATCTGGGACACTGATTCTTGAAAAGGCTGCTGAGTTTCTCTAATGTAAAGTTTTGATGCGCCACATACAAAATTTCCATTAGCTTTGTATTTCAACAATTTATCCACCAGGCTTCTACCACTTCAGCACTTTCTATCCACTTTTTGATAACTTTTGCAAATCCAATATTAATTACTATAACCTAGAGAACTGTGGAAATTTTTTAAATTTAGTTGAGCTACGCGATTTGGGTGAACTCTCCTCAGTCAAAGGTTCTCAAAGAAATCCAGTCAGGCAAAACTATAATTTTTCTACAACAATGCAATTTGGAATGTCCTGCTGTGTTAATGCAGATAAGTTACACGTTTTGTTTTGTCAGCCATGAAAAGCAGAAGCCACATTTAAATACTTAAGAAAGCGTTAAATGCAGGCTTACCTTATGCCCTGTTAATGTTTAACACACAGGATAGATGTCAGTGTGCAGAGTTTTGCATGATTGGCCTGCTGACAGCTTACATACGTTGAAACAGACTCAACATTCTGACTGACTGCCCATAGAGAAGTGTGGCAAGATGATCTGGCCCTCACAAAAGCTGATGGACAAACATTGACAACTGTTCAGTGTGTGAGTGTGTGTTTCTAATCTCTTCTGTCTCTCCTCCAGTGAGATCTCATCAACAGGATGCCTGAGCATGTGTGAGTGATCAGGCTTTGTGTTCTTATTATAGACCATTCACAGACATAGACTCAAACACAAAAACAAATATTTCTGAGCTTTGTTTAGGCCTCATATTTGATCTTTCCCTTCCTTTCCTTTAAATCTTGTCCATTTTTCTTTCACAGGCAAGAGGTAAGACCGTTTTATCACTGACTGTTATGGAAGACATTCTTTATGCTAAAAATGCTGCAAGTTAAGTAATAAAATTTGAATCATGTTGGCAATACTCTGAATTATGTTCTCCATCCAGAGGAAACCAAAGATCTCGGCTTCAAGGAAGCTGATGCTCAAGGTAAGAGAGATCATGGACCTTTTTCTCTGCCAAACTATAACACAGTACATGTGTTTGACCACAGGAGAGCAGCAAAGGTCATGCCCTGAGTTGCTGTACAGCAAGGTATCCCACTGATCTAGACACAAATTATATTTTCATATTTGATTCCTATTTGTGCAGAGTCTGATGGTGGCAAAGGCCAAGGAGGAACTAGAACAGGAGGTCCTGGTTAAAGAGGAGGAGAAACAGAAGTATCTGGCAGAGAGAGCTCCTCCTCTGAACACCAGCGGCCTGAGCCTTGCGCAGCTACAGGTAACTCGTTCTCAAATTCCCTGAATTCTCCCACAGCTTTGCCATTTTTCACTCCCTCCACTGGCTTTACTGCTTAAGAAGCTACATCTTAACATCTAACAGAGACCTTTTTCAGCCTGAATCATTTCAAGCTCACATAGCCACATAGCTCTCTTGCACAACTGCTTCCTCCACCTCTTCATCCAAAACCAATAAACCTTTAAATTATTTTAAAACAAAGGAATCCATGGTACTATAGCTCCTTCAGATTGCTTCTAAAGATGATGGCCTAGAACAGAGACCGTTGCAGATGCACAGACTTTAAGTTGCTCTGGAAATCAACAAAATGAGACAGGTGTAAACTGGATTCAAAATGATCATTTTCACTAAAATACATATTTTTAACTTTTGTGTGTGTGTGTTTTATGTGTGTGTATATGTATAGGACCTCTGCCGTGAGCTCCATGTCAAGATAGATGTGGTGGATGAGGAGCGATATGACATTGAAGCCAAAGTCATGCTCAACACACGTGAGGTATACATTACTTACTCAGCCCATGTCCATGCGCTATGGGCAGAACTGGAAATTATTTTTTTTTATTAAAATGACATTATAAGCAGCAGAACTGCCACCATGAGAAAATCATGCTGCACCAATGGTAACTGCTGTTCAATCATCTGTCCTTGGTCCAGATTAAAGACCTGAACATCAAGGTGTTGGACCTCAGGGGGAAATTCAAGAGGCCTAATCTTCGACGAGTTCGTGTGTCTGCTGACGCCATCCTTCGCTCGCTGCTGGGCTCCAAGCACAAAGTCTCCATGGACCTCCGGGCAAACCTCAAATCTGTCAAGAAAGAGGACACTGAGAAGGTGTTTGTTGAAGAGGGGCGGGGAGGGGGTTACATATACACACAGAACACAATCAAATCAGCTTAAACAAGAAGTGTACCTTCCTTTGGGGCAAGTGTGCAAGGTAGCTAGTTTCAGATACACACATGAAGTGCTTAAAGTACGATGGGACACCTGAAACGTGTTTTTATGTGTGTGTGAAGGGTGTGTTTGAGATACTGAGCAGTAGGTCAGTGCAGGCTGGAAACCGTGTGTGTGTGTGAGAGAGGAGGTACGGCATACAAGACAATGATCCCATTGTACAAAGAAGAGAAGCTTTTGTGAACAGTTCTGCTCACCAGTCAGTATGTGTATGTGTGAATGTGTGTGCGTGTGTGTGTGTTTACATGTGCTGATTAGCAGGTGCTGGTGTGTATCTGTGCATGTGTGCTGGCATGGACGCATGTGTCTTTAAGTGTGTTAGGAGGCATAAACCAGTTACACTTGTAAGGTTATACAGTTCTCATAGGAAATTCCCAGGGGACAATATGGGTCTCAAAGGCTTAGACATGACAATAACGATAAAATTAAGATTTTCTAAACCTGCTCTACCTCACAGCCTCTTGTCTTTTTTCCATTTTTTCATACCATCTATTACACCATCTAACTATCTACTGTATGTGTCTGCAGAAGAGGCCAGTGGAGGACAGCGACTGGAGGAAGAATGTGGAGGCCATGTCAGGGATGGAGGGAAGGAAGAAGATGTTTGATGCTGCTAAGGGTCCTGCCCAGTGAATCGGTTTTGTTTTCCTGTTTTGTTTTGGTAGCTTCTGCCTGTCTGTGTAATGCTGTCATTCTTGCGTATGCTCCTGCCGTAGAGGTGAGAAGATGCCCCCAGTCTCCCAAAAGGTTTTCTCCACTTTCCTTAACAACTGATCTGTTTGTTGTTCGTTGATATGGTGTTAAACATGACTTTATCTATGTGTATCGTTCTATAAATATTTGCAGAACAATGGCAAAAAAATGAAGCTTATATCACTAGGAGACAAATGTGGATAGTGTTGTAACTTAATCAGCAGGCCAAGTGATAGTGTAGCCAGTAATAATATGAACCTGGTCAATTAAACTGCATCTTTGATGTTCTTGCTCGCTGATGAACTGTAAGCATGGCCTGTGGTTTTGTGAACTGTAAGAGAATGATATTTGCACTTCATCCACTGAATTTACATGAATTTCAACAAAGCAATAAAAGGTTAAATTAATCACATTTCTTTGTGCTTTTTTCTGCCCAAATGTGCGCACAATAAACAATGCCTTATTTAAGTGAATTATTTATGTATATATATATATATAAAATATATAAATATATATATATATATATATATATATATATATATATATATATATATATATATATATATATATATATATATATACATAAATAATTCACTTAAATAAGGCATTGTTTATTGAGCGCACATTTGGGCATCGTTTTCAAATGGGTCCTAAACCCTTTAATTTCCTTTGTACCTTTGTTCAGGCATTTATGGTTGCACTTACCATGCTAGCGGCAGGGTTCTAGGGATGGCAATGCCGGTCTGTCAACCCACCATTGTTGTGTGCAGACAGAAATATCCCCACAACTGCTGATTGGATTACCATGAGATTTTGTATGGACATTTATATCCCACTCAGAATGAATTGTAATCACTTTGGTGATCCCCTGACTTTTCATCATAATCATCATCATCATCATCATCAGTTAAAAATTTCAGTTTACGCAATACTTTGGTTTATGAGCAAATACCTACAAAACTAATGACATCCTCATCAGCCTCAACTGTACTTTGTGTTTGGTGCAAAATACCAAATGTTAGCATGTGCCAAAGCACAGAAAAATGAGCTGCTAGAGTCATGGCTGCTGTCTGGAAGGTAAAAGGAACATATGGACAAACGTAAACTCAGACTACAAGAAAATCTCACACAGAGGCACTTCTGCATGAGAGCACATTTCTGCAGTCTGCCAGCTCTCCATGCCAGCATCCACGGCTGTAAAACAGTCTTCTTTAGCTGCTGTCTGTTTTGCATGCTCATAAAGCCACTCTGAAATGTGCTTCCGTAATGATGCTTTAATCATTATCGCCTTATCCAGGTGGATGCAAAGATCCTGCAGTAGTCATATGTTACCAAATACAGTTTTTCCTCATAGCAGTGTAACACATTGCATGCACACTACAACACGGACACATACAATTCAGTCTTCAGTGTTGACAGAGCACTGATGCATGCTTTGCTTCTTTGGCTAGGGAGTGACAAGCAAACTAGTTCCATATGATAGCATCTTAATGGTACAAGCTATAAGACAGCCTTCTCCAAATATGAGCGGAGCAGGCTCATATTAGCCCAGACACACAATAACAAAGGATCTGGATAAGACTCAAGTGCTACACCTTATCTCTAATCATAATAGTAGCTCATCCTGTTTATTGTTGCCTCGCGGTCTGCACAGAATGCAGCAGGTAAAGGTTTGGTATATGGCCAGGTGAGGGAGGAGGGTGTGTATGTTGGACTGAGCCTGAGCCTCGGTCAGAGTCCGACACACTGGGCTCCAGGAAAAGGTGTGGCCCCCCACAGCAGAGCAAACAATCTGACACACTGTAAAAAGACTCGCTGTCCGGCATGGCATCAAAACCCAGTTTGAAAAGTATTGTTACATTTTTATTTTTTATTTTACTACTGCATAAAGCCCTGGGTACCCTTTAGCGTCATTTCTCCGTGGTCATGTTAACAAGAATAACTATGCAACATCTGGTTAGACTCAAAATAAAACTAGTGGTTAACGTTTGGTTAGGTTTAGGAAAAGACCATGGTTTGGGTTAAAATAAGCTCCCTGCATGGTCCTTTTGATTCCTGGGCACTATCATCTCCAGGAACTCAAGTGGAAGCTGAACATCAGGCAGACAGATTGTGGCTGACCCCTCCCACCATGGACAAACTGTTTCAGTTTTTCCATTTGCAGCTGGCCTTATCAACAGGGCCCAGACCCCTTTACAGTACACTGTAAATGCTTGTCACGTGTAAACCTGATTCTGATGTAAACATTTAGCATTCACTGCACAAACTGTCATTGCACATATTCTTGCACCTATATAGTTTTTGTTATTCTTTTTTTTTTTTACCAAGTCAATTTAAGATTTTAATATTTATATTTATTTGTTGTTTATTATTATGCACCAAAGCCAATTCCTAGTCATGTCTAAATCTGCTTGGCGATGAAGCTGATTCTGAATCTGATAACATTCCTATCAGACAATTTTTTGCCCTTGAACTGATTTTAGGGGCATTTACTAAACTCTGAAATAATGCATAGGCCTACTTGTTACATTATATTGTAAAATAAAAATTCAACTTGAAAATGGGGGATCAGCAATCTTCTTTATATTCAACAAATTTTTTTTAGTGAGAACAGCAGTTTAATTCTGACCCTGCCTCGTCATGCTGCTGCAGCACTTTTTCATTCACTCTATCTGCTATTGTGCTCCTCTAGAGAGCGTAAGAGGGACCGCATTCATCCAAACTGGTTCTGTAGGTCTATGCCTAGTAGCCAAATTCTTGATGTTGTAATTGCATTTATATTGTAATTTTGAGTTAATAGAACTGCTATAATGCTAAATACATAGGGTATTTTTAGTAGGCATATTCTTCTACTGGATGTGGACATTAAAAATCACCTACTGGCTATCCAGTTTATTGAAATAATTTGGCTAAGGGCTGATATTTCTTATCTCTGTTGATGGGCACAATAAAACCATCTCCCAACGGGAGGTCGGAAAAAAGTAGGCAACGGAAAAAAACACTGTGAGACATGACGGGGGGGGGGGCATCATCTTTCAAAACGCATTTTAATCAAAGTTATTGCCAGGGACAATTCAGTAGTCGCTGGATAATGGTAGGGACATGTTCCTACAAAGTTCCACGCCCTTGCATATATCGCAGACGCCTGTTATGGCCACATTATGGCCACATTTCCACCATACATGGAGAAGCTCTCTCTCTTTCTCTCTCAGGTGGGTAACGTACCTTCTTGGTCATGTGACTCCGCAGTGAACTGCACCGGGGTAAAGGTGGACTGCTTTGTGCCGCACTGACTGTAATTTGACTGCCGCTCTCTGAGTGCCAGTCAGTCGACTGTTTTCAGTCTGTGAGCGCAGTGCACCTGGGAACTTTAAGTTTTTTTCCTCTAATATGTCCATCAGTCGGAAGAACTGGTCGGCTTTGTCCAGGTAAGATTATCTGTCTCTGAGTTAAAAAAGAAAAGAAAAAAGAAGAGACTATGGGCACCATCTGCAGCAACGTCTTGACAGTTATGTACTGAACTAGCATATAAAGTAGCTCTCTGGTTTCACTCTTGAAGCCAAGCAGTCTATCTTAAACAAAAATAAGTTTATAATATTCATTCAGGAAGTTGGAGCAGGTAGCCTAGTGAAATAGTAATACAGCCTTATGAAAAAATATTCTATTTTCTGTCTCTGTGGTGTCATTATTGTTATTACTTGCACTTCTACCTTAACTGTGATGTTTGAATAATATGCTATAGAGTCACAGTTAGAGTTAAAGTTTAGAAATAATCTGATAATTTCATCAGTCCCTTGAATGAATGTGTCCACCCAGAGGAAACAAAAGACAATAGACTAATAAATGCTGTGTATTCTACAAACATCATGCACGATACTAAACTGAAAGGTTACAACCAACTGTGACTGTCCTCAGGGATAGTTGATGAACAAGAAAAGCAGGTTCTGTATAACCGTTATTAGCACCATAATCTCTTTTTTTAAACTGGATTAATTTCTATATAGGTTCTATGAGAGTTTTACTTTCATGTCAAGTTTTGGACACCATTTTGTGTGTCTTCATTTTCTTATCTTTTGCCTCTGTTTCATTTTCTGTTTTACATCCACGTCCCACATTATGACTCCGCTGTACTCAGCCTAGCGCGCCAGTGGACGATGGAGGACGAGGAGGAGGTGGAAAGGGAGAAGAGGAGGAGGGTGAAGAGCTCAAGCAGCACCGCCGACTCCGATGGCGACTTCAGCCAAACACCCAGAGATACGCCCACCAGTGACAGCACCTTTGGGACAGACTCCACAAGTGAGATGTCCCAGGGCCTCAGCAGGTTATTTAATAAAGAATTTATTGATTCGTACTTGCCAAAGCTTGATTTCTGGACTGTCCAAACATGATTCTGTTGCTGTGTTCTCTGCTCTTTTTCTCTCTGCGTGTTTTTGTTTTTTTTACTATCTCTATCTTCTTCTGTCCCCCTCATTTATTACCTCCATCTTTCTTTTTGTGTGTTTCTTGTATGTTCAGAACGCCAAAGGGATGCTAATATCTTCTTTGATGCATGCAAAGTATGAAAAACTGTCAAAAACACCACCAGCTGCTTAGAGAGAGAACTATAGAGCCTTTTATTAGAGAAACCTGGTCAAATGTAGGACTGATAGGTCCTTTCACCCTTCACTAGAGACTATCCATCATATATAGCGGTCACATGTGTTTATAAATACTATTTATTATCAGTGTGGAGCAAGTACAGCTGGACTTTGTGGAGATGCTGCGTGTCCGGGATGAAAAGCGGAGGATGCGGCATGTGGAGACACTGAGGCAGCAGAAGGAGGTAGAGGAGGATGAAGCAGAGGCCTGCGGAGGAGGAGGTGGAGGGGCCAGGGTGGAACTACTGGGGGACTTGGATGACGACCAGGGCAGTGTGTCGCCCTCTGTGAAAGCCACATCCAAACCACAACCACCCCTGAAAACATCATCTTATAGTTCCACCACCACCAGCAGCAGCAGCACTAACATCACAAACAGACAAGTAAGAGTGGAGTCACTTGTTACCTTTCAGCAGAGGGAGGGAAATATTTTGTCAAACAATTTGGTCATTTGACTTTTAAACCTTGTTATCATATAACAACACGACTAAAGAGTCTACAGCCATGCTGGCTGCTGTGAGGCCGTACTGTACTGAGCGAAATGCTTATGTCAGCATGCTAACTTGCTGATGTTTAGCAGGTGTAACGTTTGCCATGGTCACACACATCATAGTTTTGCATGTTTGCATGCTCACAATTGAAGATGATAGTGCAAGATGAAAAGTCACAGACTACATCATCTGGAAACCATGTCTGCACAAAATGTGCTAATCTATGCGCCGGATGTTGAGCTATTATATATAAAACTATATATATAAAAGTCAGGAAATCATCTTGGAGTAGGATTCATCTTGGACAAAATATCACAGCAATGCATCCAAAAGTTGTTGGGATATTTCAGGACCAAAGTGGGTGACTTACCAATCAGCAGACAAAACATTGCCATCCCATGCTGCTAGCGTGGCTAATAATGAGAAAGTATGAACTGCCTTCACTGACAGACAAGTCCTTTGACAAGACAGGTAGACAGAGCAAACAGTCCAAACTATTAATGCTTCACTCAGTCATAACACAGTGGTACCAATAGTGCCACCCTGCTGTGTGGTTAATCACAGTTAACTGTTACCCCACACAGAGGGTGAGTCATGTTAATCATTTTCTAGATTCTACAACAACTCAACAACAACTTTTCTTCCCGCTCAGGGGAATATATTTATGTTTCATGTTCTGTAAAGATCGAAAGATTTAGGTAAACAAAGCCAGAGAGAGAGAGAGAGAGAGTGTATGATGCTCACACAGATACGCATGCACGTCATGCGTATTTGCTTGTTATGAACAAGTTTACATACCTCAGAATGTATAAATCAATGACAGACTTTAAGGAAATTGAGGACAATACTGTATGGATCAACTCCTGTCTCATTACTGGTCTCTTCCAGTGAATCAAGTGACCATGCAAATCATATAAAACTTTGATAAGGTGTACTTAAGGTCATAATTCGAACTTCATCTTTTATTGCGCTCGCTGGCGGCTTTATTTCAATGTATCTGCAAATTAGGCCATAACCGTACAGTGTTATGTAATGCAAGGCGTGTCTCTGGTGGCTCTACACAAAAGCTTGTATGCTAACACACTGATTGTCTCTCTTGTTTGTTTCCTTATTAGCACGAAAACGGAGAGTCGTCGGGCAAAGACACTGATTCCAAGCCATCGTCCAACCCAGCTCGCAAGTTTGTCAGGTTAATGGGCAAACTTTGTATTGTTCTTTTTGTAGGTCAGCCATTGGGTAGGATCAAATATGGATCAAGCTTTAAGATAAGATAAAGGTTGTTTGTTCCACACAGGGAAATTAAAGTGCAGCTGAAGGGAAGAACAGTGTAGTAGAGCAGGGGAATAGAATACCAACCAAAAGTAATCTATACCCCATTCTAATGGCTTAGTTTGTTGCTTAAATAATCCACCATGTGAAGACAACAATATATGCTTACAAACCAGTCTTCAAGAGGCACATTTTATTAGATTAGCATTAGCATTTGGAATCTTGACGTATATATATATATATATAAAATTTTATTATTTGTTGGGGGGGTTATTGACATGGTAGACATACTTCATTTAAGTAACTTTATTGCCCCTTGGAGGGTAGACACAGATTGCAGATAACAATATTTCAGAAGGAGACTGGGGAATAAGGTGCAGTAAAGACTTTAATACACTGCAGCTTTACTATGAGTTTGGTCCTGCATCACTGTCATCTTCAACTGACCTTTCAGTTCAGCTGTGTTTCTGGTGTTGCAGTTCTGTCTCCATCTCGCTCGACAACAGTCCCTCTGCCAGCGTGTGCACAAGTCCCATGAGCCCTCGCTCCCCGACGGCCCCCACAACACCTCGAGATCACTGGCCGTCGCCTTGCCAGAGTCCCTCTCCTAGGGGAGCTCAAAGCCCCGTTCAGAATGGACACACACAGGAGGTATTTTAACATACACGCAAACGCACGGTCAGGTGACATCATTTAAAACACAACTATCTGTGCTTTGTGTTTTGCTTGTTGCATGGAGTTTGGCTGCAAAGTGTTGGATAAGTGCTGATGCTACTGCTCATCAGTCAAATAAAGCAACGGCACCCTCTGGTGTTAGAAGAGTAAAGGTTACAGCATATGTGCCAATAAAAAAATGTGCAAAAGTGAACTTTCTTGAAGGATGGAAGAGATGCTCAGTGAACCTCATCTTCATCTGACTGTCGTAGCACATTTGAAGTTATTTCATTTTACCTCAGCCCAGTGTGAATGGCTCTCCCTCCAAGAACAACTTTGAACAGACCTCCAAACCTGCATTCGTCAGACAGAGCTCCAGGACTATATCTTTCAGGGTAAACACATCCGACTCACACACACATGCGCGCACATTCTCCCCGGTGAATGTTAACTTTTTGCCTATTTGACTGTTAAAACACGATTTAATCTTGCATCAGCTTGTTAGACTATCAGTTCTGGATCATTTGCGTATGCCACTCAAGCTTCAGGCTCATGCTAATAGCTTAAGCAATATTTACCAGCTTTTACTGCTGACTGGTTGCTTTGTGAACACCCTAACACGTGACAAGAGACAGGGTGGCTGCGCTGGTCATTAGCTGCTGATGTTTGGACGACTGTGAGCTCTGCCAGCCTACATCAACATATGCTTGGTTTTCTGCAGATGATGAGGAAGACAGAAGAGGAGAGTGCGCCGCTGCAGAGGAGGTAATGGAAGCATCCTTGTTTTTATTTTGGGTCTCTTTTTATCTGTCTACGTCAGTTTTATTGCTGACTGCTTTATTCTGTTGTAGTGCGAGTGTGAGGATCGCCTCCAAGAAGTTTGAATCCAACGCAGTAAGATAACAATTTCCTTTCACCTGATGTAAAGTGCTAATTACAATAATACTGTAATCAAGTTTGTTTTTATTGCGCTGTAAACTGAATATCATTAAACAGTTATACATAATCAAATCACCACTGCGCTAGATTCTTGGCTTTTAATATTTCAGCACACCTTAAACAGAAAGGTATTCTTTTAGTATCACCTAAGTAAAAAGATCACACATGTAGTGCATCATAATATTACTGAAACTTAATAATGTTATTAGTGTTAAAGTTTGTACAAAGATGATTTACAGTCAGTGTAATGTTAAGTATCCTTGGGTTTGGACCAGGACCAAAATGAAGATGAAGCCAAAGCGTCATCTTTCCAGAGAAAGTGAGTTTGTATATCCAAATTTTTTTATTGTTTGTACCTCTTCTGAATATTTTAATAATTGTTATTTTAGTCAAAGTATTTACAGTTGGACCCGTGCATGTGTGCGTTCTGTTTTCTGTTTTGTACAGCTCTAGGCAGAGAATTTCATCCAGATCCATTCAGGAGAAGATGGAGAGACTGGCTCAGGCTGCACAGGTTGGCAAAAACATACTGACTGCTCTGATGCAGCATGTTGACATCACAGCTCCCTTTTGTTGACTCTACTGTCTTTATATATGCGTAGAAGTCTGACATGGTGCGGTCTCCAGACGTCACCCAGAGGACCTTGTTCCTGCTGGATGAGGTGTCCAGGAAGAGAGGCCTCTTTGAGAAGGAGCAGCAGGCAGCGAGCCCCACCAGCCCGGGAGTTTCCAGACAGGTACATTTGTTACCCACTTTTTTGCTCTGTGTCAGATGCATACGCGCCATTGAATGTGTGCGCTAATCTCATAAGCATGTACCGGTTGTAATTATTTCAAATCTCTGTCATTTTAACGTCAGGAATTTAGAAGCTTCGCAGCAGGAATGTCAGACCGGATCAACCGCTGGCTCAACAAACCCAACCAATCTGGGTCTTCACTTAGTCCTTCTGTAAGGCTGTTTGCATTGTTTCATGAAACCGCAAGTGTAGCATCTAGCAGCTAGAGGGCAGTACTACACTTTTAGCTATACTGTATGTGCCTCAGTGTCCTGAGCAGGAAATATGTTTTTGTTCCTGCTGCTTAGATTTGATTAGTTTTGCATTTTTGGGTCATTATGTACATCATTATATAAATAGATCGTCTTATTAATTGTGTGCAGGGATGGAGGACAGTCAGCCCTGTCTAAACCCAATCAGATTACCTTTCTGATTGTTTTTAAAAATAGGTTTTGTCCCCTAGTTCCAGCAACTGTGATACTTTAATAGTTTAGTTTTCACAGTAAATTTGAGCAAAATAAGTCTTATATAATAATTATGTTTTAATAAATGATCTTTTTGGTTATTCTTTATAAAGAAATGTGTCTTGACACTTATTTAGAGCATGTTAAGTTTCTCTTTTCTGTCTCTGTCCTATTAAAGGACTGATTGCGTTGTAAATTTTTTCTTTCCATTTTCTGTTTGCAGGACTTGAGACACGTGGACATCAACAGTAAGAGGAGCCTGTTTGAGACCAGACGGGAGGACGGTGTCCCAAAAACCAGCCCTGAGAAAATCTGCAAGTGAAAGATATCCATTGATAATGCCCAACAGGTGAGATTACTGTACCACACTGCATGTTGTAACATACAGTAATGCTTATTTGTATGGTCATTGCTATGGAAACAGTTGTAATAACATTTAAATTAAGCAGATCTGAGTCAGCCAATAACCTGATGGCTTGATTTCTTGTATTTCCATGTCTTTATCTGTAGGATATAGAAGATGGCGAGGGGAGACAAAGAGAACTGGAAGATTAATGGGTGCCATGACTGACTGATTCTTTCTTTAAGCTTTTTTTAAATGTTTTTTCTTCTTTACTGCCTAAGCACACAGGAGAAACCTGGGAGGAGGAAGTTAGGAGGCTTTAATCAAACACTTTTGCATTGCTTCTTGAGGCATAAATATGTCTTATTTCAAACACTGTTTGATGTGCGAGGAAAAGAGGAAAAAAGTAGACACGAGAGGAGATGAAAAGTAAGGGAGAGGAGGAAGTGATATATTTGTTTTAAAGCTCTTCAGCTATTTGCCCTAACTTTGTGTAATTCTTAAAGCACTTTAAACAGGTGAAGGTCTTAAGGCTAATGAAAGCTGTGTTTATTGAATTACAGTGGTGGAAATTAATTAAATTAAATTTTAATTGTAATTGTATGTTGTTGTTTTTTTCTAATCTGCCAGAATATATGTTTTGTTCTGTGCTACTGTGGGCAAAATGCTGCCTGTCTATGGAATAAAATGTTTTATTACCACAAATGTCTGCCATAAATTCATTTTAACTGCTCACTTACACAACGTGGAAACCGTGGTTTAGTCTTAAATGCATGTATACTCCTCTACATCCCTTATCTCAGAGGGGGGAGGATGTAGATAAGAGTTGTATGCCTGTGTTTTGTCCGTGGCAGGTTGCCATACAAGGGGTAGAATAAATACCGTGCGTGGCTCAGTGTGCTGTGTGAATGAATCATTGTCTGTGAGCAACTGTGAGCTTTATCTGGATCTTTCGGGCACTGCAATCCACACTCGTGCACACTTGCGGCCTTTTTTGGGAATGGTGATAATGGAGAGTACATGCTATCTAAAAAGTTATTAATAACACAACAAGGGGTCCTAAAGTCTCTTCCCCACTACACAGTCTGTCCCTTTACCATTAGAGACCTAGTGTTCCTTGTTAGTGAAAGCAGGGATCTCTCCTCTGCTGCACAGTGAGTCCCTCCATCAGCTCTCTTTCACCATCACTCCATCTGATCCTCAGGTAAGTTTCACAAACACAGTATTTATGCTATAAAATGTTGGTATGAAGCTGTGAATAAAGTGGTGAGAATGTGAAGAGGAACAAAATTTCTGGGTGAATATTTGGAACTGTTTAATGTTCAGATTCACTGCTGCGCGCCTGAACCCTCCCTGCCATGTCTGACAACGAGGAAGTGGTGGAGGAATATGAGGAGTAAGTTGAAGCCTTTTTTCATTTTTATGGATCATTCAAAAGCTATTGGCCTTGCCAAATCTGCACAATTCTAATGCTTCTGCTTGAATATAAATGAACATGTGGAAATTTAAAAATACACCCTGTTATACAAGTGTTCTTAGACGGACACTAATGATAGCTGTATGTTGCTGTAATGTAAAGACAGATTGCTTTTGTATCAGATTAATAATGAGCATGCGTGTTTGATTTTTTGCAGGGAGGTGGAAGGTAAGACGTCTTATCATGTCTCACCACATACTGTACAGTGTCAGTACAGCACGGAAAGATGTGATCTGCTGATAAAACGAAAGACATGACAGACATTTTCTGTCTGACCTGCAAAGACATTTTCATTGTTGTGGCTCCTGCGAATGAAAATGTCAAATTGATTGATGAATCACATGTACATCAACTCAGCATACAGCTTCCATTCCTGTAAATCTTGTTGTATATACAATAATAATATCAATATAATAGTGCAACAGTTCTATATTTTTAAAAGGATTTCTGCATTTTTAGCTGATGCTTGAGGCTTATTAGTAATGCAGCATAAAGTGTGTTTACACCAAACAACCTTTCTTGAGTCAAAGAACGCAGTTGGTAGATTTTCTGTAAAATCCACAGGATGTAAAAGCTATTTCTTCGGGGTCTTGATGTTGATTTACTCTTCCTGTTCTACTTTTGCTTGTAATATGCTGAATCATGAGAGCAAAAGTAGTTGTGTGTGTGTGTGTAACATGTGTTACACACACACACACACACAACTACAGTTTTTATTTCTCAATTTTGTGATTTGTATATTCCTCCTTCCTGGCTGGATGATTCAGAAGAGGAGGCTACTGAAGGTATGGGAGTAATGCCATTTACCAGAGTAGCATGCGGAGCAATGATGGACACTGGGTGCCTGTGGTTAAATTAAGATAACTATGGCTAACATTCATGAATGATTATGAATCATTCATGCTGGATTTGGTAGTGCTTTGAACGAGTTCTTACTTTCTTTCTTCATCTCTGTTTGAATGTTTCTGGCTGCTTTGCTGAGCTGGCTGGCTTTACTAAACCACTATGCTTTTGCTCAGCAGGGGAGCAGGGGGTAGAGGAGGAAGTGGAGGAGGAGGAGGCAGAAGAAGGTATTGCTTGTGCTTTGAGATGAAAGTATCTTCTTTTTAAGACACCCCGTGGAGGGTAAATGTCAGCTGTTTCTGTGGACATGGTGCCAGTACTATAACTTTTGACAACTTGACATTTTAGTCAGAAACATGTAGTGTGATGAAGCTCCCAGTGCACACGCACAGTGTCTTGGCATAAATGTTATTTATTCCATAAAATGTTCTAGCAGGCTATCAAAGGTTGCAGCACCTCAAGATCCATTCAAGTATTATTGAGAAACAATACTTGAGCTGAAAATATCCATTTAACATTTGGCAAGCAATGTCAGCAAGGAGATAGGTATGTATAGAGGATGAAAAATTACTTATTCATTAATAAATAAATGCTGAAATAGCTAAATAAATAATAATTAAATAAATACAGAAAAGTATTTCTATTTTTATTTATTTGTGCATTTACGCAGCATTTATAAGTTGACTGGATTTCTATATTTTATAATTCATTTATGCATTCATACATTTCTTATATTTTTCAATTTCTTTGTCTGTATGAGATGGTGGTATCAACATCACTTTAATAAAGCAGGAAATGTCCTACATGTATGGATTTATTTAATTATATATTTTTGCATTATTTAATCAGTGATATATAAATATACTATTTTATTTAGTCATTGGATTTATCTATTTATTTCAGCATTTATTTATTTATGTATACATTTATTTATGATAAATAGAGTAAGACTGATGCGACTATTAGCAGAGTAAGCTAAAGAAAGCCAAAAGAAACATTGTCTGAATCGGTCTCTTAGCTGTCAGCAATGGAGAGATTTTAGAAAGTGTCAACTGATGGGATCACATAATTGGGACGCATGCACGCACACACGCACACACACACACACACACACACACACAGACAGATCTTGAGTGCTGTCTACTTTAAATACTGGAGGTGGGTAGCTCATTCTGAAGTGATTACTTGTTATCTCTCTGCGAGGCTTTCTATAGTCTTTGAACAAACTGTCAATTAACAACTATTCTGTGAAACACAATCCAACAACCAAACATAATGTGGATACATCTCCAAAATGTGTGAATAAGCTCCAGCAATAGTAGGAATGAGGGAAAAGAGAGAGAAAAAACATTTAATTAGGCATTAGGTTTTAGTTCTCTCATCTCATTCCTTTCACCATGAACTTGTGAAAAATGACGTTCATTGATGAACGATAGTTCGAATAAGCCAATGAGTCAATATCACACCCTGTGAGTGTCAAGATTTCTCACTGATATGTCACTATGTGCTGTACAACTTCATTCTCTGCCAGAAGCCGTGCAGGACGAGGACAATCCTGCTGCAGAGGAGGAGGCCAACGAAGAACAAGGTGAAGGGTTCAAAAGTGGTTGTTTTTTGAGTGTAAACATCTAGTCAGTGTAGTTACTGTGTCAACAACATCCAAGTGTAGTATTGTATATGTTTTGACAAAAAAATAATGATGAGAAATTCATTCCTTCCGTAACCACCCATCAGTCAGAGATAGACGGGAAAATAATCTGCTATCTCAGTCACACTTCACTTTGGTATGTGACAGTCTGCAGGTAGTAGATAAGTCCAAACCCTACGGGTTTTCTTCTTCTGTCTTAGTCACGCCAGACACAGCCACTGGGTGAAAGTAATCCTCAGGCGTCCCATCCCCCCCAGCCCAAAAGCTTTTGCTTTTCAGCTCATCGGCTATGTTAAGGCGTTTTCTCTTTTTAGTTGCCAGTCATATGAAACAAGGTGGGATTTTCAGATTCAGACTCATCTATGCGTTCAAATCAATAAACGCCCTGCGAGGCTTCTGTAAACTGTCACCTGATGTGTTATACGCAGTCTTCACTTTGGTCCAGACCACAATATCACAACAACCATTTTGTGAGGACATTCATGGTGCCCAGAGGAATCCTAATGACTTTAGTGATCCCATTATTTTTCCTCTAGCGCAACCATGAGGTTTATGCTAAAGTTTTCTCTTATCCAGGGAAATACTTCAGCATATATACTGGCAGGACTGCCTCAAAATTATGAACAGACAAAATGTTAAGCAGCCTTTTCATTTAGCACCTTCAGGTCAAGATTTCCAGTACTTTCCAGTAACTAATGACATCAGCTGTACTTTTTGTGCTAATTAGCAATGGTTAGCATGCTAACACACTAAAATAAGATGGTGAACACAGTAAAACGTATACTTGCTAAACATCAGCGTTTTAACATTGTCATTGTGAGCATGTTAGTATTGCTGGAATCCTTTCTTTGAATGCAGTTTTTCTCTTTATATGGCCTTTGTTTAAATGTTTATTGTTCTTCAGAGGTCAAAGGTGCCATACCTTCTTTGGCGAGAGACTGCTTATTATCTAAACAACCACTCTCACTTCTCCAGAGTGCTATTTATATATGACACACACACACACACACACACACACACATACACACACAGTACTTGACTTTCTCTTCTTTTCATGAACTCTAATCTATCATTTTTGTCTGTCAGCACTCCTAAAACACTACCATTTACTCTCCCCTCATTTGACACACTGTCGCAGGCGCTCACAAACCTCTCAAGCGTTTTTTTTGTTTGTTTCAGATGGAGAAGGGGAAGCAGAGGAGGGAGAAGGTAACACTATTTATCTAAAGTGCATTAAAATAAACGTTGGCACGCCTTACAAATTGTAAATGAGTTTTTCTTTCATGTATCCTTAGCCTGACTCACTCGTTAGCCTCAGATGAACTTTCTGAGATAAGTTTTATAAGCCCATACACAGGCTCCATTGTAACAACTTGTTGGCGTTTCCTGGCAGGATTATGAAATGTTCGGGTTTGTTCTTAGTGATAGTATGTGTGGTCTGGACTAGCTCATTGTTATTTTCCCTTTCAATATTATTTTCTTTCTCAACAGAGGAGGAGGCCAAACCAAAATTCAAGTGAGTGACAATTGTACACACACACACACACACACACACACACACACACACACACACACACACACACAAAGTTCTTTCTTCTACAGTGCTGTTGTTTGTTTAATCTGTACAAAGTTACTGCGCCCCACCAAGAAATAGTCTGGCTCATAAATTGTAATTTTTACACTTTCATTTTTGTGCGGATTAAACTAAGGTGCTGGTAGGTGGGCTTTGTAACCTTTGGACAGAGCTAGGCTAGCCTTTTCCCCCTGTATGAGGCTATTGAGGTACTTTAAAATGCTTAGCTCCTGATTGGTACAATTTGTGTCAAAAATCACACTCCCTCCAGAAGTCTCGAACTCACACAAACATGGTATACATATTTTTAGATTCAGCATGACTTACACAGAGGAAATTAGTAGGCTATGTCCAGTGTCTATCCATCTATAAATTTTCACATTAAAAAACAAACATACGCCCCTTATAACTCCAGAACTTGCTTGCTCTAAGGTTTGTTCAGCATCAAAGTAATGCAGTGATAGCTGTACATACATGGATACATAGCTAATAGTTTGGCATACTTTTAAAGGTGTCCAAAATGTAAACAATTTTAGGCTAAAAAACGGGACTAAAGTTGCAGTTATCCATAGCATACTTCCTGTTTATCCCCATCAAAAGCATTATTGTAGTTGGAAAACTTAGTGCATGAATATTTAAAAAATAGAAGTAGGACAACGAATAACAGGAGAGATAAAATACATATAAAATTATTTTTATGTTTCCCTTTACATATTTTTTTGACTTTACTGAGGCTAAACTGAACCCTAAACCTGAAAACAATCTAAATCTAACCTACTCACCTTGGCTCTAAATCTCATCCCCATGTAACTTTAACCCTAGCCCTACCACTAACCATGTTACTGTATAATCAATATATTAGTCATCAGTGTAAAAATGGCATTAGGAGAACACAGAATATAAATTAGTTAAAAATTGAAATTTAAAGTTTAAGACTCGGGAGTTGGTTGTCAAAATGTTAGACTTTTCATTTGTATAACAATCACTTGTTCCTGTCTTTGTCTATATTACCATGGTTAGTTTGAGTTTATCCTGTAACAGTGAGTTAAATAAAAAGCTATTCTAAAGCAAGGAATACAACACAATATAAATATATAGAAGTTGCTTATCAGCATTCATGATCGGCGCCAGACATGCATGAAAGGACATATGATTGGCACGTTCAATTAGCTCAGCTTAGTCATCATTTTATCCTCATGTGACTGTGACAGGGGATTTTTTTTCCTTTTCCTTCACTTATTGTTTTTTATTTTGTTTTTGTTTTTTATCTACAGGCCATTTATCATGCCCAACCTCATCCCTCCTAAGATTCCAGATGGAGAGAAGGTGGATTTTGATGTGAGTGACAGAGCGGCGCCTTTACTTACAGTACATACTGTTCCTTGTATGCGAAGGTTTCTACCTAACGGTGTATTGTGTGATTTTAAACACCAAACGTTATGTTAGAATTGATATGTCAATGCTCGGCCTTTCCTAGAGTTATAATTGGCTACTTTTCAGTGAACTAACACTGAAGCCCCATAGTTTTTACCCTGTGTAGTCATTGTGTTTTAGTACAGGGGCCTCATTTATAAAAAGGATTTTGATTTTAAGGATGACTTGCACAGAAAAAAAACACTTATAAGTAGTTATAAAACCTTACTTTGATGTGGAAATGATCTCTAAGTCTAGACTTGATGCAAATCATTTCCTGCTGGTTATGAATGGGTATCGCAGTTTGGCCATGTCTGTGGTGAACTTTGCATTAGGTTTAAAGGTGTGAGGAATTAATTGCCAGATTCAAGGTGCTTTGAAGTAAAAGCATATGCAGTGTTCTATGAAAGGTGTGTCAAAATAGTAAAGTCAAGTAACCATGGCTGTTCTTAGAACCTGCCTAGCATAATCAAGGTTTTTAATGCTCAGTATCTTTTCGAACGTAAGCACACACAAGTTTAAAGTATAAATCTAAGAACATTTTTATAAATGAGGCCCCAGGTGCCCCTTTAATTTGATGTGATGTGTCTTTCTGTAATGTGGAAACCAATGAAAAATAGACCCTTACCATGGAGTACAAGAAGCACTGAACCCCTGTGTCTGCAGGATATACATCGTAAAAGGATGGAGAAGGACCTGATGGAGCTTCAGACTTTGATTGAGGTCCACTTTGAGAGCAGAAAGAAGGAAGAAGAGGAGCTCATTAATCTCACGGAGAGGATTGTGAGAGCCCCACACTATAGCTAATCAAATGTTGACGTTTTCACACGCCCATAATGTCAAAGATCTGCTTTGAGGTCTGTTCAGATGTGATGAACTGTTGTGCAGGAGAAGCGGCGTTCTGAGCGAGCAGAGCAGCAGAGGATCCGCAGTGACAGAGAGAAAGAGCGACAGAAGCGTCTTGAGGTACAGTCACATTCAAGCTGCTGCAATGTCATTTATACTTCCTGCATTTCACTCCTTGTCCTCTTTCTCTCTGGGTCCATGTCTCTTTAGGAGGAGAGAGCTCGTAAGGAGGAGGAGGAGGCCAAGAAGAGAGAGGATGACGCGAAGAAGAAGAAAACCCTCACCAGCCTCCACTTTGGAGGCTACATGCAGAAGTTGGTGAGCAGGTGGAGGGTTCTTAGTGGGTTTTTACTCCGCCGAGAGGTTAAAGTGGTCTGAGTCAGGTTTTATTTCACTCTCCAACAGACAGAAAAACGGAGTGGTAAGAGGCAGACAGAGAGAGAGAAGAAAAAGAAGATCCTGAGTGACAGACGCAAACCTCTGGACATCGAGAACTTGAGCCAGGAAAGACTTAAGTATGTATAGAAATATTGGCATTTTACTAATAAGTAAGATGAAGTTTTTTTTTTGTTAGGGATATTCTTGATGAAACACGAGGTGATGGAAATAATCCCTCAACATAACAAAATACAGCGCCATTTCCTGTATCTGTGTCTCACAGGGAGAAAGCTAAAGAGCTGTGGGAGTGGATGTACCAGCTGGAGGCAGAGAAGTTTGAACTGCAGTATCAGCTCACCCAACAGAAATATGAGGTGTGGGTGCCACAGTATACCACACATATCATTGATTGCTAATAGACCTCGATAGAGTAACATTTGCATGTTTCCTTTGTTCCAGATTAATGTGCTGAGGAACCGTGTCAGCGACCATCAGAAAACGTAAGAAACTAACCTTTTTCTCTCTGATGCCACACACACTTAAATGAAAAGAACAGAGACAAAAAAAAACAGTATTGTCACAATATATGGAGCTGAGGTTCAGATATCTGTGACTCATCTCCTCAGTATGACTAAAGGAAATGGCCCCAGAGAAAAAGAAAAGAACTCCCAGGTCCTTTCCCTCTCTCTGTGAACATCGGTTATATGCATTACCTCCTGTTTTCATAGGTTGACTCCCTGTGACTGTAAATTAAACTCCTGTAGAGTTGTATCTCAAGTGCCCCTTTAAGGTTTTAGTTAGGATACTCAAACAAAGTGGGTTATGGTTTTGTGAAGTTTGTTCTTTGGCCTGAACCCAGTTTTTTCCAAATGATGTGCCAAACGCCTCTCAGTGTTCATGCACACGCCTATTGCCCAAGGTTTGAACACAAATACAAATGTTGCAGTTAGGAGAAGATCATCAGGTGCTTGTGTTGATTTGTTGTCATGTTGGCCCTTTGAGTACTCATCACTATGGCATTTTAAAGTCAGAAATGCACACTGCCCCTACTCTCAGTGACTGTCCAGCTCTCGTTTTACTCATCTGAAAAGTTCACGAGCCCCCTCCCCCGAGGCTCTACTGTAACTAGGTGAACTGGCTGTATGGCTGGGTGTGGCAGGTCAACTGTCACACCCGTCACAAACACACTAAAACACTGCACAGTTTTGAGCATACCGATGAACTAATATATTTCTAAACTAGCTTTTACATCAAAAATTTTATAAAAATTGGTCTGCAAGCAACGTCTGGAGCTAGTTGAGAGAATGACATATTTTATAAATACCACTCAGGTGTGATCAGAAACACAGCACCAGGAAAGCTCTGCTAAGGGTCGCGAATGATATTCTGATGCATGCCCTGGTGAAACTGCCATTTCAGTTCGATTTGTCTGCAGCTTTTGAGGCTACTGATCATGCTATTCCAATTGATTGGCTAGAAAAATGGATTGGAACATCTGTTGTAGCACCATACTGGTTATTATTTATCCAACCAAAATCTGTTTGTATCCGCTGACAAAGTATCCACACGTGCTTTTTGACATGTGGGGTGTCTCAGGGGTCAATTCTTGGACCCATTTTATTTTTATATGTGTCTGAGCCAGGCTGACAAGGTCGTGGGTTTGAACCCGGGCCTTTCTGTGTGGAGTTTGCATGTTCTCCACGTGTCTGCGTGGGTTATCTCTAGGTGCCCCGGCTTCCTCCTACCATCCAAAGACATGTAGGCTAGGTTAATTGGTGTCTCTAAATTGTCCTTAGGTGTGAGTGTGAGTGAGACTGGTTGTTTATGTGTGGCCCTGTGATTGACTGGTGACCTGTCCAGGGCGTACCCCACCTTACACCTGATATAAGCTGGGTTTGGCTCCAGCCCCCTGCGACCCTGTACATAGGATAAGCGGTTGACGATGGATGGATGGATGGATGTGTCTGAGCTTTTGGCCTCATGTGACTTCTCTTTGTTTTCATCAGATCCAAGAGGACCAAGCGAGGCCTGAGGAAATAGACGCTGACGTGTTGAGTGAGCAGTGTAATGATCAGCTCCATCCTGCAGCTGTTGCCTCAAACAATGCCCTGGGTTTTTTGTTTTTTTTGCCACACCCCAATCCCCGTTTCCCTAATACCATCACCTACAGTTCCAATAATATACAGTTTTTCATCTCACTCCGTAGTTTTCCATATTCCCATCCTTTGAATTAAGACTGTGTTTAAGGGTGTAAATAAAACCATCTAAGTTCAATTGTTTCCTTCTTTTCAGACATTTGTGTACGGTTATGGCATGCGTTGGCACTCAAAACTCTAGAGAGTAAAATGACTCAAGACATGAATGCTCAAAGCCTGAAGCAAAGACAGAAAGAGAAATATCCCTACTCCCAGACAGGCTACGACATGACTGGGACTGACATGATGCACCTTGGGCTAACGCCCAGACCTCCACCCAACACGCACGTGTTGTGTGTTGCACAACACACACACACGCACACAGCTGAAAGAGGATGAATCATTTGCATTTACCTGTAATCTAGGTGGGACAGTCTTTATGAAAAAGGTAGTTCCTCTTCCAACTGCTTTGTATCAAAAGCTCATCTCAAAGTGAATTTACATGACAGCACTCTTGGTTTTGATGAGACATGCAAACTAAATACCAATTAAGTCATCGGTGTGACTCTTATGTGGCCCCAGACATACTGGAAAAGTTACAACTTCTAATGAAACAAGCATTTGATTCAGTGGTAGTATGATTTATTACTTTGTGGACAGATTTTTCTAAACTTTAAATTAAAAGCACACACACAAACCTACATGCTGTAGTTTAAGGATGGAGTTGCTGCATCTCTGTGATCTCTATTTCATTTTTCAGCACTCCGCCACTCAGGAGAGGTACAAGTTTCAAATCTGCTATATTCTAAAATAATCTAAATCAAACAATACTACTTTTCATTACCTGTCAAAGACAGCAGGTATGAAAGAGAGAACAGAGACAACAATTGACAGTGATTTGGTGGTGTTGCCTTAACAGATGCAGACGGTGTCTTGTCCTGCATGCACTTGTGCAATCTCATCAGCAGCTAAACTCCTTCCCACTGGAGACCGGGATCTCCAGTCTGTTTATTGACAGAGAAATTAAACACAATTACCAAAGTTGCTAAAATATTAATGAGTCTCACGCAACATACAACGATAATTGTCTAAAGAAATAACATAAAATATATGTAACCACACAACTACGATGCCGTAGTATTACTGTAGCTAACGGGATCGCTGAAAGATAAGCAAGTGTTCTTACTCTATGAACTTATTTCTGGAGTTTCAGAATCCTCTGACGCATCAAATGATAATAAACAGCCAGTCAACTTTAGCGAACAGGAATCAGAAAGGTTATCTAAATCTAAAAATGTAGAAACTCATTTTGTTTTTATAGTTGTTTTGTTAGTCAGAGAACGGTGCGAGCGCACTCACACACTATACAAAAACATTGCTGGAATGAAAACTTGGAGCCTAATTAGTTCAAGAGATCGACAAGAAATGATGAACAGAGAATCCAGTATCTTCCAACATTCCTATTGTGCAAACATCAAATATGCACATATGAACTTTTTGCTGGCACGTTGAATTACTTTAAAATTGGTTGTTGAAAAAAAGACCACCAGTTGCAATGTTATTTCATATGTGTAATTTATTCTATGAACAGACTGAATAACAGTGAAAGCTCCTAATTATATGCCACACACACATTTCTCCAAAAATACATTTTAAGCAATACTGACATGACATCAATCTTCCCCGAGCCAAATGAACCTAAGCATGACTATATGTCTCAAGAATAAAAAACTGTCTGCCGTGGAGTATCGTCGGAGCCATGGGGAATCGCCACAACAATCTCATCTTTTCATAAAAATACTTAATAGTAATGTTTTCATACTGGGTCTTAAAACCTGTTTTTTCAATAAAAAAGACTATAGTTTGGTATGACAGCAGATATCCCGTAATGAGCCCTAAAAAATGTATAGGTAAGGTAGCAAAATTGACATATTAGTTGGAGAACCACAGGTCCAGTGTGCGGTATTTAGGAAGATCTATTGACAGAAATGCAATATAAGAATGTGTCGGCCACAGTAGCTTCTCCTACGTGCTTGTAAAAGGAGGACTGAGTGGTGACAGATGGTGCATTCAAATGGTGTCAGAAAAATCTGATTTTCTAACCTAGACCTAAAATCTTTGTTAAAAAGAGGGAATAAAGTGTACATGGGACAAAAAGAAGTATACAGAACAGTATACACATATAATATATAAGAAGACACAAATAGTCTATATTATATAAAGATATTAAAATAGGACCATATGAGTCACCTCAACACTAGATGCCACTAAAACTTGAACAATTAACCTTTAAATATTACATATTCGAATGCGTAGCTTCTCTCACCTGAGGTGGCACACACAGATCATAATTCATTACAATTATGTTCAAGGGCACAGCCCCTTCATTATCTCTTGTGTGTGGTCTGTTGAATAAGATATAAGAACTCTGAAAAGGCTCTCACTATGCAGCCAGCAGCTAACACAGACCACGCCAGGCTTCTAGGGATTTTCCAGCAGACGACTGACTTGCTCCAAATTTCTGTACATAGTTAATGAATGAGCACCAGTCTTGCCCTACTGTTACATGTTGTGTTCTATATTCCAATCCTTCTCCGTCTCCAATTCCTCCGTTGATGCAAGAAAACAAATTATAATGAAAAACAAGCCAACAAAAACAACATGTACAATTTTTAAAAGTTCAATAAGCAAGTTAATGACAAAGCAACAGAAAATAAAAGACTTGGTACTCTTGGTACTGCACTTTAAAGTGATAGAGAAATATGCTTTTTCACTCTCTTGCCTTTAGAGTTAGATGAGTAGACCGATGCTGTTCTCATTTCATTTAACAATTAAACAAACAAATTATAATGTGTAAATCAGTGAGCTTTAGAGGGGCAAGTAGGTGGACTTTGTCACTTTTGGCTAGAGCCAGGCTAGCTGTTTCGGTCTGTTTATTCCTTTGTGCAACGCTAAGCTAACAGCTTGCCGGTTGTAGCCTCATATTTAATGTACACATATGAGAGTTGTATCACTATTTATATCAACTCTCGGCAAGAAAGCCAACAAGCGCCTTTCCCAAAATGTTGAACTCAAACAAAGTAACAGAAAAATTCAATAAACTGCATTAGAGATTAAAAAAAAAGGTAGCATTTCTTTGCTTTCATGTGGAAACCTTGCAAATCCAATTGTTTTTTTTTCTCTTACTTCAACTGAATCCATTAACTTCAAGAAAGCCAACAAAAAAAAAGCATATTTAAAATAAATGTTATATCATCATACTTTATATAATTACAAAGCACATTCTTTAGACGTACAATATTTCTTCCGATAGCAACCCTGTATTTTTCTTATTACTCATCAATCATTGTTGGCTGCTCAGTCATCGAGGCCACAACAGGTATCTTACCTTTCAGCCACTGTAGACAGACACATTTGCCATTCATGACTCTAAACAGTCACTGCATGCCTTAAGTAACTTTGACTGCAGATAACATTGTTTATCTACATTGTGTGTTGTGGTGTATTGTGGCTCTCAGGCTATAAAAACTGGGTTTCAGCACATGCACACTTCACCTACCATAAAGACACTCAGCCGTTTATGTACACAGACAGAAACATATCCACGTTAAATACATACAACACTACAGGATTATTCAAGAATTTTAAAGCTTTTGTCTAATGTATGTTCAACATATGATTGACTCTTAATCGATAGGCTCTTTCAACAAGGATATCATGTGAAGAATGTAATTCGACTCTCCTTGTCACAAGGGTGTGGCCACACCAGTGTCTAAACATGCTGGTTCCCATCTGCAAGCGCACACAGGAACACATGCAGGAGAAGAGGCAGACAGAGAGAAAAAGTTGTAATCCTTCTGACACAATTTCTGCTTGTGTCGGCCCTGCTGAGCCTTTAAAAATCTGAATACATCTGAATTCATGCAGATACAGGCATTCAGAAGCAAGTCGTACCTCTCAGGCTCTGCGCTGCTGTTCCACTTGTTCATCACACTTACTCAATAACTTGCACCGACTTGTGCATTGCTGTGGTGTTGTCATTCACAAAAAGCGATTTGGCCATCCCCAGCTGTGGATCAAAATAAGAAAGAGGTTAATGGTGTTGCACAGACGGAAGCACACACACACACACACACACACACATATACATACAACACACCCTTGCTCTAATTGTGAGAGGAAATGTACCGTATCAGCAACTTATTGAGCCTTAGGTGAATCATGGCAGTGTGGGTGTTTTTACCTCTCTTGCCAGCTTTACTTTTCTGTCAGTTTTTTTAATGCCATGTATAAGCATTGCTACTGTTCATTTTATTGCTCGTAGTCATAAGAACATTTCAAGAACATCCTTCATGTCTTGAACTCGTCTTCATCTAGCTTCCTTTTTACATGTATTACTCCTCCCATAATAGACAGTGAGCACTGAAAACCAGTCTGCCTGGATTCCAATGTGACTGTTCCTGTATTCACTGAATTCTTGGGTGGGGCTGGAGGAAAGGGAAAGTCAGTGTGTGAGCCAGAGGAGTAATATTAAACACCCACCCACTTCAGCAGCACGAGCATGTGCTAAGCTTTTGCCCAACACATGGATACAATAGGTTCATGTTGTATCTGCCTTTGAGAATGAAGCATACAGTCAGTCACGCTTGTTGCATTTCAGTTCTTCCTAATTTACCTTTTTCACAACACCTTGCAAATTCTTCTCGTTCCATAAACTGTAGAGCAGTAGGGAAGCTGCTTTTCTGCTTTTGGGGAAAGCCCTAGGACAAAACGGCAGAGGTCATTAAGGAAGAGCACAGGCGAGCACAAACAAGAAACTGAAGAACTCACTTGCATTTGTACTTTGGAAACTTGACAGAGAGGCAGATTTAGCAATTTCACTATTACTCTAATGCATAAATGTATTCACAGAATATGTTTCTCAGGTAAAAAGCAGTTCCAAATGAAACTGTTGACAACATGTCCTGTGAACTTTCCAGAGTAATAGGAAGACTGTTTCTGGAAAGAGGTATTGCTGTTGATGTCTTATGTGTTTTTTCCAGTGCTGTGTGCACCACAAAATTCCATTCATAGCCATCACATTAGAGTGCAGGCAGAAATCCCAGACAGATCTCAAAACAGGGGTTAGATAAAACTCAAAAGGATCTGCAAACCACTAGTGGCGAGTGGGAAGAAAAATGCTGTTTGGTATTTGGGTGAACCAACCCAAAGTCCCAAGTAGATTAAACAAACAGTTTCACTGCTATCTCCCACACAGAGATGAATAAATGAAAACTCACCCGTTCTCGCTGAGGTCAGCCACTGATGACACCAGTTGATTATTAATGACCTTTTTGCTGACCTCGGTGTCCGCCAACATCAGAGTCCGTACTGTGCTGCAGGCTGTTGAAATACTTTCGTCAGACCTTCCCATCTCCGTGGGGCTAGAAGACAGGAGGCTGGTGAGCTCAGGCAGAATCTGCTTTGCTACAGAGAAGGAAACATACAGGAAATCCATTTTATGTGGACTAACTCAACGTGTATGCATCCGCAACACCGCTGCCTGCAAAAACAAACATCTCATGTCAACATGTCATGCTCTTCCTTACCCATGGTGGTCTGCAAACTGCTGGTACGGGACATGTTACCCAGCAGGCACATGGCAGTCTTCTGCAGGCTGCGGTTAGGAGACTTTATAAGAGCGGGCATGTACAGCAGAGCCCCCAACTTTTTAACCAAAATCTGGCTCATGGCACTGGACCCCTGGAACAGTAGCAAACACAATAAAGAAGGAGGAAAACACACTAGCTCCCACTTCACTATAGAAGTCCGTAATTATACCATATTTGCATTGTGATACTGAATCTAGCTGACTTTGTAATAATTTGACATTTGCATGACTCACTTTCCTTTCTCCTAACGTCTTCTTTCTTTCTCTAATAACCTCTGAATCCCTGGAGACAAAACTCCACCCTTTCTCACGAAACCATTTTTCTTGTATATTGCGCTGTTGTGTCATTATTCCTACCGCCTCTTTTAACTGAGATCATCCTAAATATCTTAATACCACACACAAAGGATAGGCCTCATAATTATCTTCTTGGCACTCACCGCTCCCTTGCTGGCAGTGAGGTTCTGCAGGGTACCACAGCAGGCTTCCAGGGTGGCATCTTTCTGCGACAAGCCCAGCAGGGCCAGGTAGGTCTGCATGGCTTTGGGGTGGCACAACCACTTCACACCTGACGGGGCATCCTCTGGCAATCCCCGAGCCACATCAAACGAAAACTGAGGAGAAAAGATGGGGGTTGGGGGCTTAGATTAAAGGCCCGTCATGATTTAGCCAACAAACATGGGTGAAGGTGTGGTGGCTGATGCCCACCTGCTTTTGAGCCTTGCTGCTCTTAGGGCTGAAGCATCCAATTGTGGGGCTTTTCTTACTCCCAGGTTGGTCCCCAGTCTGAGGTTGGAACTTGCTGAAGCACTCAGGGGACTCAGCCTCCAGTTGGTAAGTCAAGTTATGGAGGATGCATGCACAGTTCTCCACAGACTAGAGGAGAGGAGAGGAGCGGTTATTAACTACACAATCTTTTCATCACCATTTTCACTAGTAGTACATTAAAGGTCTTTTCTCATATTTTTGTTCATTATGACGTTTGGTCGTAATGCCATAGCATAGCAGATCTAGTTATCTGCCATTTCTATGTACATTTTCCAGTGTATTTGAAGACAACTTGGAGCAAATACAATATGATAATCTGATTCTTATGTGCACGTTTCTCAAGTGCAGAAATAAAAAAAATATATAGCTGTACGAGACAATAATCAGGGTCCAAACAGATAGTGAAATTTTGAATCATTTTTAGTGCAGAAGACCAGATGCAAGTGACATGAGAGATTAAAACAGCAGAAAACTTGATTCTAGGCGTTCTAGCCGTTTTTGAGATGATTGCAAAAACATAAATTTATTATTACAGCATCAGGATTTGCCCAGTTTGAACCCTGGACCTTTGTATCCCCAGAGAAGACAAACTGACTGAGCCACTGGTGAGAAGTGTTTTCCACACACCTTCTCACAAGTTATGACAATGACACCACATGTGCCAGATTTCTCAAAAGTAAAATTGCTTTGACAACAGTCAAATGTTGGTGAAAAAAATAAAAATAATAATCACAAATCATTCTGTTGGTGTCAAATATTTTGGTGACATTAGATCCAACACTGAGCAAAATTTTATGCATGCACTGAGTAGTGACCATAGACTGTGCAAACCAAATTTTGTACGATAATTTAAGATAAATAGAAAAATAGAAAAGATAGATTTATGGCACAACATCCCAGGACTGCTCAGCGAAACTGAGAACTAGCACCTGAATGCATGCTCCAAGTATGGTCAGCAGGTGGAACTTTTTTAGCCAAAAAAAGAAGAAAAGAACGAAAGAATAATGAGAATAAAAACAGTAGTGTAATGAAACCAGTGCACTTCTCATTCGGTTATATCTGCCCCTGGGACATCATTCGCCACACCCTCTACCTTTAATTCAGCTAACCTGTTGCCACTCCCTGAGTGGCTTTTTCTCTCTCTCTCTCTGTCAGCATCTCATCTCTCCAATCAAGCCTCTACAAATGCTCAGACCTGCCACTCCCACTCTGCCAGATCGAGCCGTTACATAACAGTTTTTGCATTTTTTGTGTTTTGTGCTTGTCATTCTTCGAGACGATCCTGTTCTGCATTTCCCTCGCAGACCTGCCTGTTCTCATCTCCAGCCCCCGACTCTTCTGCCTCGTCTGATCAAGCCTGCTGCTCAGCTCCACCCTGTTTCCCCACTCAATCTCCTTAGATCTCACTCTGGAGCTGGCCCCAAACTGCCCCTTACCCCAGCCCCAGCCACAGTCCTAGCCCCACAGCTATCCCTAACCTGGATACCATCATATTGTACTCTCCAATCAATATTTTAAACGTCATTCCTGTCTCCTCTGTGGCTGCATTTGGTTACACCAGGTCCTGCAGCCCTTGTAAACCATTCACTGCCACTGCCATGTAATTAAAGGAAGGTTTATGGGTAAAGGGTTTGAAATAATAAATGAAAGTAAAAAAAAAAAACTAGAACTGCAAGCAGTTAAAAGCGGGGTCCAAGCCTCCCAGCGCAAGCTGCCCCCCTGACCCCGCGGAGGGCGCGTGAGTCGGCCTGGGCATCCCGCCGCTGCTCAGGGGGCTCGTGGAGAATAAACGACCAGAGTTTGAAATGAAAGGGCAATGTTATACAGGCCTTTGGGAAGTGGTGCCGCACAAGGTCCCCAAGTTTGATGTTGATCGGGCATTCCAAACCAAGGCAAAATGTCCTGCGTTTGAAAATGCCATTGGAATGAATGGGATTTAGTGAGAGATTTCAGCTTCAATTTTAGCGCCACCTGTAAGTGGACTTGCACAAAATTTTTAAGGTGTCATCAGGGGCCCATGGGGAAGAATTGACCCAAATTTGGTATGAATGGGACCTGTGGTTTTGGAGATATAAAGATTTTTTTTTTAATAGCACCAACTAGGGACTAAGTGTACCAAATTTTGCAGAGCCCCTCAGGGGGGCATTCCACATGAGGTCCTCAAGTTTTCTGTTGATCAGCCTTTCCATGCTTGAGATATGTCATACATGCTGTTTTTAGCGTTTTTGCAAATATTTGTTAGGTTGTAATTGGGACATTTTTTGTCAGATCAAAATTCCCTCTACAAACTTTGTTCGGCTCGGTCCAGAGATGGTCCGTGCCAAGTTTCATGTCGATTGGACTTGCAGCTTCGGAGGAGTTAATTAAAATAGGTTTTCCAGTTTTTGCGATTTCGCGAAATGAAAACGTCATTGCACAGAGGCGTGTCCTATACTATCGGAATCAGCAGCATCCCCCAAACACGTAGACGTAAGGTTTATCAATGTGCAATGTAGTGAGCCATAGTTATCCTGCAAAATGTCCTTTGGTTGAAACTCCCATTGAAATGAATGGGGTGTTTGAGGTTCGATTATAGCGCCACCTTTTGGTCGAAGTGCACCAAATTTTTAAGGTGTCATCAGGGGCCCATGGGGAAGAATTGACCCAAATTTGGTATGAATCGGACCTGTGGTTTTGGAGATATAAAATGCATGTAAATCAATGGGATTTTTTTGGACTTCTTTAATCTGCAACAACAGCGCCACCTATAGGCATATTTGGATCAACTTTGGTGCATGTAGTAAGGGCACCATGCTGAACAATTTGGCACTGGTTTATGTGAGTGTGACTTGTGGTTGTAGAGGAACAATTTTATTGGATTAAATAGTGCCACCTAGGAGCGAGTTGCACCAAATATTGCACAGGCCCTCAAGGGGGCGTCCCACATTAATGCTCCAAATTTGGGGTCGATCGACCATTCCAAAGCGAAGATATGACATCATTTGCTGTTAGTAGCGTTTTTCGAAAACGTTTGCTAGCAAATAATTGCGTAATTTTTTGTCGGATCAAAATTTCCTCAACAAACTTTCATCAGCTTGGTCCAGAAATAATCTGTGCCAAATCTGGTGTCGATCGGACTTGCGGCTTCGGAGGAGTTAATTAAAATTTCAGTTTTCGCGATTTTGCGAAACAAAAGTTTAGGCGGAAATGGGCATGGCCTACACCATGAGCTGGATCCCCCGAACGCGTGGATATAAGGTTTTTGATATACGCCTTCGTAGGCGGGAGTTCCAAGCCCAAACGCGTTGATCTTGCTTATAGCGTCCCCTAGTGGTAGACATGTGCGGATTTTTGCGCCTACAAGAAGAAAACCTTACAGAGCTGACACAAAATATATTCAACATCTGTCTCCCACTCAGACAACACATAACCAAACAATACCTCCAATCATACTACACTAGTTCATTAAAAGAAGCCTGTATAAACACAGTACGAGCAGAGACATGGAATTAGGCACACACCCACACCCAAAACTTCCACAAATGAGTGGGTAGACATGCAAGCATCAGCTAAATATATACACACGCAACTCCGCCTGCAGTATTTACCTGCTTATGTGTGTGTGTGTGTGTGTTTATGGATGTGTTTTGTCAGCATTCCAGTGTGCATACATACATTGGGTATGTATGTATGTGTACTTTTTATTTTATATGCATACATGTATTTAAGGACATATGTAGTATCCAGACTGAACTAACTGAGACACAGGAGACACATGTTCTAAAGGAACTACGAGTAAACTAGAATTCGTCACCAGACTTGAATTCAACTGTAGCTGTTCTCGTTTGCTCACACATCCACAATTCAGTGTCAGAGGGATAGTGTGGGAAAAATGTTGTGAGCCAAGTTTTAACTTTTGATGTTGCACTGTAGTGATACATATCAGTGCAATTAATGCCAGTTCCTCCCTAAAGCCCTTGACAGCAGTGTTGTAACCATAGAGTGTATATAAGAAAGGTTGTAACCAACTATTACTTCCTCAAGTAATTGACTAATCATTCTATAAGATATTTGAATATACTGAAAAATGCATGTAACAATTTGGTCAAAGTCCAACCCACAGTCCAAAACCCAAATATATATAGTCTACAATCATACACAATTGAGGAAATTAGCAAATCCTCACAACTGAGATGATTGATCCAATAAATCTGTCATTTAAAAAAAAAACAATTAATCTATTATCAAAATAGTTGATTAATTTGATTTAGTCTGTTGACTAATATTGTTTCAGCTCTACTTGACAGAATTAGAACTAATTCTGTCAAGTATAACAGTGGTGTGGAGGGGAGTGGAGGAATTTAAAGAGCCAAGAACTTAAAATAATTTCAAATGTTATCAAACACTGAAAAATAAATTTAGTTTCTCTGTAATGCTTAGATAATAATTAGTCTACAGACTAACGACTAAAAGTGTAGTGCCCTGTTTACAAATACTAGTGGTGAGTTGGAAAAGGTTCTGTTACAGATGAGTAAGTTCACCTTGTCATCGGGGTTTTCCTCTGCCACGCAGGACTGGATGTAATTCATGAGGGAGTCGATGAGGCCCCGGCACTCTCTCATTGCCTGCCTCTCCTTCTTTTGGGCGCAGCTAAGGTTCCTACACACATTTCAATCATTTATTTAAATCCACATGGAAACACTAACATGTTCAAAATATATAAAGCAACACAGAACTGTGAGTGCCTCAACATGTAACCTGCACCATCACACCCTGTTAGCAAACTTGATCATGATGATTAGGCACGAGGTGGGCCGACGTTTCCAAAGCGTGATTTGGCAGTGGCCAATATTAAGTAGTTGCAACGATGTGTTGTGTTTAATATACATTTACATTAAATAACTGCCAACTAAGATAAACAGTCCTCTTTTCAGACTGATCTCAATAAGGATGTAAACCCTTCAATTTAGGTGAAAACATAAGTGTGTAGTGCATACATCACATAAAAAACATTTAAAGGTGCTGGGGGAAAAATAAAGGCAGAAATAAGACAAAGGAGTGGCTCACTGTACTGATCGGCACCAATACATTTCATTCAACAGAGCAATGTTTGGACTCGGAATAAAAACTAATTATTATTCTCACTATCAATTTGTCGATCAATTAAATGTTTCGTCGTTCGCAAATCCTCACACTAGACAAGCTGGAACCAGAGCATTTCATAATTATTGACTCATTGATTAATAGACATCACAGAATGACAGTGTGCAGGGTTTTGGCTGATCTCTGCCTTCATGAAAACCAACCATGTAAATAGGCACAGAGGCGCTGATCGTAATTAAATGTTCTCACCGCAGGCAACCTGTGGCACTGTAGAAGACATCAGGGTGTATGTTGTTGTTGATGCTGTTGTCTGACCAGGAGGTAAATGGCAACACCACATTCTCAGTCAGGGCGGGCAGTGCTGTAGCTATAAGTTCTTCCTTCAGCTTATCGTTGGAGGACAGGTTCCATAGCAGGCCTACAAATCATGATGAAAGTACAGTCAGAAGCATTAAAAGCAAAGCCATTTTCGAGGTGATTACGAAAACATAAATTTCATTATTACAGTGTCACCTTGAGGTCAATGAATGCAATTATTTGTGTCTGAATAGTGGATGAAATATTCAACCTTCGACTTAATATGACCTCAGTGAGTACTTGAAAACACACCACATGAATGCCCCCTTGAGCCAATTTTGATTTATGAGCATCTATGAATTGGCAAAACTTAGAGACACAAACGTAAAAATGTATAATTTCAAAAAGTTCAGATCAGTGAAGTCCATAGATGATCCTGCCAAAGTTTCAGGACAATTGGCTTAACGGTTTCTGACATGTTTTCGAAATTGGATTTTGAATTGCAACCCACATTTTGGTGAGGTTTGGCAGAGAAAAAGAACAATGAAAAATAATGAGTACAAAAGCAGGGTAGTTTTTGTACCCGTAAAGTGAAAAAAAAAAAAGCATTATGTTGTAAAGCACATGTTCTTGCTCAGTCTATGCAATATTTTTCCCATAGGGTAGCTCCTAAGACATATGTTTTTTTAGAAAAGGCCCACTAGGCCACCCTTTTACCCAAGATTTTGAGGTCATGTCCCAATAAAAACATCCTACCAGTGATTTGTTTCTGGGTCTCAGTAGAATCTGTCTCCTTCAGTAGCTGCAGGGCCTTTGCTATACCGCCACAGTGCTGAACCTCCAGCTTGTTGGCCTCATCTTTGAACACTAGGTTTCTCAGAGCCCCAGCAGCAGACTGACTCACCCCAGGGTTGGGGCTCCGCAGCAGGGATACCAGAATGGGGATACCCCCTAGTTGGAAAATCTGTGACACAGAAATGTGGAGGGAACGGGTGTTGAAAATGGGAGACTTAAGGCATGGCAAGTAATGCCTAAAATGCAAATTACAAGCAGAACAAGCAGCCAAGTGTGATGATAATCGCTTTCTCCTCTATTTCCCTCAAGGCAGGTTACAAAAAGGTTCCACCGATTGTGTCACCACTATAAGACAATCCTCACACAACTGTGATGTGATGTAAACAACACTGCAGTGCATGTGTACATATCTGGAGGGGGTGTCTGTGCATTTTAGGAAGAAGCGTTTACAGTATATTAGTGCGCGAGTGTTTGGACCTCCTGCTTGGTGCGCTCCTCTTTGAAGGTGAGGTGGTGGATGAAGCTGGCTCCACACAGCTGAAACTTCTCTTCAGGGTGAGACAGGAATTCTAAAGCCTCGTCTAGGGTCAGGTCTGACATGTTTATCGTACTGTTCACCCTGCAGTCGCAGGCACAGGAATGGAAGAGAGGGTAGGAAATTAGATATTTAATTAGTCTTATGCCATGAGTTCAGTACTGATTTAATACAACGTAGGAAATAGTTTTGGATGCATTTTAAAGAGAATGAGCGTATTGCTCTTTTGTCACATTAGAAACACAGACAAATTCAAGGCTCAGGGTTAATATCTTTTTAAAATACTCTTGGCTGCCAGCAAGAGAGCCAAAAATGGACAGTATCTCGCAAAAGTGAGTACACCCCTCACATTTTTGTAAATATTTGATTATTTCTTTTCATTTGACAACACTGAAGAAATGACACTTTGCTACAATGTAAAGTAGTGAGTGTACAGCTTGTATAACAGTGTAAATTTGCTGTCCCCTCAAAATAACACATCACACAGCCATTAATGTCTAAACCGCTGGCAACAAAAGTGAGTACACCCCTAAGTGAAAATGTTTTTGGGCCCAATTTGCCATTTTCCCTCCCCGGTGTCATGTGACTTGTTAGTGTTACAGGGTCTCAGGTGTGAATGGGGAACAGGTGTGTTAAATTTGGTGTTATCGCTCTCACACTCCCTCATACTGGTCACTGGAAGTTCAACATGGCACCTCATGGCAACTAACTCTCTGAGGATCTGAAAAAAAGAATGGCTGCTCTATATAAAGATGGCCTAGGCTATAAGAAGATTTAAAGATAGGAAGTAGATAAGAAGATACAAAGACAAGTGTGTCTTGCCTACAGTCAAGCATGGTGGTGGGAGTGTCATGGTCTGGGGCTGCATGAGTGCTGTCGCCATTGGGAGCTACATTTCATTGAGGGAACCATGAATGCCAACATGAATTGTGTAACATGATCCCCTCCCTTCGGAGACTGGGCCGCAGGGCAGTATTCCAACATGAGAATGACCCCGAACACACCTCCAAGACGACCACTGCCTTGCTAAAGAAGCTGAGGGTAAAGGTGATGGACTGGCAAAGCATGTCTCCAGACCTAAACCTTGTTGAGCATCTGTGGGGCATCCTCAAACGGAAGGTGGAAGAGTGCAAGGTCTCTAACATCCACCATCACCATGATGTCGTCATGGAGGAGCAGAAGAGGACTCCAGTGGTAACCTGTGAAGCTCTGGTGAACTCCATGCCCGAGAGGGTTCAGGCAGTGCTGGAAAATAATGGTGGCCACACAAATATTGACACTTTGGGCCCAATTTGGACATTTTCACTTAGGGGTGTACTCACTTTTTGAGGGGACAGCAAATTTATAGTTATACAACACAATATTTCTTTAGTGTTGTCACTTGAAAAGATACAATCAATTTTTAACAAAAATGTGAGGGGTGTACTCACTTTTGTGAGATACTGTACATATAAGATGTTACCCTTATCCTGTACATGTTTAATGCTACACATGTAAACCACTTCTTAATGACTGAAAATGTCAGGGGGACAGGTGAAACTCACGCTGATTGCTGCTCTAACTTGGATGTTTTCATGGTACCCATCTTGCCATCAGTTTGAGACAGGGCAGAGGGCGGCTGGACGATGCGTGTCTGGCTGCTGGTCATCTGAGTGCCATTGGTTATGGAATAGGTGCTTTGCCTATTTACTCGAGTCTGGAGGGAGTGCTGGCTCTGGGCAGCCTGCCCTTTGGCTCTCTAAAAAAAACAAGAGCAATGTACAATGCTTATACAGTATGGTAGTGTGCAATGCAATTTTATCTTATCTGTTTGAATAATTTATAAATTAAAAACCACATGGAAAATGTTTACTACTTTACTACTTCAATGACACTGCAGTTTAACATGAAAATAACTCATCACCATAACCATAGGTACAGGAGCAGGAGAAAAAGGAGGAGCCAAGGCAGGGTCACTGCGACTGGGTTTCAGCCCATTGGGTCTATTGGGCCAGGTGGAAGCGTTGTTTTGCTGTTCCCATATGCCTGAGGTGCTCACATATCTTCCCCTCATGGCTTTAGCAGATAGAGTGCGGCTCTTCTGAGTATTCATCTAAAAAGAAAAAATATATGGCTCAGGAGGTTAAAATACAAGAAACATTCCTTTTTAAAATTGCACAGCACAAAATCACACAACCTAACAGGAAATCCATTATCTGCTAAATAAGTGCAAGCTTCTCTGTAGCAATCCAGGTCACAAAAAAAGGAGGGAGCAACTTTCCACAACAGCAGTTTCCAAAGAAATCCCCTGTAAACCAAGACAGAGGACCTGACAGAGAGCCTGCATTCCTCTTCTTGTCCTCCTTTTCCTCAGTTTATGTTGAAGGCAACAGGACGCACCAAACAATCACACAAACCCCGGTAACACAATATCGGTCATTGGAGACTGACTCGAGCAGTAAGGTTATAACTGCCGGTGCACTTGAGCAGTTTCTCACAGAGGATCTTTGTGTGTGCAAGTCCGACAGAGCAGCCGTTAAACCTGTCTTCACAATCCTGATGTCACTAAACAGCTTAGTCTCACGTAATTACGCACTGTTTAGGTATCAATTTATTTTCACTTTTTGTTTTTTTTGTGTGTGTACATAACGCACTATTCAAGCGTAGCAGCAAAGTAATTAAGAAGAAAACTTGTTATAGCCTGAGCAAAATGACCGAACACGTCTTGCCAAAGCTTTAATGAAAGAGAAAGTCATTCTCGCTATTAAACCCTTTTCTCCTATTGGCTTATTTGAAAAATGAGTCACAAATCTGTCAGAGAAGAACACTGCCATCTGTCTTTGAAGACAGAAGTGTGAAGTGTGCAACACCTGACATAAATATCACAGCTTTAGAACAATTTCTCACATTTAATCACAGCAGCTGACATCTTAAGACCTTTTGATTTGTGGAATTTGTCAGGAAGAGATATTGGATAATTGACACACACGCACACACACACACACACACACACACACACACACACACACACACACGGCTGTGTGTACCCTCTCTCTTTTCAAACAGGACTGGTTGCTCAGTTACCACCATATGCTAGCTGCCAAAGCATGATAGGGGACAGATCTGTCAACAACACGTTTGACAAGAACTGACGTGAGCGTGTTTACTCTCAATGCGCTGCATGCTCCCTTCATTTGGGTACAACCGGAGTGAACCACCACGGCTCCTTACATCGAAGGCTGGACAATAGAGACGGATGCAAATTCAACAGAGCAAATACGAGCAGCACAGACAAACAGCAGGACACTTCTCTGTCTTATTTGGCGACAATCATTTCGTAAGAAATCCTAAAATATTACTTTTGCTGTTATTCAGATTAGGAAACTAAACAAATGAAAGCAGGATGTACCTGTGTACTACAAAATGTACCACCACTAATGTAGAAATCATATTTGAGATGATAATTATTGAAGTGATAGTGATGCAACAGGAAGGAGACACACAGACTGCATATCATCAAGGCATCAACCATGGAACCTTTTTTGTATAAAGAAACACAAAGTAATGTATGATGAATAATTAAGCAATGTAAGCAACCCAAAACTGCAAAGCTGCAAAATATGATGCACACTTTCCACTAAATTTACTGTAACGCAGTCAAATTTACTATGATACAGTACATCAATATTGAAATGTAAAAGTGAGGAGAGATGTCACATCTTTTGCCAAAAGTAAGATCTGTATGTACGAATCAGATCGTTAGTGATTAACACCACGTCACTAAAAACAAAGAAAAAAATTTGATGCAAATCGTATTTCTGTAACTTTGACCTTATAGCTCTCAGACTAATTTTAATGTGTAAATAGTTTTGTTGTTGCTTGGTTTGTTCTCATACAGTACATGCCTTTGTGTTCTTTTACTGTCTACAGTGAATGCTTTCATTTCAATACAGAAGTGCTAATACATACTTTGAATTTCACCTGTGACACAGTAAAGTGCTACATAAACAAGACAAAAAGTAGACTTAAGACAGAATTTGTGGTTACTCACACTGCAAGGCATCTTTTACCAAGAAACTTGTTTTCACTAATTTAGGTGACAGTTAACTCAACACAATGTGACAAGAAATGTATCATGATGTGGTGGTTGTGAGCCTTCATCTGGAATAATGGATCAGCACAGTCCCTAGACATGCCTCAACTCGCTGTCAGTAGGTCAGGTCAGGGCAACCCAGAGCAAGTACATTTCCACACACACACACACACACACACACACACACACACACACACACACACACACACACACACACACACACACACACACACACACACACACACACACACACACACACACACACACACAGAAATCCACACCGATGAAGTCAACATTACTCTATTACAACATTAATTGGGATTATTTCAACATTGCAAATGAGTAAATTGAACTCACCCTGACTCTTAGTTACAACGCTGAAATTGAGAGTGACTTTCAAAAACAATGTTTTCCATTTCCAACCCCCCCCAATTTTAGATTACACACATTTCTTAACCAGCAAAACAATATGGCTACACCATGAGTTCAGACAGTACAAGTATGCGTTTCATAAAACATACAACTGTATTGAATTAAATTGAAAACAATATCATAAATCACCCGTTACTGAGACATCCCTCCCATTTGGCGTTATTACCAACCTATTGATATGTTCCATGATTCTGTCATTGCTTATAAGTACATCACCAAAAACATTTCCCACAGTTGAGTTTCTAACCATTAACAGTCAGTTGGGATGAGCTATCAGCTAAAAATCTGGGAGTGTATTTCGACATTTTAGGAAGTACACTTGTTTTCTTTCTTGCTGAGGGTTAGTTTATAAGATCGATAGCATGCTCATGTCTGTCTATTCAGCTATTCTATTAGCTTAGCATAAAGACTTGAAACGGCTCACCTGGCTCTGTACGAAAGGTGACATCATCAGCCTATGAGCACTCCTGGGTAATGTGCCAGACTATTTCTTGCCTTCCTGGAGTTTCGGCTTGTTGCCCGGACAAGAAATAGTTTTGCACATAATTCCCTGTAAAACCACAACTCCTCGTAAAACCCAGAACATGTCATTTTTACAATTTGGTGTTTGTATGAATTAAACAAACAAGGTAAAACATGTTCATCAGTGATCTTTAGAGGTGCTGGTAGGCATATTTTGTTACCATTGGACAGAGCCAGGATAGTTGTTCTCTCATGAAATTATTCCTTTAAAATGTTGTGACAAAAATGAATGGTTGAATGATGGATTACTGCAGACTAGATAGAATAAAATATTTAAAGCCTATGTACACCTAAAACATTAAAACTGCTCAGCAGTAATGTACCATAAAGAATTTGTAACTGTAGTAAAACACTGATTCAGTGATAGTAAAAAGGGTTTGTGCTCTGTTACACGAGAGAAACAATTACCATTTTGTTGTAGCCTGCTGACATAGCGGAGCTGGTGTGGCTGAAGGTGCCATTGGTTTTGGATGGAGAGAACTTGAACGCTCCAAACTCGGTATATGTTGTTAAAGTCTGAGGAGACAGGCCTGTAAAAAGAGGAGACGTGTGAGAACTGAAAGACACAACAGAGAGAGACAGTGAAGAGAATAATGCAAGATAGGCAGCCAGACAGAACAGATCAGATACAAAGATGACTCCTGTACCCTCAAGATGTTACTAGGGGCACTAATGTCATCTCAATCACACCTATACAGATTAATGTCATCATGGTGATAATCAAAGGCTCCACTGAGCACCAAACACACTTTAAAGACAACATGAGGGTGTTGTCTTTATGTGGGCTTCAGGTTTCCACCACACCGATGATTGGTCAGATTCACATAATGTGCTTTCCTTTGTATTCATTATTACAAAGAGGTATTTCATAAATTATGTAAAATATGTCAACACATAGTCTTCCACATTTTTATAAAAGCAATTCATTAACTGGATTATTAATTGGATAATTAAAAAAGGGACTTGAAGACTTTACAAATTAATAAAGGAATGCATGAATAATTATTAATTTTAAATGTATATAAAAACTATTTATAAGCTATATTTGATTACTTTCAAATATTCAACACCTAAATCAATCAATCAGAAGATTTAAAAACGTTATAAAAAAAGTTATTTATTAATTCACTGTTTAATTTAATTTTGAATAAAACTATTAGGTGTAAATAAATGTCAATCATCATGAATGGCAGCCAAACCTTTAGTCAGACAGTAGGACAGACATAACATAATATCAGCCACAGTTCATTACAGACAGAGAAATCCAGCCTTTACACATTGCCAGCTTGTTTTCACATCTTTGTCCGTCTGTCTTGTTGGATGATTCATGGGAACGTGAGGCTCACAGCGATATTGTGCCAAATGTAGGGCTCTGACTTGTCCATTACGGGACAAAAACACATTTGCTCTCTTAGCCATCTAGCCAGGCAGATTGTTTTAATTTCATGTGTTGAGGCTTTATGACATCTGCCTATGAAACTTCTGCTGCCACTGAACACAGTGGAGGTGAATGCTTCAAAAAAACTGTTTTAACAGACTTGCTTTCTTTGGTGAGAGCAGACCTGCACACCAAAGGGGGGATATGTGCATTTTATTGTGCTGAAGTTGGAAATGGAAAGAACAGATCTATAAGAATGGTCTGATTGATTTTGGTTTTAAAAAATCCTCCAATGTGAACTTTATGTGATTCATGAACTTAGCTCTATCAAATAGTCTATTAAATGTTTGGCCCTAATATTAAAGTTAAGACCACCTAATGGCCTCAGGGTTGTGTGCAACTCTGACCTTGTGGTTGTATTTCTTATTAGGCCTATTCAGTGTTTGTCTACTGTTGTGTTTTGTAGACCTGCAAATTTGCCCTGAGCATAGTATTTTAGATGCTTTGTTTTCTTTTTCTTTTTTCTTTTTATTTGCTAAAAAACTATTTGAAACAGGCCAGTAGTGTCCTTATCATGCAGGACACAATTGTCACTATCTCTCAAAGCGTTAAAAGTGTTAACCGTAAAATAGCATACAGGCAATAATCTGTAAAGTAGTGGTATTGCTCTGTTTTCATAGAACAGCCATACACTACATCTCAACAGGAAGACCTGCACATAGGCCATTTCACAAGATAATAATATTTAGTTTCTCAATTTTTATAATGGCTCTTGCAGTAATGCCAAACACCAGAGTGGTTTTGAAAGACTAAAATGTAATTTTCTAAAGTGCCTGTGTGGGCTTTTGTGCCCATGGTCTTAAGCTGCATTCCTAACTGACTGAGAGAAAACTGTGGGCATACTCAGGGATAGTCAGATCTGTCTCCGACAGTTTGAGCTCTCAGAGACAACGCTAACAGAAATCCCTTTCTTGTGCAACAGCAGCCAAGCATCACACTTCACGTCGATGATAACGGCCTATTTCACTCTGACAAAGGTCTATTTTGGCGTCACCTATAGCCTGTTGACACCTCTGATAATGAGTAGGCTTTAGTGTGCCACGGCGACCTTAGATGACAGTAAAGTCAAGTCGCCATGTCACACTAAACTAGCTTTAGGCAGAACAGTTTATCTCCACTTTCAGCCTACAGAGAAACGAACTATATTGGAGAGGTCTGGTAAACTAGAGTAGAGTGCAACTAACGTTAGCCTCCTACTTCTGGGGAACTTGTGTGAGTAATAACTAACAAGCAAAAAGTAAGAGGGGCCTATGTAAAGGTGCCTGAAAGAAATGAAAGCGGTTTTAACATGTCGTACGCTAAAGCGCCATGTTTCATACTTGTTGGTGAGGGCGACTGCGTGCCGTTCTTCCCCGGTTTGGACTTGCTCCTCTTGATGGTGTGCACCTGATCCAGCACGCGCTGCTGTCCCGAGCGCAGCTTGCTGTCGGAGGGCAGCGCGAGCGACGTGTCCTCCACGCTCCCGATTGTCAACACGGATCGCAGCGGCTCCGGAGCCATCATCTTTCGGTGTCCGTGAACGGGATGGATGAAACCAGTTTCCACAAAGTGCCAAAAACTGCAGACCCGGAGGAGAAGTGCGGCTCGTCTCAGCGCCAAGGAACGCAGCGGAGGTATCTTTAGCAGGCTATTTGAAACGCTCTCAGAGCTGCGACGGTGAACTCCACCCTCGGAACCGCGCCCCGTCGAGGTGGGACAGAAGAGTTCACACGCAGGTGCGGAGTGAAGGGAAGGGCCGAGGCAGACGCGCATATGGTGAATTAGGAGAATGTGTTTTTTTTCATTTGATCAACAGATATACTTTTCTGAAATCTCTAAGATGTTTTTTAACCACACCAGAAGAAAGAATGTAGCCTAGATATCATATCCAGGGGAAACACACAACATGCGTTTTTCGCTCTTTTTGTTGCCCGTCTCTTCTGGAGGCTGTGGTGCCTTTGTATTCTGTAGCCTGATAGCCTACACTTCATTGGGTTAATTATAGGTCATGGATATTTTCACGACTTAGCTGACTAATGACTGTCACATTTTTGTATGATTTACACAATACTTGGTGTATCGGTGTATGAGAGAGGGAAGGGTGAATATTTCATTTCACTGTTGGTGGGGACAATAAAACCATCTCCAGAGAGAAAAAGGAGCCAATTTGAAGCAAGTTTTTGTGATTCATCAGACCAGGCCACCTTCCTCCATTGCTCCATGGTCCAGTTCTGATGCTCAGGTGCCCACTGTTGGCTCTTACCACAGTGGACAGGGGTCAGCGGCTATGGAGACCCAATATGCAACAAACTGCTATGCTCTGTGTGTTCAGACACCTTTCTATCAGAACCAGCATTAACTTTTTCGGCAATCTGACCCACAGTAGCTTGTCTTTTGGAACGGACCACATGGGCCAGCCTTCGCTCCCCATGTGCATCAATGAACCTTGGTGCTCGTTCACCGCTTTTCCTTCCTTGGACCACTTTGATAGGTACTGACCACTGCAGACCAGGAACACCCCACAAGAGCTGCAGTTTTGGAGATGCTCTGACCCAGTCATCACAATTTGACCCTTGTCAAATTTGCTCAAAGCCAGTGGGTGGGATATGCTGTCTACCGGCATTACACTCATAAACCTTGAATAATGTTGTTGTATGCATTTGAAGAACTTGAATGACTGTCCCAGTTTACCCAGACCATGCTGTCCCACATTCTCAATCATATTTGATAAAGTGGGACAACAAAAAAAGCTAAAACACATATTCAACACATGCATGGCCTCAGGTGTTGACTCTCACCCCAACAACTTCACGCTCCACAGCAAACCGCTCCAGTGTGTGCTCAAAGTTCCGTTCTGATGAAGCAAAAAGAAACAAATTCTTTGCAAAGAGCCTTGAGATCCCATCAATGATGATCACAAATAGAACAGGTGATAAAGGACAACCTGTGTCCAACACGCACTGAAAAAGTGTTTGAAGTTGTGCCACAAACAGACTGCTGCCACCACTGGCCCTGGTACCCCATACTCCCGCAGTACCCCCCACAGGAGGTCAGAAAGCCTTCTCCAAGTTTGAGAAAACACATGTTGCTCATGTTTTACGATATTGATATCACGCCACTGTTGTCCGTTGTGACTCAGTCCATAAATGAGCTGGGTAGAATGAAAGAATTTCTACTTAAAACAGATCACAATAACAGCCTGCACATGTTAGGACAGCAACGTAACATATTACCTGAAATGTATAACAGCTGTTGGCCAGTGACAATAATGAAGAAAAAAAAAAAAGGTTTTATGGTTTGTTTATCATCATTATTTCATTTTTCAAGACTTTTGACTTTACAAAAAAGATATAACAAGATATATAAAGTGTAGAGAATGTTGCCAGAAGCCAGAAGATCCGTTTATCTAGATGATCATGATTCATGAACTTAAAATGCCTAATAGATTTCTTTCACAAACAGCTGTAGTTTTCATCACCTTATTGTGTTATTGTGTAAGATTAAGCTGGACTACTTTTTTTTAAGCGTCTGGTTTGCAGACAAACTGTTCAGGACACAAGCAAGCAACTTGAGGAGATAGCAAAGACAGAGGGGAAAATAAAAAAGGACGAGGTGAAGGACAGGGAGAACATGAGGGGGGAAAATAGGAGACAAGGACATGCTCTGCATAACCTGATTGTTTTGGCAAAGTGTCTTCATATGACATTTTCCCACCACACCCTTCACCTCAACACTGCCACGACGCGATGCGCGTTTCTGACAATGTCATAAAAGTAAATAAACTCAGCCTTGATTGATAATTACCAGATGTTTTATCTGAGTGAGAGGGAGGAACATGAGCTACACATTTATTAGGTCCACTGATAGTGTCAATTCTTCTAAGGTGATCATATAGGCTGTAGACAAGCCAGTATTGTTTGGTCTGTAGACCAGAATGGATGATTTAACGTGAGAAACAGCCATGAGCAACCTGTTAACTATGTCAGCTATATTCTTGTACTGTTGCCATGTTGGAAGAATTAGATAATGCGGTAAGTACCACACCCAGCCTCAGGGATTGTGTGTGTGTGTGTGTGTGTGTGTCACTGTCCACCACTTACAGTTCTGGCAGCATGGCATTGGTAAGTCGAGCCTTCATAGACAGATAACACTCTGACTAATGTCTGCTTATAGAAAAGCCAAAAACTGAGGAGAAGAATGGGAGGATTAGTGGAAGTGAACAGTTGTATGTAAACTTGTTGACTTGCTGTAAATAGTTTTAGGGGGAGTGTGAACACCAACATGCTTGAGTGGCCAGTGTGGACAAGTGTCCATTTATGTTAAAAGTGAATAGGCCCTGTGCTGAAAACACCTCAAAACCCAAGCAATAGGTCATGTAGAGTGATGCAGACCATATGGACTGTGTGTGTGTGGAGTCACACATTTAACACATTGCTTTAACATGTATGCCTTGGAAAGTTGCCAGCAAACACACATTATGCAATATATTTATGATTTTGAAAGATCCAGAAAAAAGTTTTGAGCATTTAGATTGGTTTACAGGTGTACACACCCACACTATACAGCATAGTGTATAGGTACTATAGGTCAGGGCATTTATTTGACATAATCAGGTCTGACAAGATATGAGCAGAAGCTTCAACCTTCACCCTACAGAAGCAGGGCAGTATTGTGGCGTGTATGTATAGTATGTAGCAGCAGGGATGACCCAAAAGTATCTGTTGTTAAGCCTATATCTTTCAATTGTGTATCATTTAACTATATCAGTAACGTTTCCCCACAAGGATATTAAACTCCTTGAATGGTGCACATGTGGTATAAAAGAAGTATAGTGTATAGCTTTCACATTGGCAAAACACCACAAAGACAATATCAATAACCTATATGACTAATAATAATACTAACAGTAAAACATAACTGTACTTTAGTTTGACCCTTGTGTATCTGACAGATTCATGTTTTTTTCCTTCTAGCTATGCAGCTGTAAAGAGGTGCACTGATAGGTTGAAGGCATTACAATGGAGATAAAAGTGAAGACTTTCCATGACTGCTCTGGCTATGTCACACCAGGCTCTGAACTCATCTGTCCACTGTAAAACTGAGGCAACTGCACCATCTAGCAGGCCAAATAAGAATTGCAACCTACAGTATGTGGCATGATATGTCGTAACAGTGAGGGCAATTCATCTGATTACAAAAGTGAGTAAAACTACACGTACAAAAACCACGTGAGGACTCTAAAGCAGCTGAATGGAATCCAGACGTCTGTCACTTACTCATTTACATCTGTGCCACCTGTGTTTCTAGAACACGTCAAAATGTCTCCCCTGGAAAAGGCCTAAGACTAGAGCTTTGCTATCATTTTGACAGTGGTGCCTAAACGACACCTTTCTTGAGAAACATTCCCCCCCTACAAAATCCCTTTAAATAAATTGCATTAGCGTTACTTCTTGTACTAACTTTGAACCCATTTACAAAATCTTTGCCTAAATAAAAAATATGATTGACTATGAAATGATCAGAAAGTCTTGTTTTGTTACCGACACTTAAATGATGACAAAGCATTCGATGCCAACTTTCATTACTTGACAGCTTGATACTAGAGTCTATGACGCATTATGTTGGTACTCAAAAAGTATTGAGGTTCGATACCCAACCCTAAAATGGGACTTTTTGAATTTCACTGAACCAGAGTATTAACAGTTCAAAATGTAGAGGATTATTTAAGATCAGCTGTTTTAAGTGTTCCTATGAAGGCTACACGATTCTGCAAACACTGTGATTTTATTGGTACAGCATAAAAGGCACAGATTTAATTCACTGAGCATACTTGACCAAACGAGTGATAAGGCACAGCCAACACAGACAGGAAAAATAAAAGAATAAACATTTTGGCTGCACACACAGTGAACATGGTTATTTAAAACTGAACCAGTCGGCTCTTACTTTCATGATCAAGACAAATCATTGCCACCTTCTGCATGGTTAAAGAGAATCCCACCAGGAGAGGGAGTGATAGTCAAATAACAGTTACTAGTTTTAAAAAAAATGCTGGTAGTAAACATGTACCAGAATCCAAAAACATTACATAGAAAAAAAAAGATGGGATAGAGCATATGTAATCTGGATACTTTGCTAGTGTTATCAGGCAAAACATCTACCCCAGTGCACGGTGGGTGACCTTAGTGTGGTCTGTACCATACATCATTTTGCATACATAAAAAAAAACACCAATCATATATGATGTTTAGAGTAACACTTCTAGCTGTGCTGGTAAAATACAAAAAAGAAGTTATTTCATCTTTACAAAAACGAGTCTATCTTGTTTTGGCTTATAAAACAGTACCATTACAAGTGTAGTGTACATATCCTATACATCAGTGCTCCTCAGGTTAAGGCTTTATGAACCAAAGCACATTCTTATCCCAACTCACGTGGAGGTAGAAATACTGCAGCAAGCCCACACAGTCTAAGTAAAAACAGTAATGTCAATGAACAGTAAAGATAAGTCTTTCATTCAAAATGCTGCTGAGTGTGAACTGAATCTGAAACTGGTTGTGTACTACTTTGTTTCCAAAGACAGGTGAGCCAAACTTAAACGCCTCCTTGAGCATCAAAAAGATCCTTCCCTCCACACCTCTGCGCCACTGGAGACCTAAAATTATGGCTCTCTTTACACTTGTTTCAAATATAAATACGACTTTACGTCTCTTTACATGTAGTGCATTACATTCTGGGAAAAGGTGCACACACATATCTTTCTGCCATGAGAGTTTTGATTAAACAAACTGGGGATTCATGACTCCACACTAAGCAGTGATAGAGGATACACCAACTATAGGCTCATTCAAGCCCTACCTTACGGAGATACTACAAACTGTAGAAGAAATAGCCATTGTGGCAGAGTTACATTAACACTGATTAAATGATGTGTTTGCCAACCTATATTCAAACTCGTCTCACATCGGTCACACCTATGATGCAAAAGCATATACTCGGAAAATTCCCTGGAGATGATAATTTTCATTTGTAGTGCAGCGCAGCTACATTCCCACTGAATATTGTGTATATGATCAGAGACTATCACTTATTAAACTTGACTAAATGTAATTCATCCCTTGTTTTTTGGATCATGTTTATCAATGAATTAAATTAAAAAGACAGGAATAATACCCTTCTCAAGGTGAGACAAGGTTACACTGGATCAGAGATCACAACAGTTGATGTGAATGACACCACATACTGGTCAAAATCCATAAAAATGAATTTCACTTTAGTGTTTAAGTCATGGGATGTTGCTGAGTGCAAATGTGTGCATTGTTTGCAGTGATGGAAATACATACAAACAAAAAACAGGTGTGACTAAAGTGTGACTGTTGGTCTGTAAAAACAAGTGTGTGTTTAGAGTAGAGGAGTGGGGAGTCTGTGTGTATGAGCTGGAAAGAGTGTTTACGCCATATGTATCAAAAAAAGAGTCTGTGGAGAGTCTCTGTGCATGCACGCCACGTGCTGCTAGTCATTAACTAGTCGATAAACATGGTACTGTGCTCCGTGTTCACTTGTGGACACTTCAAACACAAAGGCGATGCACAGCAGAGTCTCCTGAGTTTCTCTGTTGGACACAACCTAGAAAGAGACAGGAGAGGAGGAAACACATTGTGGAGGTCAGGATTTAATAATGAAACACATGAACAAACACCATTCCAGAGATTCAGATGTGGGAAATAAAAGAGGTGCGCAATAACACACGCACATACCTGTAGGATGGTGAAGTTCTCCAGTACACTGTTCATCATGTATTTCTCTGGCAGGTGTTTGAGTTTATGGATGAAGTTGATCATATATTCACACATGGGCGAACGATGGATGCGGAACACATACTTTCCTCCTTCCATTTGTGCATATTCAGTCTGAATGGGAGCAATCCACACGTACACATCACAATTAAACCACATGAGAATATGGTCTGATATGCGCATTAATATATATAGGAAAAAAGGGGGGGGGTGTTCATCTTCTCACCTCAACCTTCTCCACCACCTGTTTGCCAAAGGAGCAGACCTTTGTTGACACACTGATTGTGATGTTTTCTGTTCCACTGTACTGGCTGCTCACACCGTAGAACACGCCAGAACCCTCCTCTATGTCACTGCTCAGGTCCGCCTGAAACGAGCACAGAAAGATGGGCCGTGAGTGAGTGTGAAAAGACAGACAAAAGTAGATCTGGCTCAAGGTTCCCACTGCAGCTCTTCCTGCAAAATGTCTGATCACATAAGCCAGGGGATTTAAAAGTGTGAAGCGGGCCTCCCTCGGGGGGCTCCAAACAGCTTCAGGGGATGCTCAGTGAATGGAAGTGAAACAATATTACATTACTTATTGCATTAGTTATCAAAACGAGATCACATAGAATAGTGTACATGTGTGAGAATTCAGAGATAGATTTCAGAGATTCAGAGAGATTTGGGAACTGTTTTCCTCCCATCAAAGTCAGAAACTAATAAATGCCTTAGGACAGACCTTTTTTAAAACTATTTGGTGTAGTGAGAAGTTACGTCAAACAGCAATATTAGGCTATTATGGACAGACAGACAATTTTGTCTGTCTTGTGTGAGCACACGATGACACACGTGCATATGCGCACATGCAGGTGATGTGTGGTTTCACACTATATCCCTGCTCAACAGGTGGAGGTAACACGCCAAGATATGCCGCAATGCGCTAACAAAGGCAGGGAAAAAGAAGACTGCAAGCCGGAAAACATGGATGTAAACAATGCTCAACTTAAAATACTCAGCTTTACAAATGTTTTATGGAGGGAAACACACACAACATGTTTGTTTGACTCCAAGGATACTCACCAAAACACATTTGTTTGTAACACCACTGAATGTAAACAATGTTTCTTTGTTGACAAGAAAACTCCACAGAGAAAACAAAGTACTGTTAACAAGCAACCACCAATGAAGAAGTCAGTTCCTGTGTAAACACCAGCTCCAGAATCACACTGGCTTTGCTACCCCCTTGTGGTGTAGCAGGTTATAACCTCAGACTGTAAACAGCTATGCAATTTAAAACACCAACTTAAACCTCTAATGCAACAGCTGTATTAAAATGTTAGTGTCAAAGTTGTACAATTCCCCATGATCTCCTGACTTCTTGTGACTATTTATCAGACTTCCTTTTCTTCAGCATGCCTCTCATAATTCCCAGTTATTAATCTAATCTAATCAGTGAGAACACTGGTTTTGTGTACTGACCCAGAACTTGACGAGGAAGAATGCGTTGTGAGGCCCTTTTTCATACAGCTCCTTCAGGCCTCCTTTCTTCTCAGAGAACTTGTCGTAAATCTGCCTCACATCTATTGACTCCAACACAGGGTCATTGTAGCCTGGGTTTGATGGGCCAATGTGTACAAAAAGGTGTTTATACTGTAGGAAAGGAAGGAGATGTTATAAGAAAGCGAGGAAAGACTTTGTTTTGGCAACATTCTATATTGTTATCTTGTATAAATGTCTGGATGTCTGTACCGCCTCCCTGTCTCTCTGGGTCTCCAGAAAAGCAGAGTACTCTAGTAGCCGTAGTTTTGCTGAGGCGATTGTTCTGTCTTGCCATACAGGAGCTGCTATAGCTGCAGGGCGGTGGGGAGGCAGTGGCTCATAACCTGCCAAACATTGAAACCAGGATAACACAATTAATATAAATTAATATAACAATTGCTAATAACTCAAATCAGTGAGTTTGCGTTCACACTTACTGATAGGTGCAGGTACAGGGGCTGGTAGTGTAGTATATGGTGGCTGTGCAAAGGGCTTGATGCTGTAAAAAGAAAGAGCAGGAACCCCCTGAAAATGAGCAACTGCACCAGCTTAAGCACAGGACTCTCTCCAACTTTAAACAAACAAAACCAACTTATCTGCCAGCAATACTTACTCCTGAGAATGTCCAGGCTGTCCTGGCATAGGCCCGGGCCAAAACTAAACAAAGGGAAAGAAGGGAAACAGGGCAGATAGTATTACTCAGACTTTTACCCAGAAGGAAGAAAAGAACAGATGCACGTGTGTTTGTGTGTCTCACTCTGACTGGTGGAGGGAACGGAGTCTGGGCTTTCATTACACTAGCAGACACAATCTGAGCAGATGAGAGGTTGGCTACTGTCTGCAGTGCCTTGTCTTTGGATACCTGGTCCTATGTGAGAAAGAAAATATTACACCATGATAATGGTCCAACCTTGAAAAGAAATCTAGTAAACTTTTAGTTAACGCTCCACAGTCAGCCAACCTTAAAGGCCAGTTTAGACAGCAAGCCAACATTATTACATAGTACTTCAGCATGATGCAGTTACTATGAGGGAAGACAGGACAGAGTGCGAAGCAGATATTGGGGTGGGGGGTGGGGGGTGGGGGGTATGCCAAAGCAGGAGCCGCACCAAGCTAGCAGGCTAGGAGAGCTAACTGGAGCCATTACCAGTATTTAACTAAAGCCACTAAAGACAAAAAAGAGTCATGAGCAGGATTTTTGAGTCTGGCAGCAGAACTGAATTGCAGTAATGTGATGCCAACCACAAAGCAAAAAGCCTGAAGCACAAAACTGTAGTTGTATTTCCAAAACTTACCAAGTTCATGGCCTATGGCAAAGAAGACACATTATTAATTAACTTTAACAGTACATTCAACATAACAGTAGGTCACAGATTCACTGTTCTGCAATGTGGAAAAACAACTTGCTGACTACACAAAACTCTTTTACTAAACCCCAAACCTACCTTATTTTACACACACACACACACACACACACACACATACAAACACACACACTTACATTGACATGACAGGCTACGCCCTATTAGTGCTATCTTAAAGCTGACGTTCATACAAGGAGATATACTGGCCTGGAAATCTGAACAAGTTACACTCAATAAATGTGTATTAGAGGGCAGCAAGTTGAATGCCTTTGGTCAAAAATGATGTCACAAAGAAGCTTTATTACAGGACATGGTAAAACCACAAGAAAACTGCTTAAACAGAAAAGATATAAAAGGACAGAGAAATGTCTTAGAGTGAGATTGTGGAGATCAGACGTGATTTAAAAGGAAAAACTGAAATTCATCATGTGCGCACATGGGTGACGGGGACATTAAAAAAATCCCTGCATGTCTGTGTATATGCAAGCAATCAGGTTAAATACTACAGCCATGCACATGCTTAGGTCAACCCAAGACGGCTTCTGAATCTCAACTTATCTGTCCAAAGCCTCTTGAACTAAGTAAACAGATCAACATCGCTGCCATGCATGGTAACAAAAATCTCTTTCACACATATTATGATACATAAACACATTCAAAACATCTGGCATTTACACTGTAAAACTTAGAGTTACACGAGTGAGATCTTTTAACGCATGCAGGCAGATAAATAATATATCTGAAATATAATGAGTTTGCAAAAACTGAGCCGTCCATGCCAATCTCCCACAGCCATTAACAACCACTATCTCAGTGCCCCAACGATGGTGTTACAATCATGTACCTAACTATTTCAAAGCTGGATTTATGCTTCTCCATCAAGGTGTTCCAGTGGTCCTGCGATAAATACTGTACATGAATTCTAGCATCACCACAACACAAAATTGATATTTCATACGTTAACATTACAATTTGTCTATTATTAACGAAAACTTGAGTCCTTCTCTGAGTTGTTCCTCACTGTCTTGGTAGTGAAAATGTTAAACTAGCCAAAACTGACTAGTTTCCATTATGGTAGAACCCCCGATGTATGAACTGAGCCTCCTCAATACGTCAACAGAGAAGCATAAATCTGCCATAAGCTCTGACATAGACATCTATGGCGATTTGACGGGTTAAGTCAGATTTGGGCCACATGAGGAGCGAAGCAGCTAGCGTGATCAGTGAGCGTGTGTACCTTGAGCTTAGTCTGAATCTCACGTGACTTTCTCTTGGCCAAGACTTGCAGGTGACTAGAGACCTGACAGAAGACAGGAGGAAGGAAAGAGGATGGGGGGGAAGAAAAAGGAAAGGAAAAAAAGAGGGGATGTGACTACAGAGGGTAGGGAGAGTTGATTCAGTGGGCACCCACCTTGATGCTGGTCTGGTATTCTCGTACCCTCTTACGTGCCAGAACCTGAATGTGACTAGACACCTATGGGGCCAGGGTTACCCCCATGAAAAGACACACATTTTCAGGATGATTTTGCAGTTTTACATAGAAATGGTCCATTAAATTCAAGAAGGTGAAAAAGTAAATTACAACAAAATAAAAAACAAAAACATATCAGGTAAGCTGCACATAGCAAATCCTATTACATAAAACACATGTAAATACAATAGTCATCAGTAACATCTATGCATACCTGTTTGCGTGTGCGCGTCTTCCCTGTTCGTAGCTTGATATAGCGAGCTATCAGCTCATTTCGACCTGGAATTGAGAAAGGGATAAATAAAATGAGCACTTTAAATGGCAACATGGGGTATTGCAACTTCAGAGTTCATTGCGGGAAGTGTTTTTAAGCAACCAGTGTGTGAAACGCAGGGACACCTTTTTAGTCCATAAAGTAGGTACTGTCTGTTTCACAAGGATTCGCAAAACTGTAAAATGCCCCACGTACAAAAAGCACCCCCCCCATACGGCACAATTGGAAAAGGAACGGCTATAAAATGGTTCAAATTGATTTGAGTGTCATGCAATTTCTGTGTCTGTATGATATTCTCATTAAAGGACAGTGTGTGGTAATTTAGAGTCTGATCTGGTCTTGCTCGATGGCAGGGCTCCAAAGCAGACGGACAAGAGGTGGGAATGGGAAGGGAAAATAGGACATCATATAGTTTCCAAAATGTGGTCACTACAGACTGCATGGTCAGCTCTCCTTCTGCTTCCCCCACTTCCAACCCACACCTGATGAACTGCACGTCTCTAATCGTAACTGATGAGCATCTCACTATTCACTATGCTGTGTTAGAGAAAATTAGAGGATACTAAAGCAAGGTTGAAGATAAAAGGTGACCAAATTAAGCCACAGAGTCTGATTCCACAGCTGTAATCATTTAATGACATTTACACGTGAACTAACATCATCATCGCCATCACCATCCTTTTTCTGGGAAGTGGTATGATGCTGCAGAGACTTAGGCTGAGTCACATCAGCTCTGTGGAGTTACCAGAACACAGAATTCCCCCAAATCAGAAGGGGCTGACTCAGACCCAGCAGTCTGCTCCAATTCCCAAAACAGGACACATGCACTTTCCTGCAGCCTACAGCTACTCCACATAAGGCCAAACACTTTTTCATCTGGAGTCAACTCATGTCGCATTTGTTGTAATGTGTGTGATTTATGGCTTGGCACAAGAACAGAAGGCATATTGGACGACGAGTTAGGAAACGTGGCAATCCATTGCAAGAATAAGATCCTTTCCAAGTAACTAACTAAAAGTGTCTCCCCTTACCTGCCAAATAAATCCAGCATTTGCCCATTTGCTGAGATTTTCAGCCACCCCCAAAAAAGAGATACAGAAAGACTTCTTATCGAAATATGGCCTACTACAACTTTCAAATTGCAGGAGTGTTAAAGGCAACATCATTGTTTGGTACAGATCCTTGCGAACATCACACCATGATCATCTAAATATGTTTTTAATTAAACATTATGTAAAAATGATAATTCCCTCCAATGTTGCAAATCATAATGCAAGTGCAAGATAGGTCAAAATAATTGCAATTAGATATATTTTCAAAATCGTTAGCCCTACTGTGCAAAATGCAGAGACAGTAACAAACTAACTAAACTTGTATTCACCTTTATTTGGTCATTATTTCAGTTTGGTTTTACAATTAAAAATAGCAGGAAAAATCTACCAAGTGAGCACCTTGCAAATATCAATTTATCAATCTCATTTGCTCACCAGGGGCTGTATTAAGTGAAATTTTGAGTGAACTCGTGATCAAATTTCTGTGGAGTTGAAAATGCTCTTATATTTAAGAGAGCAAAGACAGCACTGAGACTGAAGCTCAATTAAGACTGGTCTAGTTTAGCAGGAGGAGGTAAATAATCACATGCATTGAGGTAAAAATGATATTTTATTAAAGCAGATTACAATATTATTATGTTTATTTAAATGCCATATTTTCCTTGTTTTAACAGCTGCACTGTGTGATCCATGCACACAATGTTTCTAACCACTTGACCGTGATATCCATATTTATCCACTTTAGACTGTAATCCATAAATTCAACTTCACGTTTGAACAGGACTTGTTTGATGCACTGACAATCTGCCAATCAAGGTAACATTTCTATAGCATCTTTAATGCTGCTGTTTGGTTACTACTCTCTCTATTTTGTCTTCCATTTTATTTTAACCTTTGGTATACACTAATTCAAAACTTGCTATGGACGTTTGTACTCGACTTGATAAATCGTGACTTCTTGTTGAATTTTATTTTACAGGATGGGATTAATTTAAGAGAATGTTTTTAATATAAAAGAACACCTCTGGTTGAAGTTCTGACAACGTATGGCCAGAAGATAATCAAACTGTAATGAAACAAATGGTTTCCTTTCTTCACCTTGTTTTTTAATATATCTAAATTGTATAACCTGTAAGACAAACTGATATTTTTTGCGTTTCTTTAAAACAGAAAACACTGTTTACATTAAGAAATAAATTAATTAAATTTCAGGGGGTGTTTGTTTCTCACAGTATTGTAATTTAGAGGCAGTGATTCAAATGTTTGGGGGTGGTGTCCTGCAGGCTGGTTTCGAAAATGAGAGACCAGTGGGTTTACTGTGAGCGTCTGGGATTATGTTCCAAGTGTCAGTGTAGCTTTCCAATGTGTGAGTGTGGCGGTGGGGCTGTCCTTGTTTATTGAGAAGGAAGTGGGGGTGGTCAACACTGTGAGGACACACTTCCACAAAAGGAGAAAATGCCGCAATGTTGAAACAAACTTTCCTTTTCTGTCGCATGGGATCGCATTCACAGGCTGCTGCAGGCAGGAATGCCAACCCCCAGCCAAAAAAGAAGAAAAAAAAAAGAAAGAAAGACAAAAATGCTGGGAATGTTGGATGCTAGCCAATGTCTTCAATAAGGTAGAAAGAAACAGTCAAAATACATCAAAGCTCTACTCGCAGACAGTATCCTGAACCAATCCTAATAAGAGCGAACACTATAACACTGGTTATTCAGTCCCATAGATCAATATGAACTCCTCTTTAAGTAATTATCGCCGAGGGGAATGAGCAATCAAGCAACTTATTCATATGCTAACCGTAACTTGACCTGAAAAGGCAACCTGCTGTATCCCTTGACCCTGTCACTGCTGGCTGCCCTTTGACCTCAAAGCTAAATAGCCCTCTCCCAAAATACCTGCAAGCAGATCACCTGGGCACAAACTAAGAGGTCTTTCCAAGACTGGTCAATAGCACCCTGGTTTCCGAAGTGCATGCAGCGAATCATTACTGATCGTTGCAGAGGTTCCTTAGAAAACCACACCAGGTGCAGGAAGAGAGTTTCATCATTCTGTAAAAGGCCTTTTTACATAGTTATAGTTAAGTTATATTTAAAAACCACTGTCAGATTTACACAGGCTTACGTTAACTAATTATTTAGAAGTGAAAAAAAGAGAGACAAATGAACAACAATAACATAAAACCTCTATTTACATCATCCACTGTTACGCAGCGCTACGTCCCAATTAAACATTTGCTGTGCTTGCATGTAAAACAATGCTTTCTTACAATGGTAAGTGGCTTTACATGCAATAGATGGCCTTCCAAATCTCTTTTCCTAATGACATGGCTGCAATGGTTTACACACTGTCATTTCAAAGTGAGCCAGACAGCACTATAAACAAAACGACATGCAGTACAGTAAGTCATTCGCAGAAGCCGTATGCAATGGCAAATTATATTGGGTATTTTCAGTTCCACTTCCAAATAAGTGATTTAGTTTAAAGTGGACTGATGCTCCTATACTGTATGTGCAGTTGCAAAGCTGTGTCCTGCAGAGACCCTGTGCCCACAATCTGTAAAGTGAATGTTACCTTGCTATTATTACGAAAGAAATTCTAGAAATGAAGACCATCCCCCCGCCAAAAAAATCTTTAAATATATTGATTCATTTTCTTAAAATGCTGCCACTGTAAAAGCATAATTTAAAATGTTTCTGTTTGTGGTTCCATAACAGAAAATGTTTGTTCAAAACCCTTCACAACCAAAGGTACAGGTAGAGTTCTCCATTTACATTTTTTCATTTCATGTATAAAAGTATCTCAGCAGGCATTTAACACAAACAAGAAAACTATGGTCTATGAACTAGATATGACAGAAAACACCTGGCAGAAGGAGGAGACATACAGGATTGGCTGGATGACAGTCATTGTGTTAGGACAGAACATTTTATGTTCCTCACCATACATCTTTCCTTCGTCTGAAAGTATGATCTTCCTCCTGCCGCAGGGAGGGTAGATGGCCAGAGCTTCCTGAAAGCTCTGCTCAATGTCTGGACTCCAAACGCCCTCAGGGTCGCCGTCCAGTCCGCGGTCCGGCCCGTCTCCCAGTCCTTCTCCATCGCCACCCTCCTCCTGCGCCCCGTCAGGGCTGCCACGGCAACTCCACTCCGACGCAATGATGACGGCTCCAGCCACAACACACCTATAAACACACAAGAGGAGATATTTTAAAGAACTGCTATGATAAGATGATGATACGAGTTTGATAAGGAGTTTACAATAAAAGTGGCAAATTTTTAAACAATAGCTCCTCGATCTCAGAGAGGTAGACAAAAGCAGACTTATAATTTAGCCAGCATATTTTATCAGCTGTAGCTAACTCCCTAATTAAGCAAACGTTAGCCCCATGAGTTGAAAACTCGGTCTCACTTTAAATGTTTCCGTCTGAGTCGTTTTTTAAACAAGGACCATGGAAAAGGGGTCCTAAATGAGCACACGGCAGCTACATATATGATAAAATAAAAATGTCACTAAATTAAATAAAGATCAGGACAGAGCTGCCACTGGACGTTCTCACATTTAAGCATTCCTTTGATTGGTTATTATTATTTGTAGGCAGGGTTAGGTGATGTCTAGCGAATTGGCATATGACGATGTCTACAGGGAAACATCACAATGGACAATATCGCTGTTTGGAGGCTTTACTCGCAAAACTTTACACTTTCAGTATTTTACTCAAACAGAAAATCTACCTGCATCTGCTGCCTAGTGAGTAGGGATGGGGGTCGTTCATTTTTATTGATACCCTTATTGAGACTGCTTAAAGATCCGATTCTTTATCAACACAACTATTAATATTTTACTATTATTTGATGACGGTTATTTGATAAGACCAGACCCAACAGGCATGAGGTAGGCCTGCACAGTATGAGGAAAATGTTCAATGTGCTATAACATTGTTATATATTGAGATGATATATGACTTGCGATAAATAAATAAAACACTGAAGTGTGCATATTAACTGCATGGTTGTTTTAAAATTAATTATAAAATTAGAATTTAATATTTTAAATACAGCTAATGTTGTTTCTAGAGCAGCAACATTATTTTTTTACAAAAGCAAAGTCACATTATATATATATATATATATATATATATATATATATATATATATATATATAAACTCAATATCTGACTTCACAATACTGAATGACGTTTAGAGAGAGTAAAAACTCAGACATCAGTCTGTATCAGTCCCTCCTTCTCCTCCTCCTCTCTGCTGTTATTCACTACCTGCAGGTAACGTTACCTGGTAGAAGGAGCAGCAGCTGGTTTGTCTCAGCCAGCAGCTATGATTTTAACAATGCCAAATTTTAAGACTACAGACCAGTCTATGCTACAGACAGACAGTTGTCTTTTTAGCTTGTTTTTAACATTTGGCTAACTGCCAAGTTAACATTAGCTGCGCTTCTATAAAACATACAGGATAACAGACTGAGGACAGAGATTATTAAATTAACCCTTTCTACATGTTTACCTTACAGACAGGTGTATTGATAAAGTATTGTCTTTTTACTTGCGAAGGTTTTATTGCACGTACAGTAACAAGCGTAGCTGTTGGCAACTCTGGTAGTTTGGTGCTAACTTAACTTCACCGTGTCCACTGCGACAGAGCGGTGTCTCTCTCTGCTTCCGCTGTGTGCGTGTGTGTGCACACCGAGTCAGTTTCAGACCCTTTTCAGTGTGTGGTAGTTATCCAACGAAGGTTAAAATCAAGGGCAACTGGAATTCCAGTTGCCCTTGATTTTAACCTTCATAACTATGACCTGGATGACTGAGAATCTTCATAGACATCGTGTGTGGTAGTGTTTGTGTGTGTCCGATTGGGTGGAAGGTGGTGGCTTTTAACAATGTTACGATGGTAGAGGGCTCAGTGGTCAATGACTGTCAGCCATCGCCCAACCCCACTTATAGGAATAAATAAATTGATAGTCTAATCATCAAGGTAAAATCCATTATGGAGCAACAAAAACAGAAACAGTGTAAATAGCAATGCTTGCCCAGAACCCAGGTTTCAGGACAAGGTTTCTTCCATATTATAAAAGCATTACACCAAAATATCTGCCACAGTGTGAGAGCAGAGGGCAGTTTTGACAGCTGATGAATTTATAGAAGGCGGCATTGCAATCAGTGAGGTTTAAAGAAATGAATGCAGCCGTCTCCTGGATGTAATACAATTTTCTATATCTTCAACTCAGCAATAGCAGGAACTCACCAACACACACCACTGAAATCTATTTTTTTTCTTAAATTTGTTAGCAAGGAAAAAATTGACCACCATACTTCTGAAATATGCAGTTTGATTTAAAACCACAAAAATAGAAAATAAATCAAGGCAATGTATTAGAGCTTCGAGTATTGGATCCCCACTCTCAAATGTCTGAGTCTAATGGAACCACTGTTCCATCTAAAAATGGTGATATGTAGTAGAGATTAAACAATTTGTCGGATAATCCAGTTATAATCCCATTTATCCATTAGTCAATCTAAAGAAAATTCAATCAGTAAGTTGTTTCAGTCATTTTAAAAACAAAAATTAACAAACAATCTCTGCAGCTTCTCAAATGTGAGGATATGCTTTATTTTATTATAAACATACTACACTCAGTGGCCACTGTACGCACAGGTACACCTGTAAAACCTTAACACTGTCAAAGGGGTATTAATTTAACTGTATGTTTATAAGTGAGCTTGTAGTTAGCAGTGGTGAAATGGTCAGCATTATACTGAGGTGTTTCTATTTTGCCCACCCCATTTGCAAACATGATGGGGAAGGATATTAGACACTTAATATAATGCGTCCAGTAATAGGTTGAGTTGCATTACAATGTATAGTTGTGCCAAATAAAGTGGCCAAGGAGAAATGCAAAAGTGAATTGAATATCTTTGGGTTTGGATTGATGGTCAGATAAAACAAGGAATTTGTAGCTTAGCCACCTCAGCTGAGAAAACTGAGAAATTAATCAGCAGATTAATAGATAATAAAATAATCATTAGTTGCAGCTCTAGTATGCAACCATGCAAATGATGTAAGTAAAAGATGCTATGTGTAAGATTGCAAGATTCATACTCCAAACAAATAGGGGGCAACAGAGCGCCAGATTAACAGCTAACTGCTAGTGACTGTAGCTGCCTTCTCTAGCTCCTGTTAGCAAGTTAGCTCAGTTAGTCCTGCAGCTACTAGCGGATACATTAGCAGATTCTGCCCAGATTGTGAGTTTGGAGCACAGGGGAAGTGTTGACCCCTTCTAGCACAGGAGCTATCGACCGCCAGGCAGAGGAGGTTTTCACGCCTGGGGCAAGGGGGACCCAGCGGTGAGTGCTGGCGAAGAACGGTGCCTGAACAGGCTCCAGAACTGGAGTCAGGCAAGTGGGCAACAGAACCACTGAACAAGCCTCAGACACCAATGGAGGCCAGTTTGACGACAGGGAATACAGTACCTCACCAACTATACAGTACCTCACTAATTATTATCTTTATCTTAAGAATATAGATTTAGCTATGCTGACATTGATGAGCCTCTCCGGTGAAAGATATGTCATGCAACAAACATGCGATAGCTACCTCAAAGTGAAAAAAGTTTTACTCCAACTTTCTAGTGGGAGTTTACCTGAAATTCAAGTATTTCATCTGATGTTATCTGTGGTGTGTCAATCTCTGTTTTGGCTCGCTCATTAGTTAAAAAAATGAAATCACGTTCGACGGTTGGAAGCCGTTATGCCAAGTGGCCCCCTTACATCACATGGCCCTCTTGATTAGGTTTTTATGGCTATTGAAGGGTAATTAATAGATTATGAAGGAATATGCCACACCCCAAATACAAAGCTGACCAATCACAGCGCAGTATAGGACTCTCTCTAACTGAGGTCCGACACTTTCATGGATGCGTTCCATTCACTCTAATGCAAAAGCAATCGTTTTCTAGCTTTTTTTCCCCCACTGTATTTTTCCAAGATATCGTCATACACTGTTCCTGGGGCACTTGTAATAGTTACAGTCGCTGCCCAGAGAGGTTTACAGGAGAAGTATGATTTATTCTCTTTCCAAAACCTTAAATAAATCCAGAAAAATTTCGGCTGTGGGTTGTTCCTAATGTAATGTTAATTAGCTAACGCTAGCTAACTTCCTACTGAATATAATGTAATAAAGCCCTACTGTTCTGCTTTTTAATGATTGTAATAATGAATAGAGGCCTACCCAGCTTTACAGGAACAGTGTTGATCCTTCATATCGTTGTCTCAATCGTCAGTGGATGTGGTGGTTCACTTGTACTGTGTGATTGGTAGGCTTTAGGTTTCATCTTTCATTTTTTCACATCCATTTGAGTCAATTTGACAGCCTGAAGACAACCTTCAAATGTATAATGCAACTGCAAAACTGTCTGCTCTTTCTGAGATCGCTTTTTCCAACAAATTTGACAATATTTCTCCAAGGAGTGCAGTAATAGACAGTGGCAGTGCTGACAGTTTGTCGGACTTAGCAACAGTAACTAAGGGGGGCGGGGCTTAGTGAAGGGTTAATAGAGGAGGAGACAAGCCTGGGCTGTGTTAGGTGAGGGATTCTTCACAAGATAAACGTAAACATACTGCAGCCGCTGCTCGACAGGGACCTGGCGGTTTTTAACGTTAGAAATGCGGCAGCGGATGCTGTAACGTTATATGGATCGGATATACCAAACACTTGCAGTTTGTGTTCTTTTTGCGTGATCTTGTTGAAAGGTGATCCAAATAAAATTTGACTGCTTTTGCGGAATATCTACGGGGGAGTGTGAGCTGCTGTGTTGGTCTGTTGTTTTGCCCTCCAGGTCACTGCACGTCACATGACTGAAAACTATGAATTGCCTACTGAGGTACAAATTGTATTACAAGGCAGCTTGGGTTGGTGCTACCTGGTGAGCATGCTAATTTCAGTGGATATCTCTGCGACATAATACATAGGTCTTTCACATAATGTCAGAAAGGTTACTTCTTCACATTCTGTTAATGTTCGATGTTAATGTTTTTAAACTAAAAAGTCTTACACATTATCACAGGAATTCTGTTGAAACTTTGCAAGACAGCCATACTATTACCACTGATATTGGTGCTGACCTCTCAAAAATGTTCTCACCCACAAACTGAATATGAAAGATGCCCAAAGAAAACCAAAAGAGTGGCCATGCACTGTCTTGCTAAACTACATCACAGACATTGTGATGGACGGACCGGACCAAAATTAACTCTGCCCCTGCCGAGAATGGTGATAGATTTCTTGGGCCCCAAATGTCTTCACACTCCACCAAGAGCGGGATCAGATTCATCTAAAATTGGTTACAGCTTTCTTGGGTAAAGGGTCTATTATTAGTCCTTGCATTCAGGGTTAAAGACCTGACGAGAAAATGGCAAAACATTAAAAGCTTGTAAAGTTTGGCCAAGGTCAATGAAGACACCACCAGTTGGCCTAGCTATTAAAGTTACACCGGTGCATGTAAGATGACAGATGACAAATTGACTATAGAGTTAGTGATGGCGAGACCACGTTGTAATTTTCCTAATCATTCTGGAGAAACTAGTTTAAAAAAAGCAGTCCTTGCGCTGATATGAAATTCAAGGAAGTCTGCTTTGCCTGCATGGGCCGCATGAGGAAATTACACATTCTTTTGTTATTGTTGATGATGCTCCAAGTCTCCTCAAACACAGACACACACATGCAACATGAATGCTGCCTGGTGTGTAATGTTTTCCAGAGTGTGGCTAACATGGTCCCTGCCACAGAAGGACCACAGAGGATCAGTGTGGTCGCCGAGCTTCCCTGCTGTGGTGGACTTATTGGACACACTCTGCACAGGGCCTTCCCAGATTCGATCATTTGACGGGACTATGGTGTTGCCACAGAGATGGTTTGGAAAGAGCAAAGCCTAAAAAGAACATTGTGATACTCAAGTGGAGGAGATGTGACGGCCTTTAAGGTTTCTACTGTGTGATAAGTCAGCCACTTGGCTGAAAAAAACAACAACATACTAATAATTTTTCTTATCTAAATTAACTTGATAATTCAAGACTTTTATTAATTATATTAGAAGTGCTTATGTGGGGTTTTGTAACAGTTTGAGTTCCCCCCTCTAGGGTATAATCAACCCTGTAACATAAGTAACATCACTAACAGTGGTTCCCAAACCTTAGCTTTTTTCTTGTGAATACGTTCCCCTATTCAGGCCCATAAAGGCCTTCAAATTAAACAACCTGAGACGGAAATATCCCACTCTGGTTGACGTACGCAAAGCTCATGCCCACACAAGGCAATAACCTTTGATGATACGTCATATATACAGCTCAATTCGAGGGGGAACACAAGCCTAAAAACCACTGCTATAGGAATAGGTATATAGGAATTTCTTTGTGAATATCTTTTTTTTTTGTTGGCAAATACAGAACATAAATATTCCATGATGTTTATGCTACTTCAAGTATGTCCTTTTTTGTTGTAATAACTATTCTTTTCCAAATTGTGTCATCTCAATCAAATTACAAGCTCAGTTTGAGTTAAAGGGAAGGCAACATACAAGGGATTAATTAGGTCTGATCAAAAACAAAACAGTTAAGGGGCAATGTGTAGTTTCCACTCTCGATTGTGTTTTCAGCCCCAGGTGTGCTGCAAGCGGAGGAGGCTTGTTAATGATGAATACTATCGAAACCAAAACCAATCACTGTTGTTTACATGGTCCGTGCTTGTAAAATATCAACCATGTCTGAGTCTTATAACGTAATAGATATCATCTCTGTCTGTGTTTCTCTGCAAAATGCTAAAATGGGTCGCCAAATGTAAAGTTAATGTGTGGGAAACACTGCAATTATAGCTAAGTATTTTACAACAGATAATGTTAGAAACTGGTCGGTGTTAGCAGCAAAGCTCACGTTATCTAACTTGAGCCAACTCTAACACACGTTCATAAATGGCGAATAAAAAAGTGATTCATTTCATTAAAACACTACATATAGCCCCTTTAGGGGAAAAAATGGGTTGATTTTGAAATGCCAAAGAATGAAGATGTTAACTTTGATTAAATCACCTCAGTTAATCTGATGCAAACGACATTGACAGTGGCCACTGGGTAGTAATGCACTCAGGGGCCACTTTATTTTTTAGGTACAGCTGTAAAATCTATATTGAAGTGTTTCTAATATTTTTCCAGCTTCATAAATTGAATAAATATATGAATTTGTGCAGATCTGTTGCATTGGATTACATTAATGCATAGGTGTACATGATAAAGTGGCAAGGGATTGTATATCAAGTGCAAGGTTACTGCTGAGCAATTTGGCTAAGATTTGGCAAAAGCTTTGTCATTTGCCAGAGTATTGGTGATCCAAAGTTAGGACATTATGCAGAGAAGGCTAATGCTGCCCTGCCAGTTTCAATATAGCTGCCAGTGGCCAAAGGGTCAGGTGTTTAGTGCAGTGAGGAGCCAGTAGAGCATTGAGCTAAATAAAGCTATGAGCTCAGCAAACACATGCACATTATGGGCTCCCTTCTGCTCCAATGGGGACAGCAGAGACATTATGATTAACAATGCTAGATTTCATCACAACACTTTCAGATTTCCATGCCGACTTCAGCTGTCTACTACTACTACTTCCACTACCACCACTACTACAGACCTCACATCGATAAGGATTTAACGTTAATCATTTGAACTTATGAAACCAAAGGTCAAATCTTAAACTATATAATAATTCAGTCAGCATAGCTGTGCTGGAGACTAAAAAAATGTGTCTTTTCCCCTCCTTCCTCTGGCTTCTGTTGAACCTGTAAGACCAGTCTCACATGTTGGTGACACTTTCACAATAACAAGAAATGAATCCCATCTGCTAGCAAGTAACTTAGAGGGGAAAAACTGAAATCACGTTCAACGGTTGGAAGCCGTTTAGCCAACTGTGAGTTGGCAGAAATCTGCCTTTGACCCAAAGTGGGGGGGAAAACTTACATGTAACCAGGCCAAGCACATGTTATACATAGTACAGACACTTTAAGGTGCAAGTAGAAATGTTATTTTCTATATTTCCGTGGAAGTATTACAGGCAAGCCACTGATAACACACTCGAGCTGGCATGCTAGTTAGTTAGCTCGTGGGCTAATAATACCTCAACAAACTGCAAACTAAGTCCGAGAGACGAATAAAAACTCATTTCAATTACAAACGGGGGGACTGACTAAACAAAAGAGGAACTCCCTGCTAAACACACAAGGCTCTGAATCAGCAAAGCGGCAGCGGGAAAATGCGAAATATGTCAAATATCCCAAAACTTCAAGCGCACAAGAAGCGAAGCAGCTGCTGCAGCATGAAAGTTGCTGCTCACAACAAAGAACTATCTGAGAGCGCACTCACCTCACAATGGCTTTCCTGCCCCGCTGTTACAGGCACACACTGCTCTTCGTAAACTTTTGTCTCCACGGCGGATTTGCTTTCCGAAGCGAGGGGTATTTCCTCGGCAAAAAATAACCGTGTTTGACAGAAAAAGGCGGAATGCCAAGTATGAGTTTGGTATGAAATCAACGCGCGGAGGAAAACGCACAGAGGCGTGGCGTCGAAACACGCGCACACGCAAAAGTTTTGTGGGTCTCAATGCAAACTCCTCCCAGAAAAAGAAGGGATAGGGAAAAGGGGCGGTGTAGATGTTACACAAAATATAGACCTAAGCTAAATAGGCTACTGTTTCTTCAGAGTTCAGGTTGATTTCTGACTGTGGCATTTCCTGCTCTAGTGATTTTAATGACAAATACATACACGATAAAAGCAAGGAAACACTTAAGAAATTAAAATACAGTTAAAAGAAAGATAAATAAATAAAATTAACTAAATTTAGGAAAGGCTCTTCTATAAAAGTATGTTTTAAGAAGGGACTTAAAAGAGTTCACTGACTCAGCCGACCTGATTTCCTCGGGCAGGCTGTTCCAGAGCCTCGGGGCCCTGACAGCAAACGCTCTGTCCCCTTTAGTTTTCAGTCCAGACTCTGGAGCAGAAAAAAGAGGATCTCAAGGTACATGATGGTGGTGTTTCAGCTCCTTGGTCTAAAATTACTTGATTTAAAAGTTAAACTCCTACATTCAAAATGTAAATTAAGTAATAGTACAGAAACATATGGTAACAAAAGTAATGTTATCCATTATGCAGAAGCACTACTTTCAGAGTGTAAATTAAAGATCTATTGTACTATTGGATATTATTAGGTCTACTTAATGTTTTGATTTATTAATGTATAACCAATTTTATGTTACTTTATTCACTACTGGGTAGTTTAATGGTAAAGCTTTGTTTTAAAGTGTCACAAGCCAAAAAGGTTGAGACAGACTTGACTGAACAATTTAATGAAACATAAGGGATTCTTATGCATTCTCATTTATGTCTTTCTCATGTTTTGCATATTCCTTGATTAATGTGTTTATTCCAGTTACAATGCAGCAAACTCCACTGCTGGCAACTTATGTCCATGACTGCCACACTTCTAGTGGGACCACACTACATTAAAAAAAAAATGAAAAAGATTCTTTCTCATCATAAATTACAAAATAAATATAGCTACATACACAAAGGGACCTATATGAACAAACATACATTACATAACACACTTTTTTTCTTATTCTAATCAGATAACAGCTTTATACAATTTAGCTTGTATACAGTATCATACACTTAATAAATCTGATTTAATTTTTCTCCTTTCACAGAGACTGTTGAATAGGACTCAGTTTTCCTGTTTAAAACACCACATTTGAGTTTAGAAAGAAATTCTTAAAACTGAGTCTGGAAGAAAGTACAGTGGTCTGATGTTCTTCTGGATAGGAACCTGTAGAGGATGTAGAGTAGGCCTACAGTGTCTATCAGAGGTTTTTTTCCTTAACCCATGAACTGATTTTAGGGACATTTACTAAACTCTGAAATACATTTTATTGTATTGGCCTCTGTCATGCTACTTTTTCATTCCCTCCCTTTGCTGTTGTGCTCCTTTACAGGAGGAAAGTAAGAGAGACCGCCCAAACCCACTTCTGTAACCCAAGGCCGATATTATGTTAGGCCTTGGCCAATTCTTTTTATTTTTATTTTTTCAAGTTAACAGAACTGCTATTATGCCAAATACATATTTTGTGTCGGCCTATTCTTTTACTAGATATGGACATTAAAACCAGTTTATTAAAATAATTCAAGTACAGTGACTAGATGAAGAGGTTATATTTAATTGTTGTTATCAGAATTATTGCCAGGGACAATTCAATAGTCAGGGAGGGCAGGGAGACGTCTCTACCATAGAATTTACCGTCTACTAAATTCTAGGCCTTTGCCTGGTTAGTTTATTTTTCTTACTTGCTATGATGACGTCCCCTGCTATGAAGTCACAAATTACATTATATTGTGAAAGAATTCATACTTACGTTCTGGGACTGGACACTAGGGCAGAGGGCTGTCAACTCTGCTCAGGGATTCAAATGGGCTTGGGTCATCCCTGGTTAATGATTTACATCACCTACAGTATTACTCTCCCATACTGACAAGGTGAGAGTAATTAAAGGAAAAGACCTTCTGCTTATGTAGCCGACATGCAATAGTGATATTGTAAAAGGAGATGTAAATGGCCTCTGAATGATATGTCACAAGACTGACAAAGGGATTTAACCCCTCTTATTCTCAGCATGCCCCTTAACAGCTGACATCCTGTTTAATGGCACATACAAAAGATGAACATGTGATCTGGGATCCTGCATGACTCACAGTTTCACACCTGTTTCCAACAGTTTCTGTACTGGTCAGAGAGGTTTTATGCAGAACATTATCAACATCGGCAAGACCTATCAAGCCCTAAGGGCACCTGCTTAGGTTCTTTAACGCTCTGAACTGATTGTTGTGATTGGGTATAAAAGTGACAGGACTGGCAATGGCAACAATTCACTGGACTGGTTGAGAATAGAAGAGGAGCACGACCATGTTGTCCCTGCATATGGCCACTGGAGGGCAGTACTGCCATAGCAATGGGCATTTCACAGGACTAGCAGTTGACATGGCACTGATTGATGAAAAAAGTGGATGACATTTAAAGCCAGCAAGCAGGCGTTTTTGTTTTTGTTTTACCGGTCCTGTGAGTTTATGAAAGCTGCTCAGAACAGAAAGGGGCATTTCATCTTTTAGTTTAGGATTAAGATGAATGACCTGTCCAATATAAAGTTGTGACAGATTGCCAAACAACAGTTGGATTTCCCTGGTTTCTTTTTGAGGTGTATAAACATGTCTATATCTCAACCTGCCTGCACAAAGTTCTTTCCCTTCCCCAGTGAGGTCTGCGGCATCAATGGAGATCAGGTAGTTGGAGGTAGCTTCATGTTCTCATGTTCTTCTAGAAAGAGCAAAGGAGAAGAAAGAAAAGGATTTTTTTAAAATTTGAAACCAGTCTGACTACAATACATCTGTGGCATGAATTTTATAGAAGTCAACTCCTTCCTTTTGTATCATTGTTCTGTTCAAATATAGAAAGTACATAGGAAGTAAGCCTCAGTCTATCTCTCTTATCCTTCAGTACTTTCCACTCACTCAGGAACTGTCTTGAGGGCAGACTCTTCAGGATTATTAATTTCACTCTCCAGAGGGGTTAGGCTGCCCTTCCTACTGGAAAATAAGGAAAGGAAATTGAATGGCCATTCCAGTGCTCCCTCCCTTCTTCCTTTTTTTCTTTTCCGCATCTATGTCTTCCCCATCAGCTTTGTCCGACTTTATATTGATATTTGAATATCTATCTAATCTTAACACAGTACCACAGTGATAATTTGCCACAATGCTTCTTTCTGTCTTTCTTTCCCTAAACTTTACTCGGCATGTCTTCCATGTCTTATTTACCTTCTGCATGGGCTGTTTAATGTGTCTTGTTTAGAATAAAATAAAAATAAATACAATGGAACTAATAATCATTTGTTTTGAGAGTGGCAAATAATGCCACTTAGACCTACCTTTCGGTGAAATACCTTAGTGTGAAATAGTTTCATTATATTAGAGCTGAGACTTCCAGTGTGCACCTTATATTACAGAAATTCACACACTTTTAGGAGGAAAAAAACCTGCATGTGTCCAAAAAAGTGGGATTGTTCTTCCAGCGTTCCCTTTTCAGGTCACAGAATGCATTTAGAGAAGTTTGCCACTAGATGGGGCGCCTCATCTTTCTCGAGTCAAAACTGGTCAAGATGGTAGTTTAACTCTACATGCAGTCTATGGTTTAACCGTAGCCAGTGGCAGTGGAAAAAATCTATCATGAATTTTTATGTAGGCATATTTGTGAGCAGATGTTCCGTACAATTGTTAAACAGTTTACTACAAGAGTTTAGTCTGACTATTATTGATCTCTGTTGGGGATCGAGGAGTTGCTTTATGTAGGCCTACAAGTCAACAAAGTCAGGCTCAGATTAATGTCTGCCAAGCTTTAAATGCTACAATTATTAATTGTTTAGGTAGGCACAGACCCGGCCCCTCCAGTGCATCATTTGATCTCACACTTTGTCACTAGGTCTCTTGGCTACTATTTTTTGCCGATGAACAGAGCAAAACAAAAACTGCACCAATCCCCCTGTTGAACAGCTACTGCATAAACTTGTCCTTATTATAAACAACTGGATTCAATTGTTAATTCAATTACTTAATGCAGATATTGAGCGCACAGACAGTGTATGGAGCCTCTTCCCTCCTCCAGCACCTAGCAAAGTACAGGCCTACCTATCAGAAAGGTAAGTTAAGCAGAGGGCTGTTTAGTTCTAATACAAGGATTGTGAAAAAACGTGTTTTGCTTGGTTTGTTCACTTTAAAGTTGAGCATTTTCAAAAGTCCAAAGTACTAGCTTTTAGCTAACGTACTGCTAGTTGCATTTAGCTAGTGTCTAGGAAGTCCTCCACATTATTTAGAGAAGATATTTTGTCTGGTTTGATTATTGTGTTTATGTGTCAGGAAAATTATTCAAGGAACAAGCCGTAATTAAACCTTTACTTAAACCATATTTATTTGCAAAAATGATCAGTAGGCTAAAATAATGTTGGGCCTCTCACATGTGACTTCATGATCTACTGTGTTAAGGTTACTTGATCCACTATAGAAATTGACAAGACAACTACATTGGTGTCAAAACGTCAGGTTACACTTTAATTGGATAGTCAGCCAGGCAGTTTATATTATTTATTTGTAACATTTCAACAGCATATTTGAGATTCAACCATTCAGCTGTTGCACAAATCAAACTGTTTTCTAGGTTTGGTTAGGTTTAGGCACAAAAAACACCTTTTTGGGGTATGTTCAGCACACATATCCTCTATTGATAATATGTTAAACATCTACAGACAAAGTGAAACAGTTGAAATGTTACAAATACTAAATATCTGCAAGCGGACTAGCCAAATAAACTGTGACCAGATGTCTTACAATATATCCATATTTCCCCCAGAAATAATGGCTTCAGGAAATTGTTGGTCTATTTTTATTGACTTTAATTAACTTAATGAACATATACTTCTATTGTGAATGTTTTCATTCTTATTATAAATCAGATTTCGGTAGTTGCTGAACTGCTGACAATATGTTTCATTAAGGATTCTAACATAATAACTGAGGAAGGGGTCCTTAAGTTAGGCTAATTAAGAGAGCAATAGGTAGATTAAACCTACAATTTAGAAAAAATAATTATTAAATGATTAGCCTACCTCAACATTACAGTATTAAAACCCCAGAGCATTATGTTGAGGTGAGTTAATAAGTAACAATATATCCTCAGTGTGTGTGTGTGTTGTCTGCGTGCATACACAAGCAACTGTGCTGCTCATGTTATTAATAACAGGAGGAATAACAAAGTAAGAGTGTCCCCGTGTGAACTGGGTGTGAGCACCAAAACACACTGTTATCAGATTCAGCTGTCACACTCAGTTAAAGGCCGACTAACATCACAACTGTGGCACAGCCTTTTGAAACTCTGCGTGATGTCTCGAGCAATGATTAGCTTGTGTTAGCTACCGTATAATGCTTCACTGTTGCCTGTTATCAAACGCTGAAGGAATGTCACACACGGCTCTCTTCCTGTGTGTAATAGTGTGGAAATAAATGTGGCCGCAGTGCATTCAGAGTACATCTGCCCCTACAACTGTACAATACAGTCTGGCTGTGTGACTATATTTGTCCTCCCCTCCTTCCTTCTCTTGCAAGGGGACAGGAGAGTCAAGAGTTGGAAGGTTGCCAAAAGAGGCCGGCCCGCCATGCAGCTGAAACTTTTACAAGCCAAGCAGGAAGAGACACAGGGAGCGAGCGAAGAAGAAAAGGAGGAAAAGAAAAAGTGAGAGAGACGTCTAAGCTCCTTTCTCTCCCTCTCCCTGTCTCTCTCCTCTCTGTGTCTGTTTGTCTCTCTTTCTTTTCTTTATTCCTTGTTGAAGCCATACTGTATTTGCCCGCCTTCGTTGGCAGGGGGCAAGTGTAGGTCTGTGAGGACGGGACAGAACGGGACGGGAGGAGGAGGAGGGGGGGTGGGGGGGTCTTTGGGTTCAGAGAGTTCAGCTGAGGAGAGAAATAAATGCATAAACAACAAAGGAGACGTGACGTCAGGTTGAGGGGCTGTCCAACCTGCTGGCTGAATCTGAGCCTCCATGGAAGAACCGGATTGTTCGTACCACATGTGTGTATGTTTGCCTGTCTGTACAGTATGAATGCTTGTGTGTGTCCATTGTCCTGTCTTCGAGAAAAGACTCATGGAGTTTAAGCAGAGAAGCTAGACTATTGTGGTCTGTTTTGTCTCTGAGGAGAGTGTTTGAAGACTGGAAGAACCTTCCAAAAATGTGCGTGAGTGTGTGTTAGTGAGTGTGTGTTAGTGAGTGTGTGTTTGGCCAGTGTGAGTAACTCAGGTATCACAGCAGCTGCAACTGTTTCACTTACCGAAGACAAAACAGGCTTTGTTTTTTTGTCTTCAGGTGGTTGGTGAGAGTTTTAGAGAAAATGTATTTTGTTTGCAATTTAACGGTAAAATAGATTCCTGTTTCGTTTTTTTTTTTTAGAATTAAACCCAGCATTTTCAAAATGACATGTCTCAGCAGTGAGCTCTGATTGGTTGGCTTGCATTGGGATGCCCGCTCAGACGCCGGTGATTCGTCCGCGAGCGGGCTATAGAGAATGGTCGGCCATTTATGAACAAATGGATTTATGTTTTCTCTCCTAATGCTTGAGGTCACTTGGAGGCGACAGCCCTCTGATCCAAGATCTGCATTGGTGTTCAGCTGTCTTGCCGGAGTGAGAATGCAAAGGGAGACCTGGGAAAGATGCCAACGCCTGGTTGGAGGGGGGGGGCGAAAAAGTGACATTCTCTGAAAAATCCACCCTCTTCGCTCATTGATTCATTTAGCTGAACTCCCTGAAACCCCTCCCACTGAGGAGGGCAGATATTATCCCCGATGGAGGGAGAGGACAAATTGACGGAAGGATAAAAGGGAGACACGGAGAAAAGCAGGCAGGATAAAGATGTCGAAAAAAGACAGAAACTCGCCCAGGACTCCTCTTTGAGTCAAGAGAACTTGCCAACAAATGTCAGTTTAGAGTTCGCATCTTGAGACAGTTTGGGCTTTTTTGATCTATTGATTGCACAAATGTGGCGAGATGGAACAATATGGCAGAAGTGTTGGGATCTGCTTGTCTCTCTCAGCCATCTGTCTGTTGCTGCAGGATAGAATAAGTACAGCACAAGGTGAGAGGTGTGTTCTGGGTGTTTGCTGATTAACGCACAAATTCTCAGAGTGCTCCCAGCTCCTGTGCCACTGTTTTGTGTCACCGCGTCTGCTCACCACAGTTTTTACCCTTCTTCTCTTTTCTTGTATTTCTGTGTCTCACTCTCTTCCTTAACTCTTTTTCTCTGACTCCTCCTCTTTCTGTTCACCCTTCTCTCTCGCTACAGCATGTCCCTCCCTTCCTCTTTCTGTGTCTCTACCCCCCCCCCCCCCCCCCCCCCCTCCTCCTTTTTCTCCCCTTCCCTCTTGGCAGCAGTGCCAAAGTGGGCAGGCAGACTGAGGCAAACACAGCACAGGGCAGAGCAGAGGGCGATCCAGAGGCTGGCGAATTGATTACGTGTATGTTTGTGTTTTGGAGTGTCCTCTGTCTGTGTGTTTGTCTCCGTTTCGTTGGTCGTACGCGGCTGCAAGCAATGTGAGTCTACTGCGAGTCTGTTGTGGAGCTTTATCTCTTTTTTGTTGTTCACAGTGTGTTTGATACCGTGGCTTGTGTGCGCTTTGTATGTGTGTTATAGGACTGTGTGTGAGCAGACGTCCCTCTGTCACCCTGTGTACGGACAGACGCACTCACGCCAGTAGGAGGGGATTGTGGGAAGGGGGTGTAGCTCTCAGAGGGTGTGCTCTACTCCTCTCTTTTCCCTTCTTCCCGCCATCACGGCCCTCTTCTCCTCCAGTCCTCCGGCCCAGCCCGCCGCTCACGTACAGGCTTCAGGTATTTTTCTTTTTTAATCCTGCGACACCTCTTCCCATCTTTTTCACTGCCCTGTAAGCTTTCTCCTCCAGTCCCTCTCGCCCTCTTCTCTCTCCTTCATCATGGTCTTTCTCCTGTAAATGTGTCTATCGTCGTCGATTGCCACGCTGCACTCCGCTCGCCGCCATTTTGGCTCAATGGACATAACAGGAGAAACTTTTCTAGAGCTCAGAGGGACTCCCTGACTCCCTGCTGGCCATCTTCTTTCTCCTGCTTCCATTATCTCTTTTTTCTCTGTCCCTGTCCCCTTCTTCCTCTCTCCTCTCTGCTCTAGGACAGCAGGCTCTGACAGGGTGGTGAACCGTCTTTCTGGGGCTTTCCGTACTGAACAGGTGTCTCTTTGTAGACTGACGGGATGAAGGACAGGCCTACTCGGTCACTTTCTGACCTCAGAGGGTCGACCAAGCTGGTGAGCGGTTGTTGTGTCCAAGTCAGTACAGGTTTAGCTGCTGGCCAGCGTTGAAGAACTGCACCGACAGGACAAGCGAGACACTTGGCAGGTCTCTTATCACCCAGAGGCGGTATGATAGCTAATACTGGGGCAATATTTACTTTGTTTCTCATGCCCTTCGCACACTGTTTGCACTTTCTGCCACTGTGAAAACTCAGATATGAGGCAATTATTTCACAAGAACATGCGTGTTTGTGCATGAGTTTTATCTGTCTCCGATCTAGAGGTGTGACAGTTTGTTTGTAAGGTGGCATCTGTAATGTTTGTCTTGACACACTGCGTCACAGGCTACAGCTTTTGATACTTTGCACTTCAGGGGAAACTACGGCAGAAATGAAACCGAGTTAGGTCAGACAGTGCTGTAAAGAAAAGGGCAGATTGTTGAGCAAAGAGTGCAGCGAAGCGTTGGTGTTCTTCAGTAGTTCTTTCTCCTTTTATCAGTAAAGCCGTGGATTTATTTTCACCAGTGCGACCTTCCTGTCAATGCAGAAAAGAAAACTTAAACAGTAGCGTTTGTCTGATTGATGAGTTTATCTATGAGCTGCAAGAAAACAAGCATGTTATTATTATTTCACTGCAATCTCATGTCACAGGCCAGAATGCCATGAAACAAAATTTCCATGTTACACTCTCCGAATTAGATAGAACAGGATATGTAAATTAATCAACAACCAATTTGATCTTTTACACTAAAGAGGAAATGAAATACAGATTGAATTATATAAAATAACTGCATATTACATGTACATTAGAAATCTAACTGGACTCCTTATTATGAGTACTGATCTAAATAAAGGTTGGTGTTAAGATGGCGCCTTCATGCCACGTGTTTAAGAAACAGTGAATATGGGCAGACCCTTTCAACATACCCCTAACAATTTGTTGTTCCTGATTCCTCTGCATCAACCTTGGGCGAATTAATTCATAAAAAAATGTATATGATGCAATGTAATGCAATGTGTATTGACAGGTCAGTGATCAAAGGAAAATGTTAAGAAAGAAGCTGGAGAAAAAGAGAGAGAACAAGGGTTACAGAGACAGAGAGGTAGGAGTGGGAGAGTTCTTACCCCGCCCCTCTCTTATCCTCAGATGAACTTATCGTGTTGCCTCATAATGTTTCTGAGTTTTTCTCCTAGAGGCAGTCAGGCTAACTTCCTGTATTCAACCTCAACATAGCTGATTGGCTGATATCTTGGCTGACCGGCCGCAGTTTGCAGCGAGGCAACAGGAAGTTTCTCATCTTGTGCAGGAAGCTGCAGCTGTTTCGTCCTGACACACACCACTTTGCACTCTCGCATGCATAGCTCTTTGTGTACATGCATGCACGCCCTCTTTGAAACGGGCATACCTTACCAAAGCGTGCTTGTGTTTGTGCATTCATGTGCATGTGTGTCTGTGTGGCATCGGTGAATGCTGTAACATGTGGGCGTGTAGCAACATGCCAGGCCAGGCATCTGAGCTATCAGAAACATTTGAAACCATGGCAACCACACTTCTCACCAGCACAATAGGGAAAGCGATAGACAAGTGAAAAAGAGGAGAGGGGAGCAGGGCTGGACAATAAAACAATAATTATCGCAATATAATTTTTTTCAATAACAATATAATACATTTTCAATAAATGTTCAGTAAATGTTTGACTTTATTCACTTAAGTCATACATGAATTAGGTCTTAACTAAACTAACTAACTTAACTAATATGTTTATTTTGTTGAGGAAAAAGGACCGAAAAAAGCTTTTACTTAATTTTACTCGTGCATATTTGTTGACTAAAGACTTTATCGCAATTGATTTGAGTGTTCTACCTCAGATTTGGGAAGTGATCCACTGTTTGGCCTCAAGTGTTGACCATAAAGAAGAGTTTAAACCACAACTAACCATCAGGTTTCGTCAGCTTTCACTCAGGAGCAAAAATCAGCCTTTAAACTCGAAAGAAATAACAATTTGATACTTATCGTGCTAATTATCGACATCGAAAGATATGAAACTTTTTATTGTGATAACATTTTTGGTCATATCGTCCAGCACTAGGATAGAGAGAGTAAATGAAGAGGAGGACAGAAACCTCGGATGTATACTTCCTTCATTTAGAGGTTTTAGAAACACATCTGGCCTGGGTCTGGGTAGTTGGAGGGTATACAGTCGCTAATAGTGATTCAGAAATGGTCTTGTTTTTTTCCCTTTTATCAGCTAATACCCCTCAACCTGATATACTTAAGTATAAATCTAAAAATTGGAGATTTACAAAAGCGGAATGAGTGTGTTCCCGGCCACTGTTTCAACTTAGCTCCACTTCTGTGTGGCTGTATTTACGGTTGAAATGATTGTTAGACACTGTGATTTTCAACACAATGGCTCCCTTATGCCTTATCTGGGTCATGCTATCTTTTCATCAAACATGTTTACCTAGTTCTTATGTCTGTGTGAGTCCAATATTTGTGCGTGCAGCCCTCTAGTTGGCAAAATGGAGGAGTGGATGGCCATGGACTGGAAGCATTTTCATTTAATTAACATTTAGTAAATCTGGATCAGATAGAATGAGTTTCCTTCGTGTACACAGGTCAAGTGACTGTGCGGTGTTGAGTCTACCAGTGTGCGGATATGTGTGTAAGTGCATGCATTTGGCAGTGTATTCCTGTATACACGCATGCACATAAGCATGAGCCTTGTGTGTTTGCGCTTGGTTAATGAGGATTTACAGAACATCAGAGCGGGCACCATGCCAAATGGGCACGGAAGTGGCTCAGTGCTCCCGTCCTTCGCCCTTTAATGTAGGAATCAGGTATTCCTTAGGGAGTGGCAAAGATGAAAAAGCAGGTACGATAAAATCGCTATTGAGGAGCGCTCTATTGAGGATCAGCCCTCTTTCTCGTATCTGCCAGATGCCTGGGCACAGTTTTTCCTGTAGATTAAGACTGGACACGAGTAAGACAAGACGCGTAAACATACACACATGTGGTACGAACACCCCGTTCTGCGTCTTTTTAATTGCGGGAATTCTTCATCCTGCCATTAATTGTGTGGCATACTTCCTCTGCCAACTCCAGCTCCCCCACACCGCTCTTCCTCCTCCTCTTTGCCCACCATCACCACCTCCTTCCTCCCTCATTGAAATTCTGCCTGGTACACAGACACTGCCCATTCTTGGCACAAAGCTCAGAGAGAGAGGGAAAGAGAGAGAGAGAGAAACACACAAGAACCTGTACCAATCGTCTGGTGCCCCCGTCCGTTGTGTCTGCCAAGCATTCATCCCGTCTCGCGGACCAAGGGACCAGGCAATCCAATAGGTATTTCCCTGCCTCTGCTTCCGGCGAAAATCTGCTCCAATTCGGAGGAGTTTTGTTGGCAACTGAGTGTGCCGTGTGTGTGTTTGGGGATTTGCTGATTAATTTGTGTGTTTACGTCGTTTGTATCGGGTGAGGAATAAATCTGACGTATCCTGCATCCTTTCACAGTGTAGGGGAGGAAGCCAAGGCCTATTGTTTCAGCATTTCACTGTTTTTCTCCTTCATTTTTCGCATGGGTTCTGATTTGTTAAAGATGGCGCAGTAGTGGTGGTTCTTCGTGTGTTCTGATAGCACAGCAGGTTGATGTTGGAAGTTATTAAAACCTGTATAATAAACACTGCTAAGTCATTTTAGCAGCCATTTTGATTATGTTCTTATAACTCACTACACAACGTAATAAGTAGATATTTGGATTGTAACAGCTTGTCTTTTTTGTAGGTCTTCACTTTAAAATTGTCTTACAAGGCCTTTCTTTTTTATAGTCATGGTGGTATTATATACTAAAATACATTTAAAACAAACAGTGATTGTTGCATGTCTGAAACAGAATCAGGTATGGGCTTTATAGACGCTGTTGCTGTAGATGTGTTTGAAACATATTGAAAAAGATCAAATTCCCAGTTCTACAGCTGACATTGGGTTGTGAAAAACCCAAAACATACCCAAGGACAGATTAACATACTAAAGCAGGAAATTGTCCCCGGAAAGCATATCCTGGTTGGTCACAGCAGAGCAGTGTAATCAGAGGGCAAAAGAGGACAAGGTCTGTGTTTCTGGGCTTAATATAAATATACTACCATTTAGCCATGATTCTGCTGTGACAGATGCACAGACAGACTGTCTGATGCACAGACAGACTGACTGAGGCAGATGAGATTAACTCAATAGCTCACATTTCTTCCTTATCTCATCTTTTCTTCAGGATCCTCTCAGCTGCCCCACTGGCTGGAGGGATATTTATTTCGGAGCTGTTGACAGAGAAAATTATTTGCCCTAGCCGAGCCATGTGTGCTCCTTTTATGTGCCATAGACAAAGTCCACGAGCGCAGACAGCAGCGCCCAATAGAGCTCACGTGACAGACCGAGTTTGGCCCCAGTGTTTCCACAACAGTTGGGAGTTGTGTAGAGCAAGGGACACCAGTTTTTGCAATTAACCCAGAAGCACAGAATTCCCCGAAAGCATTTACTGTTTAAATGTTTGTTTTCCTTTGAGGCCATGCTCAGATGTTAAATCTTCATTGATTTGACCCATTTGTGTCATATCACTGTCAGTCTGTTCCCCTTGTCCTCCGAATACAGCTCCAGTTAGGGGACATTTCTCGGCGACCAAACAGAGCTTGTAGATCTGTCACTGGCACAGTGGCAGAGTTGGGATCATGCCAACAACCCCCCCTTCTGTCTGTCTGGTCTCCTGTAATCAGACTAGCAGGGTCTACTGCATGCTAACTACGGGCCGGTCTGGATCAAGTCTCGGGGGTTGTGGCTGTATGCTAATTTATGCAAGCAGTGTACCTCCTAACCCCTTCTCTGTCTATCTGAGGCCCAGGTCTGGCATTTAGTCTGGCACTCATTAACCCTTCAGTCGCTGCCATGTTAACAGGCTGGCCCATCCTAACCCTTTATCCCTTAAGAGTTTAGCGTTTAGCTGCCTGAGCATGAGCATCTTTCTTTGTGAAATTAATAAAAGTTTAAGAAACAAAATACACAGTCTGCTATGTTAAGCGAGAGTGCCAATTTTTTTTTATTAAACCAAAGCTGAACAGTTAACAGTACAAGTAAATTCACAGGAACATGGACATGCTGTATGTGATGATACTTTTTCTCTGTGAACTTTCCAGCTGTCTGATAAGTGTGGTTAGAGTTGCTCTCTGTGATAGTGAGTGTGTCGTCTGGGTCTGTTGGCTTTGTCTCGGCGCTTGGCGCAAGATTGATTCTCTATCGCATCGATTGAACAGCCGCTCTTTCTTAATCAAGAGACAGCAGGCTCAGGAAAAAAAACCCCTGAAAGGTAGACCTTATAGTGTTTTTAAGCAGACCTAAAATGGCCGATGTGCGAGACGCCATTTTGTGTTTCCTTGTTGTGTTTTGGGGGGCAGAATCCCAGCCTTGTATTCAATCAGAGGCAGCTGGTGGAAGCCATATTTGCAAGCATCTGTGTGTGTACCTCTGACTGAGAAGCAGCAGCCAGCCTACACAGGGATAGCCCACTGGAATGAGCTCAGTATTTGGCAAAAACGGAAACGAATTCCTGGCACAGAGTCGGCAGCTCTTTTTCCCCGCCTCTCTCGATCACATGCCAGAGTCTCAGGAAGCCAGTGAGTTGTTTGTTGGGCTTTCACACATTAGTGCTCTCACTTTCCGATGTCCGCTTACCGTTAAATTGTCTTTGATTTAATTTAATGGAACCGAGTTCTTAACTTTCAGCGCCGCATTAAAAAAACAACAAAAAGAAGCTTGGTTGATCGGTGAGGATGTGCCAATATGCAAAATCTTGGAAGGTCTTCTTTTGTTAAGAAGGGATAAACGTTTTTCTTGGCAGTTAAAGCCTTGTCGTCACGAAGCACTCCACGTTCAGCCATAAGTTGTGATTTTGAACCATTTCCAGGCACAAAAACAAAGACACAGAGATAAAACTGAAAATACAACGCGCTGAATTTGAACACATCAGTCTAAAATGTCACGTAAATATACACTTCAAAAATTGATGATCCTACCCAGTTTTATCTTGCATGTATTTTTCTGAGAAGAATAGTTAATTAAGATAACCCTCTCTGTTTCTTTTTCTTTGTACCATTGCAGGGCAGTTACCTTTGTGGATCTTTGATGCTGAAGCAACGTGGATGCTGTCCTTGGGGCTGAGGTAGTAGATTGAATAGTTGTGGGGTTGTGTAACCTCTTTTTGAGATAACTATACAATCTACTGTCTTTCCCAAGGAGACAGCAGAGTCAGCTACTCGCCGACTGTCATCTCAGGATGGGCAATCACGCTGTCCATCAAAATATACGCTTGCAGCAATCAACATAATGTACTGTGACAAGCATTGTTGTTGTTTTTTTTGCTAGAGCAGCTAAATCAGGTTTCAGGTGTCAACAGGACGTGAACGTGTTTGATTTGGGCTCTGTCAGGGTGAGGTAGTAGGTTGTATAGTTTGGTGGGTGGGATTGTACCCTGCTCAGGTGATAACTATACAGTCTATTGCCTTCCCCGAGGAGCTCACTGAACACTCATGAATGTTCAACACACTCTCATGGCTAAGTATCAATATTTATTTTTATGATTTGGGGAGTGGGAAAAAACAGGAACTAGTAGATATGTGCTGCAAAAGGTTAGCGATGCATGAATTGAAGCTGTGAAATGACTAACTCAAAAAAATGTACATCTCAATAAAAGTTACACATGCCTCAAATCAGTTGCCCAAAAAATCCATGAATGACATCTTGAAATTGTTTCTTCGTCACCTACTGCAATTCTGATGGCTACATGGTTTGTGTGCAACAGCAGCTATTGAGTTTGTTAGTCTAGAGCACCCTCCAGTGGAGGCTTATGAGTTAGCTTTGGCTTAAATAAAGTTTGCAGACAAGATTTAGGCGACCGAATGCCATGGCAGGCTAAGTGTGTGCAGTGTAGGGGTTTCACAATTTCAAACACACAGACTGCCTGTATTTCCTCAGTTGGATATCTGTAATAAAGCCTTAAATGATTGTTGACCATGTTTTGTGTGTATGACAAAGTCCCATGAACTTGAACCTCAGACATACTGGACTTATAGTGACCCTGTGGTCCTTTGTTAGGGCGTGGCCATCCGTCCTGATCCACACATCTCGGTGTGATTGGCTCGGCTGCCTGTACTTGATCGGCGAACTTGCTCATCCCCGTTGCAACAGGTCATGTTCATGAGGAAGCGCCTCCATATTTGTCTGTAAGCCTGTTGGATCTTTGGGATGCGATATGCATAGACCACAGGGTTGACTGCTGAGTTGGCGTGAGACAGGAGAATACCTGGAAAATGGATTTGTTACCATCATATATCACTAACTGCTGGTAAGTATTGTGATCTGTATGTGTGAGTGTACAAATACATATGTGAAAAAAACAAAACAATTTAAAGCCTCTAGGGGAACATTTCTCAACATGTAAATACAAAAACAACCAACAGCAGACTGTGTGAGGGCTAGAAGAGCTACCTGTATAGAGCGTCCCTGGTGTGACAGCTTGGGGACCATGAAACAGCAGCATGCAGTTCATCAGGTGCAGAGGAATCCAGCAGCTGGCAAACAAAATGAGAACCAGAGCCAGGGAGCAGGCCAGCCTCTTCTCCCTGAGCAGAGAGGCCTGGTTTTGAGGACAGCCCTCCTTCAAACGGCCCTGCAGGCTCCAGAAGATTCGCATATAGAGGAGGGTCATGACCAGCAGGGGTGCAATGACACATCCCAGGAAGTTGAAGTAGACCATGAAAGGGAGGGAGATGACTGAGAGGAAGGTGCAGGGTGGAGAGATGAAGGAAGTGGAAGATGTATTTGTGGAATCAAAGGCTAGAGAGGAGTAGTTGTGCCAGCCAAACAGAGGGGTGAACCCCAGCAGGCAGGACAGTATCCAGCACACAGACACTGCCATCCATGTACGCCTCTGTGTGGCCAGGGCTTTGTACCTGAGAAAGAAGGAATGAAATTGATTTCCACAAATCAATTAGTAAGCATGTTCTCCATCCAGCTTTTCTACTTGCAGACCTCACCTGAGTGGTGTGTGTAACCTGAGGTATCGGTCCACGGCGATAGCTAGCAGTGACAGCACAGAGGCCTGAGTCAGCACGAGCACGACACAGCTGAGAAGTAGGCACAGGTCAGGGGTCAGACTCACCCAGCCATCCAATAGTACAGACAGGGGCACAGCCGCCACACCCACGAGGCAATCAGCCACTGCCAAGGAAACGAGAAAGCAGAAGGTTGGCTCTCGAAGGGAATCCCGGATACCAACACACACCGCACACACCACCAACACATTGCCAAGGCAACAGGCCACAGCAATCAGCGCTTCTAGGACTGTGTAGGCCACCCAGCTCCACTCAGCCATCACTGCAGATGAAGAACAGGGAAGCTATGAAGTTTGACGGAGCAGGTTTCCCTGAGAGCCCTGGACAGGTGGGTTGAATTCCACAGCGAGAGTTATGTCCAGCATAATCCTGTGTCTGCTGTTCAGATAGCAGATTCCTGCTTTTCAGCTGATTTGGCTTCAAATGACCAGGAAAAAAGCATGGAACAGATGCTTTTTATATGCAAACATGCATGCGCTTTCTGCGCACACAACAGGCGTGCACTCCATGGAGATGCCATCTGTATTTCATCAGTGAGTGAAAAACATTTCCTCACTTTGTGTGTGCCTCAGTCGCCTTAGAGGAGAGGATTACATGAATGAGCCATGGCACATTTTTCACAGAACAGTTTGATATTGCATTTGTGTTTGATAACGGTACTCATATCTTTTACTTGAGTAACACTACAATTTAGCAATACTGAATAAGTAAAGCTAAATATCAAAATTGCTAAATATCCGTTTTCAGTGTCATATTTTAATATGTATTATATTACTAATGCATTGGTATGTAAGCAGTGTTTTAAATGTTAGAACTGTTTATCATGTTTTAGATGTAAAATCTAAATCTGCAAAGTAACTAAAGCTGTCAAATAAATGTATTCGATTAAAAGGTAAAAATGTAGTACAGTATAAAGTGGCATAAAATGGAAATTAAATTATTAAAATCATACCTAATTTTAGTACTTAAGTAACATAAGTAAATACATGTGGTTACTTTCCACCGTGGTTACTGTAAATACAGCATGTCACAGCAGAACAAGTTTGTGACTGTTACCAGAACCAAACTATCTGCTTTGTAGTACAAGCTGTAGTCAGGGATGACTACGAGTTCATGTGTGTTGAACATTATGTCATTTGACCCTGTGTCACGTGGTTTCAGCAAATATGTGTGTGGCCCCATCATTTGACTAGGGAAATTAAATTACATTATTTTGGCAGCTTCATAAAAGAAATTTATACTCAGCATCTCGAATGTGTTCAGTGTCTGCGTGTGTCCTGCTACTCCTGTGTGTCAGGGTACTTTGTAGATGTTACTGATTAACAGGTTTTGCTTTTAATGGTGTTTTGTTCTAATGCACGCTTACTTTGCATACAATTTTGGCTATGGGTGTGTGCTTGTGTGTGTCTGTGTTTGCACCAGTTTATAAGCACATCTGTGTTTGCCTGGCTGATAGGCACCACACAGTATATCTTTGTTCACGTGGATAGATAGACAGACAGACAAGAAAATATCAGGTATTCTGAAAATATTTTCAGATTTATTCATTCATCTTAAAAAAATATATTTTAACACAAACAGATCATGTTTACACAACCTATTTTTTAAGTCTTTAAAATTATCGTGTAAATGCTGACTATCTGCAATACAGAATCACAAAAAACAGAAAACCACAACTTTTATTTTAAGAATGATAGTAGTTCTACTTATGAAGTAGATATTATGTGATAACCTGTTAGGTTTACATAGTTTATAATGGCAGCTGACTTTTCATGCATTGCCTATCACATCACTAGCACCATTTCCTGTTTGCCCCTTATCTGACCTACAGTGTTTCATCCTCTGGCTTTTCAAATACCCAGTATTCATTTGTTTCTACATACCATAGAATTAGAATCAGCAGAATGGACATGAATGGGACAACCACAGTGATTTTCCGTAAATATCCATTGTGCTTATTGTTTTCCATGCTTATATACATATATATTATATACTGTCCATCAGGCCTCTTACACTGCATTAGATTCTCCTTTTAGGCCTCGCAGTGTCTTCTCATCGAACTGGTAGGTGAGCTTCCTCTTCACCTTGTGAATCTCGCCCGTGCGGGAGTAGTTCCTCAGCGCCCGTGCCATCTTCTGGTAGGTCATCGTCTTGCGATTGCCCTTACGAAGGCCCCAAAGCTCCGCCAGGCGCTCCTTGTTTTGGGAGGAGAACTGGAATGTACCAGCCGAGGACTGGACCCACCAGATACAGTTACGCATCGATGGCGTCTGGAGCATCTCAAACAGGAACTGGAACAATCGCTCCTTCCTCTTTCCTGCCAAGGAGGAAGAAGCTATAAATACAAATGTGACAATGACTCAACAATGTGCGTATGTGTGAACATAGATGTTTTTTTGTCCCAACAGAAGGCCTTACACTAAATACGAGCCTGTTTGGTGTGTAGATATATCAAAATAAATTTTGTTGAGAGTTTTGGTGCGCATGTGTACCTGAAAGTGGGGCAAGAGGCAGGGAGTCTCTGTCCTTCCTGCTTCCCCTATCCGACGATGGTGATGGGGAATCTTGGTACTGGGAGCTACTGGACTGGGAGTCTGAGTCAATGTATGCAGGTCCCACGTAGTAAGAAATGTGGTCCTGAAGCAAACACACATAAAAAAAATATTCATAATTCACACATATAACCATTCCCAAAAATTATGAAGAAAGTCAATCAAAAAAATCTAAATTCAACCTCAAAATGTGAAATGTGTCACACAGTAATGTGTAGTTTTATTCAGCAATGTAAGAGGCATCTGAGCTAGGTAGATTCAGGCCCCTTGAACTCACCCATTGATGGTCATGGGGACTAGGCAAAGCTGGAGGCAGGGCATGCTCTTCATATTCCTCATTTGGAGTGTAGGGGTCACAGTGCCACTCATACGGATGCTGACCAAACCAGCTATTTTCTATGGAGAAACAGGCAAAAGATACAGTCAGGTAAAAAGATATAGAAATACACAACCACCGACATCATCTCATTTACATCTTTTTCATTATCATTGCCGCCACCCCCACAGTAACCTATGATCCTGGTGCTCTGGTGGGAGTGTGTGTGCTTTTGTTGCCCCACGGTGGTTGGAGGTGATGCAGGTGTGCGTGCAGGCTGGACCTCCAGTGAATGCTCCTGCAGATACTCCTCAATGACCTCCAGGTCCACCTCAGGGCAGGATGAGGGAGCCACTCCGCTCCAGGCCACACGGTCTCCACTCAGCCTGACAAAAGCCATCTAACAGACACAGAGGCAGGACGCCGGCTTTGAGAAATAATTCACACTCACTCACAGTTTTCCCCTGAACTAGGTTGTTGTGTGATGCAGACAGAGAGAAAACACTTTGCACGATGGGTGCCATTTATCCCGTGTCAGTCATAGCCTAAGGTGGTGTTCTTGCACACCTGCTGTTTTTTTCATTATTCTGTGTTGCATCATATTGTGAATAATTTTGGTCTGAGATCGGGAGATTAGGGATGCACTCACTCATCAATTTTAAATAAGCTGGGAATTATCTATGAATCCTGAATTCTACATAATATTAAACCGCACACATCATCCTTAATATGTAATATGGTGAATTCGTTTCCATCTAGGCTAGATTTGTCAAACTCCAAAATGACACACACTAAAGACATTCACAGGGCAGCAAACCGTGTGATATTTATTCTGTTTGCATGGTTTTCTGTATGGGTCTTGAAAATGAGCCAGGTGTGACAGTGTGTGTTTTAGTTTGACTGGCAAATTTATGCAAGTGTTTGTGCCTCCACCAGGACAGGTAACATTCAGGTAACAGTGATGTGCGGCTTTGCTGCTTACTCTTACAAATAAACCTTTACCCTCCGCCAACACGTCAATTACAGTTAACACTATAATATTTCATAAGCCACTATTACACAAACATCCAGTTATATAAATATAACCACTTTTCTTTGTCGTTCATGGACTGACCTATGGTTACACTCTTTCTCTCTCTCTATATATATATATATATGTACAATAAAATTATATCCAACTCACCGTCTCCATTTCTGCCAACATACTTAAAGGACAATCTGGAAAAAGTTAACACAGAATGAGACAGTTGTGAGACACAAGAATCAAAGTGCAAAACATGAACAGAGAAGTGAAAGAAGACGTGACACATGCTTCTCAAACTTATCAAGATGCAGATAGACAGTCATATGACAGCAAAAGACAACAAGGCCACGTCAGAACCTGAATGAATGGCTGTAACAAAGAAGATACCTGTACCTTGTTAAGTGAGAGGTGTATTCCTGTGTCTGGTGCAGTGCAGTAGTATCCTCAGGCTGTAGAAGGTGGAGACATGAGAATATGAGTACTCACCTGAATGATGCTCACCTCTTATATGTCACTTTTGGCCAAGCCCCTTTGGTTGTTAGTGGGAGTGGTTCACAAAAGAAAGCATTTTTTTCTTGGCAGATTGTTTCTCTATTTCATATTACGTGTGAGTGTAAGCAGTGTTTTAAAGCTTGTGAAAGTTTATTCCACAGAATCAAAACTTGCGGTGTATGTGTGGTTTCTTATCATTGTATTTTCAGCTGCAGAGGTGCAATGGGAGATAATGATGTGATTTCATATTTTTGGCTTTACATCCTGGTGGAATAAAACATGGTAGTGGGCAAGGTAATGAAATTATGGGAAAAACATGCTCTACTACCTAGACGTTTTGAAGAAAAGATGGGTGTTATATCTTGAATTAATACTGAAATGCTTCTACACACACTCACTCACATTTGCATGCATCCAAAATTCCATTTAACTGTAAAAGGTATTTACCCATACTACCCACTGGCTGAACACTATTCAGTAAGGAGACATTATAATGTAGTTTAGAGGACAAGGATATTTTAAGTGTTTGTTAAGGTACAGTATTTTCAACAATTACAACATCTCCCATTAAGACATTTTAAACAATAAAAACTGTATTATAGTATATTGTCATTTATTATTATCTGTTTATTTACAGTTCACAGGAGGGGTTAAAGTTGTTGACAACTACATTGTTAACACATAAAAAAACCCTTTAGATAATGGCTTAAATAATATTACATAATAATATTATTACAGACGTGGATTCCAGTGTTATCCCTCTGATGGTCTTGTTTCAGGTGTTTCTATGCTATGCCTGCTGGGATGTAGCATGTAAATGTTGACAGATATACATTTAACCTCAGGAAAAAATGCCTTTGACACAGATTTATGGTTCGATAAGTAATAATAACATAATAAGTCCAAATGCAGTGGCAGTAGCCTGTGACCTCCTTGGACTGATGATATATGACATGCATGTAATGGGACAGAGAGCAGGTATTTACACTCTGTGTTTTTTTCCTGTGCTATCATATAAACATGATAAAAACTCAAACAGTGCTTACAGTAACGGCATCAAGACTTTACAGCTTGTCAAGGTTTAGTGTAGAAATTCATCACACTGAAATATTACCAGAGGCCCCTACATTATAAACCTATCAGAGTACACAAAGATACATACTTAAGGTCGTGGAAGGTCAATACGTCAAAGTGTATCAGCAATTATTTTATATGGTGTTGTACCACTTAAATATTGAACATTTGTTTCTTCCTGGTTCTGGACAGCACCTTTAAAATGTATCAACATGAGTACATGTACTTGTGCATGTGTGTCATACTGTATATGTGTACAACTGTCAGAAGATTGACTGACACAGTACAGCAGCTGGGCAAATAGTGCTTTCCACCCAGTGTGACAGGGTGACCATCTGGAATACTTTAGTCTTCATGACCCTCTCTCTCTCTCTCTCTCTCACACACACAAACACACACACACACACACAGCCTTGTGGTGGCACTATCTTCGTGGGAACCCGTCATTGACATAATGCAATCCCTTGTCCCTTACCCTAACCTTAACCATCACAACTACATGCCCAACCGTAACCCTTTCCCTAACCCTTACCTAATTCTTACCTGAACCCTAAAACCAAGTGACCCTTAGAGAGCCCTTTAAACTTGTAGGGTCCAACACTTTGGGCTCCACAAAGCTGTCGAACCCCACAAGTATAGAGGAATCCCTTTTTTGGACCCCACAAATGTAGTCAAACAAGCCTCCACACACACCTTACACAAACACAAATACACACTCATACACTTACAGTATATGCATATGCATACTGCCCTGCTCTGTAAAATGTTACTGCTCTTCTTGTATACACATAGCACAGCTTTGTTTACCCTGTGCATGTTTGCTCATGTGCAGGTACAAACAATTGGAACCTAGTGTACACAAACATTTTTACTTTGGCTTGATTGATAAATCTAATCATGGATCGATTGCCTCACACTAATTGTTTGTTTTTTACAGTGTGCTGTGGTTTTAAAAGCTAAGTCAGAAGCAGTTGGAAAACCTGTTCAGCAAGCTGGAGAAATAGCTTCCCCGAAATATCAGGAGGGCTTCCCGTACGTGATGCAGATGATGTCATAGACCCCATTTAACCCTCAAGATGCTAACTGTATACATAAAACAGATGAAAGCACATCCATAAGTAACAAATCAAACTGCAGAGTAGGTCATAATCTTTATGATAAGGCCTCAGTTAGTGTGTGTAATATTTGCTTGCACAGCAAAAATTATAAATATAATTCCCACAGAGATAAAACCATCCTCCCTCAATATGTATCATAATTCTCTAATTAGCCTTCACTGTGAGGACACCACAGCCACTACAGATTTTCTTTGTTGTATGAAACTGACATCATGTCAAATATATGTTGTAGGTAGAATACACATGTATTGATATATCTAAGGCTTGTAGTTTATAGTATGTGAGTACATGTCATTAAATTATTTGCCTACAAAGCTTGGGAAAAATCTGTGCCAATATTAATACCAATAGAAGTCCTAATTCCAATCCAGTTCCATACCCATACTATACCTACACAATTAGAAATGCCAGTGCCAGTGCTGAAAAAATGCAAATGCTAATATCATTAGAAATGCCAACAGTGGGCACCCCTGTAGCTCATCTGGTAGAGTTGCTCAAGTTTGATTCCAGCCAGAGCCCTTTTCTGCATGTCATCCCCTCTCTGTCTCCGTGCCTTTCCTGTCAGCACTTCTAAAGCTCACTAATATGTTATATTGTAATTATTTAATCTGTAGAGAAAGTGTAACATGGACACATTGTTGTTTTAAGGGAGGTTATGTTTCAGACTATTTCTTGGTAGGGCACGGTAACTTCCTGGAGACTCTGCTGGTTGCCGGGCAACTTCACTGTAACAACAGAACTCTCTGCACTAAGCTAGGCTAAGTGTCTGCTTGTGGTAGCTTAACATTTATCATACAAACATGAGGGTAGTGTTGATGTTCTCTTATAACTTTCGGCAACACAGAAAATAAGAGCATTTCCCACAGTATCAAACTGGTGGCAACAGTGGATGTAGTGGAAGTCAGAGGCAGACTTTACCAAGACCCCCCAGAAATACATCCCCAGTTGTAGTAGTCGCAGGGGTAGTTGCAGTACAGTAGTAGCAGTTGTAAGCAGGTGCTAGTGGAAGTAGATGTTGTAGCAGTAGTAGTTGAAGGAGCAGCAGTAGAAGTTATTAATTGTCAAAACATAGAGAGAGCTTTATAAAAATACTCGATAAACGTGTTCGGAAAACCCCTGGGTGAAATGGGTGACGGTTAGGATTCCTATAATTCAGCTTGCACCTGGAGGATTCAAACAAGGTGATAAGGCCAGAGAGACATTGGACCCTTGCAGTCAGAAACACACAGAGTGGCAGGTGAAACCTGACAACTGTTGCTTTACCCGGACAGGTACTGTAGGTATTACATTTATCTGATTTGTGTTTTTGTAACTGCCTTAAAATGTTGTCAGTCCTCTTTTTTAAGCATGAGCATCTAAGTCTAAGCTAAAAATAAGACTTTGCTTCCAAGAATAAACTCAGGGTGTTGAGGGGATTTACAGAGGGTGAGCTTTCTGAGCACTACTACTATCATCACAGCTATTGCATAATATATATAACATTATTTCACTATGTCATTCTCTTGACAAAAAACAATTTACATAACTGACTTGTGAGTGTGCACACACACAGACACAGACACAGACACAGACACACAGACACACAGACACACACAATCACACCCACCCACCCACACACACAAAAGCAACATTTCCCATTAGTGTGTGAAGTTGTGAAGCACTTAGTAAAGGGTTGGTGATGAGTAATGGGCCGTGTGTGTGTGTGTCCATGTCAGAGTGCCCAGGTGTAGTGGGTTTACAGTTATAATCAAACCCCCTAGGTTGGTGAACATACGCAAATCACCTGTACACATGCAGGTTACTGGGAATTTCCCTAACGCCTAGACAAAAAGGTGTGTGTGCTTGTTGTGTGTGTGTCAAGTGATAAGTGATGAAGCCATTAACTCCCAGTGAATGAACACCAACATGTACTATGTATGTAGGAATAACTGAACTGAGTAATATGTTAAATATTCAGCAGCAAACATTACACAAATACTTGTTTTAATCAAATTAAATGTGGGGGCACATGGGATTTATAACATTTAAGTGTGTAATTCCAGGTAACGTATGCATTTATGTGTGACTCATGGTAGACCCGGTGATGATTTTAATTAATTTTTTTGGAGCAACTGTTTTTAAAAAAACTTCTGTTAGATGTTCACACCCATGGGCAGGGCCCCAGTGGTGAGCAGGTGAACAATCTGGCAGGTGAGCAGGCAGTTGGACATGCCGTGGTGTTGGCATATGTACTGTGTGTAGAAAACAATGGCAAGTATGCAAAACCTGAGGTTGACCCCCAACATCACCACCTCTCTATCGCTTTCACACACTTTGTTTTTCTGTATTTACCCTCTGTCTTCTTTTGACTCAATGCCAACTTGTAATCTATTAATTTACTTAATAATTTTGATTACTTTAGTTTTATTTTTGTTATGCATTTGCACATTGCAATTTATATCTTTCTAAAGTGCATTACTTTCTACAACTGTATTATTTATAAGATTCTCATCCTAATGTAACTAATTATAATATAATAATAATCTTTATTTGTAGAGCACTTTTCAAAAACAAGTTACAAAGTGCTTTAACAAGTGTAAAGACAATAATACCCAAGAGACAATAATACAAAAACAATACAAGATAAAAGCATGAAAACATTGAAAAGACTAAAATACACGTTTAAGATAAATATAAAATTAGTAAAATACAATAAAATAAAAGGGATAAAATAAAGTCAAATAAGATCGGGAAAGGCTCTCCGATGAAAGTATGTTTTAAGAAGGGACTTAAAAGAGTTCACTGACTCAGCTGACCTGATTTCCTTGGGCAGGCTGTTCCAGAGCCTCGGGGCCCTGACAGCAAACGCTCTGTCCCCTTTAGTTTTCAGTCGAGACTCTGGAACAGACAGCAGACCTCTGCCCAAGGATCTCAAGGTACGTGCTGGTGTGTATGGGACTAAAAGTTCAGAAATATAACAAGGCGAGAGGCCATGAAGAGCTTTAAAAGTGATTGTAACAACTTAACAACTACCTGCACAAAAATACATGTAATTTGCATTTAGTACTAACTAGCTGTGCAGTGGTCAATTGGTCCCTTTTCAGGAGGATAATATACATCACTCATATGGGAATGCTGGAGATAAGAAATGGGATTGGGAACTGGTGGGACCTTGCATTCCCACGGAAGTTTGTTTGTGTCCTCCAGTAGGCAGTCCTACAATCTGTGGTCTCAATAAACAATCATAAACCACACAGACACAGACTCGCACACAAACGCACTGGCCTTATCGGAATAACACATAAACTGGAGTGTGAAGACTGTACATAAATCATCTGTTTTCACAGCGAGATAACCACAAAAAGAGCCAGAGCGAGAGAGTAAATGCATCTAAGCGCAGAAGACAAACATCTCCATGAGATTCTCTACCTCGCCACCAAAGACTACAATAAAGGGCCTGAGAGGCTTTCATAAGCTATTTTAAAACCAGTCCCTGTTGCACACAGAAAAGCCCACATACGCCACACTCGGTGAAGCTATGCATTTGTCTGTAAGAACAGCTTGACAAGATCATAGTGTATTCTCCTGCTGGAGGCCCACACCTTCACTCCACAGCTGTTGTCATGAAGGGAGGGTGGATGAAAACAATAGCTGTCTTTTCTATCAACCTCCCACATCTGAACTTGTCGCCTCATTAGCAACAAACTCACACAGAACATCTGTCTGTTGTCTCGCTTTACATGGTATATGCCTGATCTTCTTACAGTGTCAACATTACAGAACAAAATGTTTTGCTGTCCTCTGCCCTTTGCTGTAGTAAATGATCATGATACTGTAACATGGAAAACATAATACCATGGTTTGCTACAAGTCATTGTTTAAGTCACAAGTACATCTTGATCCACTCAAGTCCACAGTCAATTCCTATCACAGAAATACTGTTGTTAGTACTGTTTTTTTCTGCTGTAACAGAAGACCAACAGCTGGTACAGAACAAAAACAGTATTTGACAAAAACAAGACTAAGAGTCTACAGCCATGCAGCTATATAATAATGTCAGCCTGTCAACATGCTCACAGTGACAATGCTAAACCTGATGTTTAGCAGGTATAATCTTAGTGTTAGAGTGTTAGCATGCTAACATTTGCTAATTAGCATTAAACACAACATACAGCTGAACATTAGTTTGCATGTATTTAGTCATAAACAAATTAAATATTTGCCCTGATGATGGTGCTTTACAATTTAAATTTAAGATTTAAAGTAAGAAGAGCACCAAAGTGATAATAATTCACCCTGAGGACAAGGACCAAGATTCACAACAATTGATCGAACATTTCCCTCAAAACCACACATTGCAAACTCATGGCGTGGTGCTAGAGAAAAGTCAGGGGATCACCAAAGTCTGTAGGATTCATCTTCTGGGCACCATGAATGTATTTGCAACATTTTTATGGCAATCCATCCAGTAGTTGTTGAGATATTGCAGTCTGAACCTGGCCCGGTTGACTAGAGCCATACTGCTAGGGTGGCTAAAATCAAGGAGTACAAACATGTAGAGGAATTTAACTGATTCCTGGGGGGGAAAATTTGTTATATAAAAGGGCGTCAATCCTAAAATAACACCTCCTACAATTAAGTTACAGTCATTCCTTTAAAACAAGGCCTACATTTGTCTCAATCAACCCAAAGCAATATCATGACAGAAAACCACAACAACAGTAAGGGTGGTAGCGGTACAGACCTAAAAATGCATAATAGTGATAACAATATTAATGATGCTTTTGTTCAAACTGTTAAGTCTGACGTACGTCCACATGTGCTCTACAATGGTCTAAAGAAAAAACAAAAACAAAACACCACAATATAAATTAAATCTTGAGAAATTGTCATCAGAAAGGAAAGGAAAAATTCCAAAAGGGACTTATCACAACAATGCTCTTGATATTTTTATTTATTTAATGTTGAATCAATGGAATCTACATCCAGTTAGGTTTTTTTCTGCTGGGATTTCTGCACTTTCAGGAGTGTCCAGTGGAGTCATGTTAACTGTCAGCACGTGTGTATTGCACTTTATGGTTTGCCTGACTGACAGAAAGAGCTTGCAGTATCATGCCAGGGCAAAGGCTTCCCCATTCCAGAGAAGGCCACATCATTGTGTGAATGATTAAAGGATTTTTAGCACTTCTGCTTTGCCGACATCTTCAAAGGCCATAGTGCGGTCAGCAGAATAAATGACATGGCAGTTTGTGAAGTGAGGCTCGTGGGACGGAGTTCCTGTGGTCTGAGTCTTTGTGCTTAAAGGGCAGTAACAGAATCACAGCTAGAAGAGTACAGTGTCTTGGACTTTATCATGTTTTATTGTTTTACAACACTGAATCACAGTGGATATCATTTAGAATTGTTTGCTTTATGATTATTAATCAGAATGAAAAACTCCTAAATGTTGAAGAGAATACTTTTATTAGCTACATAATATTTTTATATATATTATATAATGTTTTTTACATACAACACCTGTTGCAATCAGATAGACTGGAACTTGGAAGGGGCTCTCCAAGCACTCAAAAAGACTATATCAGCTTTGTCTAGGATGCCTCCAAAGGAAAGACCCCGTTCACACAGCAGATTAAAATGCCTCTTCAGCAGAAAGAGATTCAGGCCTAAGGCAGGGAGGATTCTGACCAGATCAAAATCACAGATGCGTTGAACACTGACTGAAGGAAAAAGAGAGAGAAAGAACATTCTTTGTATAGAAGGTGTGGACTTGGATTTGTTACAATAGGCAGAGAGAGAGAGAGAGATCTACAAAACATATCTATACAAACAAAAATAGAGATGGTGTTACATGTATCATATTTTAATTGTTTGACTACTTAAAGGTCTAGGTTTCTAGGACACAGAAATCCCACTTATAATCAATATTTAGTTTGAATCTTTCTAACACAAGTTTTACTGGGAAAATTCTGTAATATCTTGAAAGACGCTTCATTAAGCTCATTATTGAGAAAGTATTTATCATAAATTGTCCATGCCTTCTTCCACTGTCCACTGTGTGCGCAATTATTAATGTGCAACTGAGTATTTTGACCATATCATCAGTTTTATGCATACTTTACAACTCCAAGCTGTATAAAGTTGAATGCTTTTTAGATTTAAGCATATCAGGTGATGAGTATTTGTGTAATGAGCGAGGGTGTGGCATAAGAAGATCAACACACTGTATCAAGGTGTGCATAATTGTTAGGCAGCTTCTTTTCCTCAGGCAAAATGGGCCAAAAAAAGAGACTTAACTGACACTGAAAAGTTAAAAATTGTAAATTGCCTTTCAGATGGATGCAACACTCTTGAAATAGCTAAACTTTTGGGGTTTGACCACTAGCCAAGCAGTGGAGTACAGAGGATGCATGTGATGAAGTATTGTCCTGCAAAAAGATCATGGCCTTCTTGAATGTTGAGGAATTCTTCCTGTTCCGCTGAATCTTCCACAGACTGGCATTAGGTTTGGGAGTAGAGTTTTAGTCCATCTTCAAGCTAAAAAGGTCTAACTATGTCATCCTTAAATGATAGCAGCACATACCAGTACCCCATCCTCCACCTTGCTGGTGCCTGAGTCGAAGTGTTACCGTGTCCATCACTGATCTAGCCACGGACCCATCCATATGGTCCATCAAGAGTCATACTCATGTCTTCTTCTTTGCCCAATCTTGACGCTTCAACTTTTGAATCTTATTCAGTAGTGATTGTGTTCTAGCCTTTCTGACCTTGGCCATGTCTCTGAGTACTTGGCACCTTTTACTTCTGGACACTCCAGGTAGTTTGTATTTCTGAAATATGGTGTCACTGGAGGACTATGGGTTCCTGTTAGCTTCACGTTTTATTAAGTCTTCTGCTGTTAATTTGCGCCTTTTCTTCTCCATGAACTTTTTGAGCCCCAGCTGACTATTGTAAACAAAATGTTTGATTGTCCGGTGGTCACACCTCAAACGTTTAGCTATTTCAAGAGTGTTACATCCGCTTGACAGGCATTTTACAATTTTTGACTTTTCCGTGTCAGTTAAAACTTTTTTTCGGCTAATTTTGCCCAAGGAAAATAAGCTGCCTAATAATTATGCATACCTTGATATTGGCTGTTGATCTCCTTAGGCCACACCCTTCCTCATTATACAAATGCACATCACCTGATATGCTTAAATCAAATAAGCATTCAACCTTATACAGCATGATACTGCAGATAACTATGATGTGGATGACTTTGCAGAGGGGACAGTAACATAACTGTGTCCGTTCTACTCAAGTGTCCCAGTAAGCCATGACAGTGAGCCAGCATGAACAATGCCAGAACCATAAAACTGAAGAAATTCCATGGATATAAGTTATCATTCACTTTGTTTTTTTTATACCTAAACTTGTCCTAATGTGAAGTATCAAGATGTCCAGGTTTGATGGAGATGTTTAAGTAAGCCCACACATGGTATTTACAGCCCTTCTCTGGGCTGTGTGGCGTACAGACTGTGCTTGAGTCACATCTTTGTTTTTTTTGTTGGAGTGGGACAAATTACGCTTTTATCATTCTTATAACTCCTACATGGAGTTTTCTGACCTCACGTAATTTTCCAGCACAGCTCCACCCACCTTCAACCTGACAACCGAAAACACATGTGTCGGTGCATAGCCTTCAATAATCAATAATGAGCAGCATCACACATCATAATGGATTATTTTCAGTTAACAGTTTGTAGTTACAAATGCTTGAAAACATGACATTTTTAAGTCAATATATTTTCAATAAAAATACTGCAAAAATCCCACCAACTAGGTACATATGAAGCATTTGAGATGGCAGACACTTTAGAAAACTTAGTAGGCTTATCTCATCGGGGTGCTGCTGTCTCTATCAGTGTCCAATTTGACTGTGTTGCCTGTGAATCCAGGTCATTTTACTTGCAAACATTTATAAAGAACACTAATCTCAGCTTGTGCCATTGTTTAACTTAAACACAAAATCTAAAGACTGAATACTATGGGAGGGGAGCTTTAGTTTATTAAGGATTAGAAGACTATGGGGTTGTAGCCGTCAGCTGGTTGTTCAGTTGCTGACCTGCTGCAGTGATGCTGTTCTGTCTTTTGACTGACGATGGCGCCATTTCATTAGCTATTTCAAAAGTCAACTCTGGAGCCCACACTGTAACGGTATGATATCAAAAGATTATTGTAATCATGCTTTCTGTGATAATACCTTTAAGGTGCCTAATTTCTTTCTTTTTAGCAGTAATCTTTCAACTGCTGCTATGTTGTTTTCAGATGGCTGGAATTCTCTGAGCCTTGTGTGCAACCTACAATAATAAGGCTCCTCTCTTCATCTCTTAATGTATTGTGTTGAGTCTCCTGCTAGTCCTATCTAGGTTCTGCATGGATGGGACTCTATGGAGACAGTCCAATTCTTTCAGTCACTGTTAACATTCCACATCAGTCTCCCTCCACACTGACACGGCTGATACCATCGATACCATCATGCAGAACTGGGCACGACGGCACAAACATACATCACTCGCACAAAAAACACACACAGACTAACACAGACACACTGCTACAGATATGAACTTGCACACACACGTGTACAGAGGTATGATTAGGCAGTCCTTGCCACAGTGATCAAAAATTTGTTTAGTATTTGCAGGTGCAACAGTCACACAGACAAACACACGCACCAACAAACACACCCTCTGATCGCAGCGCCACAGGCGTCACTCAGTATAGCATCAAACGGAGTGGAGCGTGTCTGTCTTTGGCAGAGTGCAGGTGCAGACCTGTCTGCTTTAGTGAGCCTATTTCACCATATTAACCCTCGTATATATCACACTGTCACTGCAGAGAAAACGAGCCAAGTGGAGATCAAAACACAAGGCGGCTTTGTCTGGGTACGACAGATGCATCTTAATGTAAGGGAAAGTGTTTGGGTGTAGTACATTTAAAGTTACCTGCCCTCTTCAGAGTTATCTGCTCATGTGTGCAGTGTGGTAGGGGCTCCCCCTTTTGTTTGTTAGTAGTTATTGCACCAATGACGGTTAAACATTAAAACACTTGTGGTGCATTTTTATGCAAGGTTACAACTCAAACAAATAAGCAATTAAAAAGTGAGTAATTTAATTAAAACTACATATAGCCTCTTTAAGTGCTGTTGACTGCAGGTGGAAATTAGCTTTGAGCTAACTCTTGTACAATAAATCAAATGGTAACATTTATGTTTAATATTGCAAAGGGTGTTACGGGTGGTGTGGGGACAGAGAGGACCCAAATGCAACGCTCAGAGGATAGGAGGTTTATTGAGGGAACAAGGGGTTGAGGGACCGGAGTGGAGGGAGAGGTGGAAGCCGGGGAAACACAGGCACGGGGAACAGAGTTGACTGGGACCAGGGAGCCGGGGGACACTGGGGCCGAGGAAGGGAGGATGCAAGGGGGAACTGAGAGTACGCCGTGGGAAGCCCGAAGAGGAGAGGACCGGAGGATGAGCCCAGCCGACAGAACAGATGAGGGTGAGTGAACCTGGGAGGGAAAACAGACAGGGTTAGTGACAGGAGCGACAAAGCACAGGGAATTTGAGAGAAAACAAAAACTTGAGAGCCTGAACGCAGAGGTGGCACCGGGTATGGAGCAACGACGATCAAGCAAGAATGGTGTGGAGAACCGGGGTACAGGCAGGGATGAGGTTGACTACTGGCAGGTGTGGCAGGCTGACGAGGTGGCGGGTGAGGTGCAGGTGCGGGTCGTTGGCTGGGCTCAGGAGCAGAGGGAGAGAGAGAGCACACAGGGGAGAAAACACAGGGAGGCAGGCAGGGAACAGAAAACCAAGGAAAAAGCAGAATAACTGAAAAAAAGGAGAAAAAAAACAGGACACCGTTAGTCGGGCTGCCACCACAACAAAGGGTCGCTTAGAATTAAATGAAATAAACACATTATTCCCATTGTTGAAAATATAGTGGGACCTCTTGGCAATTGTCAGTTATCACTTTAAAGGTTATACAAGGTGACTTTAAACTGCAATGTAATTGTGAGTTTTTCTGGATTATTATAAAGAACACAATGTTGCTGACATGCATATGAAAACTACAAAAAGCACAAAAAACCAGTTTTTTATTTGACTTGTCTGTCTTTTACATTGATTGCTGTAAAACTGTATTGAAAAGTCCTATACAAATAAAGCTATTATTATTGCCACTGTATAACTAAATTACCAATATTTTTACCACTAACTTTTTAATTTGACATAGCATCAAAATACAAATAACATTAACGTGTCAATAACAATTCTGGTGGTGTGTTACAGATGTTACAAATTTGCGACCCTCCAGTTGAGGGGAAGAGCTCTCACCAGCCTGTGGTGGAGTGTGATGGAGTGGTTTGCTGAACTCCATGACTAATCACGTGCCTGAGCCTACTATTGTCCCATAACACGGGAAAATAGCTCCAAAATATCTGCCCACTTGCCAGCACCCCCTCCTCTTCACCCATCCTGCCCCGCCCTTGCATCCACGTCTTGCTCCTTCTTTCATTCATTTCTTTCCTTTGTACTGTGAGATACAGAGAGGAAGAGAGGGATGGGGGCAGGGATGGAGGGAAGGAGAGGGACCTTTTGTTGGCTTTCAGGTGGTTTCACATGAAAAGCCAGAGTACACACCTAGGTTGCCGCCACCAGCGACCCAGGGCGTCTCACTTGCTTCCGCTGGGTATACCTTCAATTGCCTCTGTACAGCCTAAGCATGCACAAATACAGACACAGGCACGTTTGCACGCATATGCATCTAGAGATGTCTGCACACAAGTGTGCTCACTTATGTCAACTTTTGGTCTGTGGATTTAATTGGAGGGTTAATGGTAGGTGTTGGTTGTGGGTGGGGAAGAGGTTTTGTGAAAATCAGAATCAGAATCAGGTTTATTGCCAAGTAGGTTTGCACATACAAGAAATTCACTTTGGTAGATTGGTGTAGAACAATAAACACAGTAAGTAGAAAATATAAAGATAAAACAAGTACTGTAGGTTTAGAAGCATACATACAAAATGACAATATATGAACATTTTTTAAAGATGTACAATATAACTTTTTAATGAGAGCTGTGCAGTTTGTGCAGGGATGTACAAAATATTTACCAGGGAATGTGCAAAAAGTTCACAGTATGAGGGGGGAGGATGTGAGGTGGGATGGAGTGTGTGTGTTGGGGGGGGGGTGATTGCACAGCTACTTTGTCTGTTCTCTGCCTGAATAGACTCTTCTTGCTGCAAGGAGCTCAGGTAGCCGTGTGTGTGTGTGTGTTTTATTCCCAGGTAGACCACGGTGAGTGCTCTCAAGTTAGTGTCAGGTGTCAGGTAGCTACTTGTCTTTGTGTCTTCAAGGCTGCCGTTGCTTGGATAGTGTTTACAGCCCAGAGAGCACAGTGGAGAGAGGGAGGATGGGGGAGGAGAAGGGAGGGAGCACTGGCTTTGATCTGATGCAGACTGTTTGATAGCGTGTGTGAGTGAGAGAGCGAGTGTGAGAAAGGAGAGAAAGGGAGAATACGAGTGCACGCATACTTTTTTCAGTGGCATGTACAAATGTCTGCACACACTAACAACTGTGTGTGCGTGTGTGTGTGTGCCTTTGTGCATGTGTTTGAGCCATTCATTTGACCCAGGGCCCAAACAAGCCTTTCCAGGGGCCTGAGTGGAATTTGAAATCTTAAAAAATGTGTGATTTGAACATTACTGACACACAGAGCTTATTAACCTAAGTGATACTGAAATACAACACACCAAATGTGTCATACAGACAGGAGCAGTAGTCACGTAGCCGAGATGTGCCATCCGGGAATCTGATAAAATGAGTTGTCAAATGCTGCCAGTGTGTGTTGTCCTTAGCACTACTGGCACAAGCAGTGTGGCACATTGAAAAGCAAGTGATTCAGTGCAGGTGTCAACTAACAACTAACAAAATGACATCACACACTGGTCATATTTATAGCTATAGATCGCTAAAACAGACTACGCAAAGTATCAAAAGACAAAACACCAATACCACACATCACTTCAATTCAAATATATTTTATTTACATAGTGCCAATCATTAACAGAAGTTATTTCATTGCACTTTTCATATGGAGCAGTTCTAATATTATTTACAGAGCCCCAACAATTCCCATCATGAGCAAGCACTTGGCAACAGAGGCAAGGAAAAACTCCCTTCTAGCAGGTAGAAACCTTGAGCAGAATCTAGACTCAGGGAGGGCATCACCACTATATCAAACAAATAAGCATCATATCATCCCAGCTGACATGTCAAACTATTATTAGGCATGCTGAATGTGAGATAAGCCTAGCTTAGTTCAATTACTGATGCCAAGGGATCAGTGGTAGCTCTGCTCAAAGATCCACTTCCACTGCTGTGGGTTTAGCACTTTGCACTAAATCGCCTAGCTTTAACACATAAAAAAAAAAAAAAGTATGTATTAGCCCTGTGCCTCTGAATATGCATGCCTTTATTCCAACTAATTACTTCTTCAACTCATTTTTAAAGGCGCATTTATCCTCCCTGTGGAGTAACAGACACGGGACTTCACATTCTCCCCCACGGGAGAAGAATGGATTACAGTGACTCTCATTTAACCTTGCAGACTTCCATCAGAAAGGTCAGAGTGGGTACAATTTGAACAAATGCGTAACTTACTTTCTTACGGTAAGGAGTGCCATTTGCGGTTGTATTTGCGACTGAACGGAAGTAGTATCACAAACAAGAAGAAGACAGAGAGACAGATGGAGAAAGACAGAGACAGGCAGGAGACCAGACATGCAGGTTTTTACAGTATGTGTGTTTTAGGGCTCACCTGGGGCCAGACAATTAAAGAGCATTTAAAAAGATGACAGAGCTCTGCCCGCAAGAAGAAGAGAGGTGGAGTTTGCAGGTGTATGAAGAGCATGTGCTTTCTTTTTTTGTATATGTGCATGTGTGCCCATGGGAATGCGTGTGTTCTAAGTGGATGTACCATAAGATCACGCAAGGTCTTCCTCTGAAGGGTCCGTAATATATCTGCCTTTTTGCATCTGAGGTATAGTGAAATGCTCGTGAAAATAGATAAGAGACAGCAAAGACGGACATTCCACTACAAAGAGGAAGAGAACAGAGAACGAGAGAGGGAGAAAGAGCATGAGAGAGAGAGAGAGACTATGTGGAGAACGGCTCTGAAAGAGTTTTTGTGGGGCCATAACAAAGGCCCCTCAGAAAACACAGTGGCATAGGAATGTTAATTAATTAATGAGAAACTATTCAGCCTACAGAGAATAGCAGAGAAAGAAAGAAAGACAGAGGAAGAGAGAGACGGTGAGACGGACAGACTGGCCGGAGGGGTAGACAAACTCAAACTGGGTGCAAAGACATTTACAACTGTACAGTTTTATATATTTCAAATAGGGTGGTGTGCACTTTTTCAGGCTCCAGTTTCTATGCAACTATGCAGTCTTCAAGGCCTGTTTGCGTGTCATAACTTTACATGTTGTAGCCTTGTTCATGGCTTTGCATGTAACACACCACCACCATCGATTGAAATCCTCAGTTCCTCAAGCCTCAGCTTCCCAGGAAACAGCCTTGTTTTCCACATTGACTATCATGCATTTTTGAGCTAGTCCTTTGGGGTTTGAATAGATTTTATGAGCCCAAGTGGTTGTCAGATTTTATCAACTCATGGATGACCGTGTAATCCCTCCACTAAAACATGAAAATCACCAAAACTGGAGTTATGAGGTGTGATTTAATGCTAACCCTGCAAAGGATTTCTGTAAAAATTTCTCAAAAGTATTGCAATAATCAATTGGTGCTGTGTTTTCTATTGGAAAAATTCTCTCATCTGCCCTCCCTACTACAGCTTTTTACTGCTTGCTATTTTGCCGCTGGGAGATACGCCTGAAATTTAACAAAAGGACAAAATAACATCGGTGTTGCTTTGAATGGCAAGCCAGTTTTTCTTTGATTTGCTATAATTATAGAATGCATCATTAGGTGGTTAGGCAACATCCTGTACTTACAGGTGCATCACATATAAAGCTTAGTTGTGTAACGTGAAGCAAGAGAGTCTAATTTTATAGCATTCTTCTCTGGCTGTATGTAGCCCTTATTTGTCCTCAATGTATCGGGAAAAGCACAGTTTTAATTTCAATAAAAAGTCCACACAAGCAAGAATTATGTGTTGAAAGGGAGCTCAGATGAGATTATTTTCAAGATTCTGTGGAAAAGCTGCAAGTGAGCGCAGATAGACTGTGTGATAGAGATAGGCTTTAGCCCGAGGCAGCTGACGCTTCTTCACAAATCCGCACTCTTCTCTCTATAGACCGGAGTGTGTGCATGTGAAATTGATATGTGAGCTCCTTTGCGCCAGTCGCTCATAATCTGTTATTTTCTATGGGTGTCCATATGTGCTTGTGTGTGTATGTGCGATCGCGACATTCCAGCGGCAGAAACCTGAGAAGGTGTGACTTACGAGACACTGGATTCTGCTCTTTCTGGGGACAGAGGGGTGCTGAAGTGTCAGAATTCCAATTTCCTCCAAACAGTCACTCCCAGTCACACACTCTGACCCTCTGCATCTCTCTCACACAACCAAACACACTCTGCTGCTCTCATTCTTATCCCCCACAGATGGCTTTTTCCTCCTCTCACTTTCAGCTACAAACACTGTCTCTCATTTTCTCTTAGTTCCATTCATAAGGTCCCACAAGTAGAAATCTAGTCTCAAACCACTGTACTGCATTGCCACCACCCTCCTCCTTGTTTGCCTTCCTCAAACTAAACACTCTCTCTTCACATTGAGCTTCAAGGCAAAGTAATAGAGGGGGAAAGGAAGAGAAGGAGAGCGAGAGGGAAGAGTTTGAGAATTGCGGGCCCCTCCTACTTTCAGGAGATGCTCCAGCCCATCCCTAAATTTTGGGCCAATGAGGGTGGCTCATTCACAATTCATGCGCTCCTTCTACAATAGGTAAGGAGAGAGAGACAGAGAGAGCAAGAGATATATACAAGGAGAGAGAGACAGACAGAGAGAGGGAGAAAGAGTGACTGTGTTTTGGGGAGAAAGACGGTGAGAAAGGAGAGGGCAGAGTGAGAGGGACGACAGGGAAGAGGTGGAAGAAGTCAGAACATAGTTAACCCCTGGGGATGAAGTGGTGACTGAGAGACAGGCACACAGAGAGGAGAGATGAAGAGATAGAACTTGTGACAGGGACAGATTTACAGTGTGGACAACCTGCACAGGAGAAAAAGGCAGTAAGGAGCTTTTGAATCGATACTGGAGCCGGGAGAGGAGTATTTGGGAGAGCAAAGAAACACTGGAACCTCCTCACTTGATCAAAGCTGTCTCCTGAAACACCAGAGAGGACAAAAGAGAGCGTGGCAAGACAGACATCCCTACAGGTGTAGATGCAGCCAGGCGGGCAGTCAGACATGCTGCCTGTGCTTCTGCTTCTCTGCGTGGCTGGAGGAGTTTGGGGGTCCGCCCCCGGAGTGTGGGGGCAGGGGCCGGTGGCACCGCTGTGCCCGTCTCCATGCCAGTGTGAAGAAGACGGCATCTTCGTCATGGTGGACTGCTCGGAGTTGGGACTATCGTCTGTGCCAACTGACCTCAGCCCTCTCACCACTTACCTGTGAGTACAGTTGTGTAGTTCCTGTGTTGTCTTGTTGCTTTTCACTTTAGCCTTTCCATCTCCAGGCCCCTTGCTTGGTCCTGACTGTGCCCTTGACCCCAGTCATCCTTTCCTTGTGTTCCCACTTTGCATCTCATCCTTCTACCTTGATCCCCAAACTTCAATCCGCTTCTTATTCGTAATGGTTCAGTGCCAATGAGTTTCTTGTGAAAAAAAAAAACGTGCCTGCCAATCGTGAGCCCCAATTGTTGGTCTTGATCATTAATTTATAAATAAGCTGGACAAAAACCTCTTAATTCATGCTGCTAAATTGCAGCTGGGATACCCTTTTTAAAAATAGAGCAGAAGGCAACAGTCGGTTGAATATGTGACCAAGAAACAGCAGCAAAACCTGCATGTGGATAAAAATGGACAGGGCCGAGTAGGAACATGTGTGTGTGTGTGAGTGTATGTTTTGACCACTATGGCAAAATTACTAGACCACTTCTTTCAGTATCAGGTTTCCGAGCGCCAACTGGAGACCCAGCGTGAGAGTTTGTGTGTGTGCGCGCATGTGTATTCCTTTGTGTACATGTATCCAAGTGTTTGTGTGTGTGTGTGTGCATGTGTAAGCTGCAAGCACATGACACAAGCATGTGTTCGTGTGTGTGAATGAGGAAGTGTTTGAACACAGATGTCCAAATGAGTGAGGTTTAATGGCCAGTTTTATGCAGCTATTCTGTATCTCGCTGATACCTAAAGTCAGTGGTCAAACAGCTAGAAACTGTTGACAACACTAATTTAATTCTCCATTTTCTTTTGCTTGATCATCTAAAAAACAAACAATTTGTGAGTGTGGGTTTGAAAAGCTGGCTTGAGAAGTGGCACATACTGTTAAATACCATCAAAAACATGATCATTAACATTACTCACCACTAGGATTTATCAAAGCCAATACAAGAAGCTTTGGACTTGTATTATGCAAAAGACAGGAGATCTGAGTTTCTTACACCTCCCTGCTGTGGCTTACAGCCAAATCTTACAAATTGCCTCACTGCGTAAGCCTCTGAGGACAGATTACAGACACTTTGTGATAACTGATATTGAAGTGATAGAAGTCACATCCAGGAAACAGGGTGTGATAGAGCAGTTGCTCACTAGGGGCTCTACAAGTATTACAACAGTGGAGGGACATAATTCATAGGGAGAGAGGAAAAATCAACAGTTTGTGCAGCAAACGACTCTTAAAGAGACACATAAAAGACATATGAATGATGCCCGACAACCTCGGCTCTCATGGGTGCCTGCAATGGCCAGATTCCACTGTGTTCGTTTGAAAGTTAAAACACATGGGGAGTTTATTGAGGTGAAATACGGCCTCATACTCCATCCAGGAATCACTCTCACCTAGGAGAACACCAGGCGGTTGGCCCAACGACGGGGCATGTCACACAGCTAAAAGCCAGCAAACACACACACACAGGCAGGGATGAATCTGAGAGGGAGAGTGTTGAGCCTCTCAGTCCTCCTCTAAAATAAAAACAGTGATGATCTGAGACTCCCTCCGTGAAAGTCTATACTGCCCATAACTGCTCCACTACAGCCACACACACAAACACACACACACACACAGACAGATGCACACACAAACACACATCATTCCCTACAAACACAAGAGTAATTGTTCATTTCCCCTGGTTACCTAACAGTGGATCTGGACCAATTAGTGAGTTTGAGGGCTGATTTAGAATAAGATAAATAAACTCAGCGACCAACCGCACACGCCCACACACACAGTGACACACACGTTACTGCAGCGGGGAGGAGAAGGGAATGTGGGACAGTAGGAGAGATGCCACAACAAATTAAGATGGAAAATCACAGATTTCTCTTTTGCCCCGCTGATAAAAATCATCACAAACAAAACAACCTCCCATTTTCAACCCTGCCCGCGCACATGCCCAGGGCACACACACATGCACACATGCACACACGCACACACACACACACACACTTAGCCCAGAGCCCAGCACAGCAGGCTACAGTTTCTCATTTCGTCCTGGAGTATAAAAGGTTCCAAAAGTGGAGAGCTGATCCAATCCTCACAAGGATCTGTCGAACTGTCCAGCACGCCCCACTGTGCTGCGGAGGCTGGATTAGCCTCCCAGCACATACTGTAGGCTGCTGAGGTCACAGGGATTTGCTTGGGAACAGTCCACATTACAAACCACATCCAACACAACGCTGTGAAAGTATATGACATCATTCACCCGTGTCATCTGAGAGCCCTTCAAAAGTCAGCGCAACTGTACGTGCTATAGTGACCGAGAGGTCAATCCAGGATATGCATGATTCACTCTATTTTCTAGAGGTTATTTGCACAGTTGGACGACTGCACTGCATATAGGTAGACACATAACGGAATACTAATCAACAAAAACATTTGTAGCCTACTATAACACCGAAGTGAATATTGGTTGCAATGGAATTCAACCGTTCGGAGGCAAAGGTGCTCCGAGCTACTTTGAGCAGAGTGAGTAGAGATTTACGGCAATAATCGTTTCCGTGGGCAACACATGAAATGAGCTGTCATGTGAGATGCTTTGAAAGAACTTCTCTTTGATATCAGATTAGAGAGGAAAGACAGTGCCCAAGGGTGTGTGTCCGCGTGGGTGTGTGCGCCTGTGTGTTGAGTTTGAGAACACTGTGTACAGTGCGTACATTGGGGGGTTCGGTGCTATTTTATGTGTGGCTGCAAGTGAGGTTACTTGTCATTAGAGACGGCTTCACAGTGACACAATAAGTAGCAAATGAATTAGTCCCCTTGATAGACATCCATATTTCAAGAAAACATTGAATAGTGTTGAAAATAACTAATATCACGATGACCTGGCTGGTGTGATATTTGTACACTGACTGTTTCTAAGGTTGTCAGGTGCTTATGTTTACACATCTCACACTTCTTGCAGCGGTCTTCATTGTATGTGTGTGTAAATGTGGGGCTGGGGCTGGTCTGTCACTGGAGTTGAGCAGCGATTAGGTGATGCTTTGCGGTAGCGGTGAACTTCTAACAGTGTTTTGGCCGAGGCCAGGAAACCACTGCAAGCGCATTAGCAGACAGAGGAAAACCAAGGAGTGTGTGAGTATGCGCGTCTGTGTGTGTGTGTGTGTGTGTGTGTGAAGACCACCCAGACTGCTGAGGGAATTTGTTTTTTTCTAGCCAGTGGAGGTGAAGCAAAAGTGTAAGAAAAATGGAGAGAGGGAAGATGAAGAAGAGGGGTGAAAACTGTCAAGTAGAAAGGAAAGGATTAGACATTGGTGACAGAGTAATGTGTAGTGGAAGACCTAAGTTTAGGTTAAGCAGGCATACAGACACATATGAGCACACACACACACGCAGGAGAAAACATCCTGCCCCTGTACGGTGATGACTGTAACAGTCGTGTGCGTGTCATTTAGCCATTATGTTGATGGAATGATTCCTATCATGAGCGACCGGGGGTCACACTGTAAACACTATGTCTGAGAGAGAAAGAGAGAGAGAGAGAAAGGGAGGGAGAGAGAACTTGTAAGCGATGGAAGTGGGAGGAGGATTTGAAGGGAAAAAATTTACAAAAATAAGAAAATTGCAGAGAAAGGAGGACAGTGTGTGTGTGTGTGTGTGTGTGTGTGTGTGTACTGTCAGTGGCGGGTCCTCTATGGCAGCTATCAGCTTCAGTATCAGTGTCCTGGCTCCAGAAGTCTATGGTAGCCCACCGCCTCAACAACACTTCCCTCCCTCAATCCTTCCTTCTCCACCCATTCTCCTTTCCTCACCTGTTTCCTCTGGCCTCCTTCAGATATAACAAGAATCCATACATTAAGTGCTTGATTGTGTGTGTGTGTCTTAACAGCAGGTGTTGTAGCTGGTCATGCAGCACTGAATGTAAATGTATAATCACTGATGTGCAATGTGCCTCTAATCTAAATGAATGCATATAGCTCAGGGCAGAGGAGTGAAGGGTGTGTACCCTAGCCAAACGTTCTAAATGTTTTCAAGGTATGTGTGTGTGTCGGTTGGGGGAGGAGGTCCTTTGGCTACAAGCCAACTAAGTATCAGCTGTGTATCACATTTGGGGAAGAGAGTTACGCACCTTTGATTATATGGAGGAAGAAAAGAGTAGGATATGTCATAATTGCGTCACATATACACGCTTTGGAAAAGCCGTGTCTATTGTACGCAAAACGGCGATTTTGCGTGTATATGATACGCTGCAGTTTGCAATAGCGTTGCAACACAAAAGACGGCCGATGTGCACAGGTTTAGGCACTAACTAATGCCATGGTTGAAGTTAGGGAAGTTGCCTCGAGGGGGCTATCAACTCCTTAAACAAAAACATCTAACTAGCTAGTTAGCGACCGGAACCCCGTGGCGTCACATACACGCGTACCTGGGGGCGTCCACTATACACGCAAAATCGCCGTTCTGCGTACAATAGACGGCTTTTCCAAAGCGTGTATATATGACGCCTGAGCATGAGAACAGGCTGGTCATAATAGTTCATCTGAGGAGTTTACTGCACAAACTATTTCCCTTACACACTCCCTTTGTTCTTTCCTTCCTTCCTGCAAACTTGAAATGTCAATACCTGTGCTCTCTCCCAGATTCCCCAGAGGCCTGCGGTGAGCACCATCAGAGAAAGCCACTTGGGCCAGCTACAAAAGTGAAATTTATGCCAGGAGGGTGTTGGAGAGAAGGGATAGGCAGTTAGCATTGGATATTGTAGTGGTTGGTGGTTTCCGGAAAGCAACCTGGGAGGCTTTTAAATGTCGCTCAGGGACAGACGGCAGGTAGGTAGGTAGAGGATAACAATAGAAACAATGACATTTCCCTCGGGAGCGGCAGGCAGAGAAGACACAGAGGCCATAGTGTGCTCTACCGCTCCATATCCTGTCCTTTAGAAATAAGTAGAAAGCAATCACGACACAAGATCTTGAAGGGAACTAGGGTGGAGGAGGTGGAGATCAGGGTGTGGAGCATGTGTTTGGAGTATATGTGTACAGGAGCTTGCATGTGGACTGAACACAACAGTGGTTGGTATTTGTTTGGGTCAGACCTGTGCCCATTGATAGAATATGTAAATCTGTGTGTTTCCTGTGATAGCAGCATGACGCAAGTATGACACAGGGGGCTAGGAATGTGCTCCCTGTGACGTGTGGTTGAGGGGTGAAGGCCTGTTTCTGACTGAGAGGATTCAGAATGCCTGCATGGCCCAGATTCCTCTTCAGCCCCTTTCCAACCCTGGGAATCCATGGGAATGTTTGCGTGTGTGTGAGTGTGTGCACATGAGAGTGCCCTGGCTCTCTCTTCTCCACTACAGAGAAGGCATTGTCTCAGCCTGGGCCAGGCCATGACAAATGTCCCTAACTGTTCTAGTGTGTGTACAGGCATATATGTAGACCCAACACACATGTGCATCCATGAACTGTGACTTTTGCGATCTGTCATTTGTGTCAGTGATTATGGTTAGATAACGCATAAATGAGACTATTTATATTTGTTTTTATCAATTTTAAGAAAAATACCACACTTTCTTTAAAGAAGCAGATTTGTTTAAGCCAAAATTAGGATATCGCCTCCCATCCAAATGTTGTGGGTTTCCTGCTGCAGGAAGAACTGCAGATTGCAGCAAACAAGGTCCTCTTTTGCTGTTGCTCCTCAGATTTTTCTCTTGAATCAGGCCTCCATAAAGTCTTAGAGAAGCCAAATCAGGGCAAAGATGATTGTTATATATATATATATACATATACACACACACACAGTACAGGCCAAAACCTTCTCATTCAATGCGTTCTCTTTATTTTCATGACTATTTACATTGTAGATTCTCACTGAAGGCATCAAAACTATGAATGAACACGAGGAATTATGTACTTAACAAAAAAGTGTGAAATAACTGAAAACATGTCTTATATTCTAGTTTCTTCAAAGTAGCCACCCTTTTGCTCTGATTACTGCTTTGCACACTCTTGGTATTCTCCTGATGAGCTTCAAGAGGTAGTCAACTGAAATGGTTTTCCAACAGTCTTGAAGGAGTTCCCAGAGATGCTTAGCACTTGTTGGCCCTTTTGCCTTCACTCTGCGGTCCAGCTCACCCCAAACCAACTCGATTGGGTTCAGGTCCGGTGACTGTGGAGGCCAGGTCATCTGGCGCAGCACTCCATCACTCTCCTTGGTCAAATAGCCCTTACACAGCCTGGAGGTGTGTTTGGGGTCATTGTCCTGTTGAAAAATAAATGATGGTCCAACTAAACGCAAACCGGATGGGATGGCATGTCGCTGCAGGATGCTGTGGTAGCCATGCTGGTTCGGTATGCCTTCAATTTTGAATAAATCCCCAACAGTGTCACCAGCAAAACACCCCCACACCATCACACCTCCTCCTCCATGCTTCACGGTGGGAACCAGGCATGTAGAATCCATCCGTTCACCTCCGTTCAGATTTCCACTGGTCTAATGTCCATTCCTTGTGTTTCTTGGCCCAAACAAATCTCTACTAGAACTCTGCTAGCTGCTAGAACTCTGTGTGGCATTCAGCTGGTTTCTAATCTGAGCTGCTGTTAACCTGCGATTTCTGAGGCTGGTGACTCGGATGAACTTATCCTCAGCAGTAGAGGTGACTCTTGGTCTTCCTTTCCTGGGGCGGTCCTCGTGAGCCAGTTTCATTGTAGCGCTTGATGGTTTTTGTGACTGCACTTGGGGACACATTCAAAGTTTTCGCAATTTTCCGGACTGACTGACCTTCATTTGATAAAGTAATGATGGCCACTCGTTTCCCTTTACTTAGCTGATTGGTTCTTGCCACAATATGATTTCTAACAGTTGTCCCATAGGGCTGTCGGCTGTGTATCAACCTGACTTCTGCACAACAGAACCGATGGTCCCAACCCCATTAATAAGGGGGAAAATTCCACTAATTAACCCTGACAAGGCACACCTGTGAAGTGAAAACCATTTCAGGTGTCTACCTCATGAAGCTCATTGAGAGAACGCCAAGGGTTTGCAGCGCTATCAAAAAAGCAAAGGGTGGCTACTTTGAGGAATCTAAAATACAAGACATGTTTTCAGTTATTTCACACTTTTTTGTTAAGTACACAATTCCACATGTGTTCATTCATAGTTTTGATGCCTTCAGTGAGAGTCTACAATGTAAATAGAGGTGTGTCCAATCTTTTGGCCTGTACTGTATATATAATAATTTTCTTTAGCTTTCTTTGGATCTTTTTCTGGTTTGTATAGTTTGTGTCTCATCTTTCATTGTCTCTTCTATTTTCTTTGCTCCCATATATAAAGCACAGTGCATATAGTGTTTCTGCAAATGGTAAAATGGGATTTATGTATTACTGTCATGAGTTTCACCCATCGTATTCCAATATAACACAATAAATGCCCAGAATTGTCGAGAATAAAAAACTCAAGTAGTGAGCTTCAGACATAAAGGAGAATGTTTAGTGTTGATAGCAGTGTGTGTAGGACATAGATCTCCAAGTTTCCCTGGTACCTCAACATGGGTCTGTCTGTCTGTACGTCTGTGTGATCGCTGGCCAGGCCTGCAGACTAAAGTGGCTCATGCGGAGTTGGCAGTGTGCAGGTGATGACTAGTAAGAGCTAATGATACTTAATGCCCTTTCCAGCAACGTACACACACACAGAGACACACTTACACACGCATGTACCCACAAGACCCCCATGCAAGGAAACACGTTGCTCAAGCATGGATGTATGTACACACATGCTTGCTTGAACACACACACACTCACATGCACATACTGACTTAATGATGGTTAATGCCCTATCCAATCCCCCTGCGCAGCATCAAAGCATCCCACAGAGCAGTGCTGATACAGCGATGCTAGCAGGGATTAGCTTGGGAGAATGGACCACTGGGACGGGAGTTAGCTAAAGGGAACAAAGAGGCAATCACAGACACACTTAAATGTCACACACATGTGCACACACCTCAGGCACACGCATGTAGCATAGCCAAATAGGGGGGTACTGCACAGGAATGTCCAGAAAGTGGTGTAGAAAACAGAAGATGGAGAGATGAATGAAGTAAGTAGAGATAACTGATCTGAATGCAGAAACAGCAGTCAGGTCACTATGACGGCATAAGGCAGTAGTATAATAATTCTTGGACTTTACAGGTGTATTTTCCATCTGCCTTAAAGGGAGACTGGAGGGAATTCTGCCACTGCAGAGCCTCTGCAACTGCAGCCAGACGTACTCACGTCTCTATTACATGTCTGAGAAGGAGCAAAAGAGGAAATCTGGACTTTTTACATGCATGGCAAGAGGCCAAACTAAATCTCTTTAAACCAACAGCAGCCACATGTCCTCATTGGTATGGGGTAAGATTTCACCAAGGGCTGATCTAAGTTCAGGTCTAGATGTTATCCTCGGGTACTGTTAAATATATGGAGCAGATGAGCTGATCATGGTTCTGTGAGTGCAGCAGTAAAGGAGGAGTGAGCCAGGGGTGGATTTCAGCAGTCTTCCAACCAGATCTAGTGTCCTCCTGTTTCTGCCATTCAACCAAATGAAGTCATAATAGAGCCTGACACTAATACTCATCGGGTTTCATTTACTGTTGTATCCGCTGCTGAGGATCTGCCTCGAATCAGTGTGCAGGAAAGAACACCTCCGTAAGAGATACCTTTTCAGGATGTGTGCAAAAGTGCTGAAATTTGTAACCCCCTTTTTTCCCCATTATTTTAGTGGCATGTGTTTGTCCGGGGCTCATGAAACATTTCCTTTTGTCAGGCACATGTCATGTAACAAACATGAAAGCAGGACAAAATATGCATGCCAAAACAGCAGATTTGTAGATGAGGGGCAGGGCTATGAATGCCTTTCTGCTTTCCACAGCTATGTCCTACCCACAACAGCTGCCTGTCAGTCCTGTCCACATGTTGGAGGCAGTTGTATGTTGTGTGGTGCCGACTGTTCCAACACTTCCTGTTCCAGTACTGAAGTGCTTGACCTTTCACCCCCCTCCCCTCTCATGACAGGGTGTGTGTGGGAGGACAAGGAGCGGACACAGAGTGTGTACGCGTGTGCGTGCGTGTGGATCCGTGTGTGCTTGCGTGCTATACCAGGGTATGAATAAGTCCCAGAGGGCATGAATATGTTTCCCATGACATGGCCTCAGACTAAACAGCCGCTCTCTCCACCCAGACATCCGCCTGTCATTCTCCCCTAAACCGCAGTGAGCGGAAAAGTGCACAAAACATGGGAACACAAATACACAGACGCATCACCCTTTTCTGTCTTGTTATCTCCTCTTTTCTCTTCCTCCCTCCCTGTTTCTCTGCTCTTTTGTAGCCGAATCCTCCCCGTGGCCCTCCTTGTCCAGGTGAAAGACTTCTCCTCGCCCTCTCCCTCTCTCTTTGTGCCCCGTGAATGAGAAAAAAAGAGAGAATAAGAGAGGGAAAGATAAAGAGAGAGTGCCTTCGGACACAAAGGGCAGTGTACCCCTCCCAGGAAGTCTGGGAGAGAGGGAGAAAAAAAAACACATCTTTAGAGGAAGGAGGAGGGGAGGACAGCATTGTACCCTCCTTCCTGACTCTTTGTGTTTGTGTGTGTGTGTGTGTGTGTGTGTGTGTGTGTGTGTGTGCAAGCTCATGTGTGACCGCGAGAGAAACTGAATGCCAAAGCAGTCAGTCTATTCAGATAGAAAAAGCTAACACACTTAGACCTCACCCTTGCACACACATCAGACACACAAACATTCTGCTCACTCTCTGTCACACACACACACACACACACACACACACACAGTAATGCACACAACCATTTAGGACCTCTTTAAGGCGGCGCCCGAGCATTGACTACCAGTTGCATTGTGTGGAATAAAAGATCCTCTTTCATCGCAGCCTTAACTTTTTCAAAGGACTAAGCGGAGAGGATCAGACTGGCTGAATCCAACTGAAGACATTACTGTCATAGTTACTGTAAAAGACAGCCAAGGTGCGGCTCAAGCACCGCTAATGCAGAACCCCTGCCCTCTGGGCAAGGCTCTGGTTGTTGATTTCCACTAAAGATCTATTACTCTAATGTTCCTCACAGATAAGCCGCCTTCAAAGGAGCAGAGCTTACCGCCATTATTGGCTGTTTGTTTGGTAAGAGTCTCCACCTGAGCGAGGAAGAAAGGGCAAGAAGAAAGAGAGCGAGCGAGAGAGAGAGAGAGACAGAGAGAGGGGAGGAAGTGAAGGGGAAGACCTCGGGGCATGGCTCTTGTGAAGTGATTTTTTTTGCGAGTCATAAAAAACATCCCTCTCAAGGGCAGCAATGTAAGACTGCTTGTTTACATGCTTTCGCCTGCTTTGTTATGTACTGTACCTGCATGCAATTTTATGCTTGAGCAGCACGCCAGAAACTTTTCCATACAAGTTGTTTTTTTGAGACTCTTTGAGTCAATGGAATTCTCCAAAGTGAAATGTATCAAATCATCTTTCCTCAACCTGCTCCTGCACAACTTTTTCTGGCTGACACATTTCACTGTTGGTGACAGAAACAGACACCTGACTGCTGATTGCATCTGTCCCGCTCTGAGGGTATATTCACTCGCCAGGGTGGTCCATCATCCCACCCCACAAAAGCCTGGAGCCTGGAGTGTGTATGACTGCCTGTGGATGTAGCACGGCTGTGTGTGTGTGTGTGTGTGTGTGTGTGTACATCTCTGAAAACAAACAGAAGTGTTTCTCATATGATGTGGCCAGTTGTTTTGCTGTGCTAAATCACCAGCTCTTGTCAGAAATGCTTCCATGTTGAAATTGGCTACAACGGTGCTAGGGGCACATTGACACCCACACCCACACACACACACACACACTCTGCCTTTGATCACAGAGCCGATAACATACTTCAGTAGTTCTGTTGACGGCGAAGAGGAAATATGATGAATCACATTATTGTAACTGCCGGACTGTGTAACCCCATGCTCCAGTTGAAATTTGAAACAGAGATTGGGAGAGAAAGAGTGTGAGCAATAGAGTGGCATAAGAGTGAGGGAGAGAAAGGGCCAAGGCTGTTGAATGGAAATGTACCTCTATGTCTTCATGCTTCTGTTCCCCCCTTAAGAAAAGCTCCTTGCCATGGTTACTCAATCAATCACCGCGTAAAGCAGTCAAATATGCAGTGCATTGCCTTTCTTGCCATGCCAAACCTTCCTCTCTTACATTCACATGCACACAAGCGTACACACTCACACACTTGGGAGAGGAAAGACTAAACGATCTATCAGAGCACATTGTGTATCTGCAAATCACGGAACGATGGAGGGGGATAGGAATGGAAAAATGCCCATATCTTTTTACTCCGCCAATTGCTGCAATATTGGCCATGATATCACACTACTGTGCTTAAACACACAAAAAGACTGAAACACAGACGGAGATCACTGGGGGCTTTGTCAGTCATTCCACAAGTTCAGGGTGGAGGGGGATAAAAAGAACAGTTAGGAGGCACATTTGTGTGAGCGTGTTTGTTGAGGGACGAGCACGGGTCTCAATGTCTACATCCTCTGCTCGGGAGTCTTTAGTTCATCATTCAGCAGCAGACGGAGATCTGAGGGGAGGAGATGGCCCATGTGCCTCTGTTGGTTGAGAGATGTGTTGTCCTGCGAGAAGTATCGGGCTGCTTTCTTGACGCCGCGATGGCCAAGATAGGGCAGGACGGTTCCCCACTGAACACTCACATGAAAAATAAAGAAACCACATGAAGTTTGAACACACACACACACACACACACACACACACACACACACAGCAATCCGTCTCCATGCCCTGGTAGCGTCCATTTATGATGTGGTGAAAGCGGCGACCAGGGACTGTACCCACCACATCTGCAGGCTCACTGGAAAACAATAGGGGTGTGAAAATGAGCGACAGACATCTTACCACACACACCGCAGTCACCTATAAATGGAAATAATATTGTACTGAACACACAGACACAGATACTGACACACATACTTGCACCCGATCTCCCTGTCTCTAACACAGCACACACATTAGAGGTGCCCATAAACACAGGACACAGAAACCCCAATTCTAATTGTGGAACTCCCATACGCTGTGGAGCCTGCAAAATCTTTAAGCGCTCCCTTTCCCATTGCTTTTGCGGCCATTTATTTGCGCTGAAAATATCTGCACGTCACAGCGCCAGCCGACACAATGCACATGTGGTAGTCATCAATCATAATTATCATGGTTTAAAAAAGCCACAGCTGTTATTTGATTTTAAAAACAAGCCATAGCGCAGCGCCTTCCAACGATACGTCAAGTTGTCAGCGGAGGCCTTGGCCTGCACAGCAGAAATGTCTCTCTCTCTCTCTCCCCGGCTTCCCAATGAGCACGCTGGAGAGCACAGCCGAGCGGAGCTGCATTCAACCTTTCCCCATGACTCACCACTGTGTCTTTATTTTTAAACATTTTCTCTCTCCATTGCTGCGTGTTTATTCTGTCTGAGTGAGGCCGCTGTTATGGACTTCACACAACGTTTGTTTATGGCTTCTTTAATCAGGACCAGATAATGGAGAGTTGTCTCCATCCTTGGGCGCATCCCCAGAAGTTGGGTGATGTGTGTGGGTGTGTGTGTGTGTGTGTGTGTGTGTGTGTGCGCGCCTGCACGTGTCTGTGTGTTGCTTTAATGATCTCCCCCAATAAATATTTTTCTCAGTAGAATATTAATACACAGACAATGAATAGGATTAAGGTGTGTATGTGTATTGTTCATGAGGCCCCATGAGGTGACTGCGTGTTATTTTGCGTGATGTCACACAGTCTTGATTATGTCAGTTGGTTTTGCTGTTACTGCTGGCTGTGTCATCTCCATGGCAACTTTGTTATCACATATATTTACCTCTGACTTTAATCAAGCCAGTAGTGCATTACACTTGTTGTATTCATTCCCAAAGTACTGCCTGGAGCCTGAGAAGAGTGTGCCAAAAATGGGACAAACACAAAGTCTAAATGATTCACATGACATCACCGCAGTACGTCTGTTGAGATGGAGACCTGAGGTCCCATGACGCCATCAGTAACAGAAATACATACTCCATTATTTTTTTGTTTAATGTAATTAGCTACACTGTACTACATTTTAGGAGCTGAGGTGAACTTAAAAGGGCATTTTAAATTTTGGATTTACCTTCTTTATATAGTTAGTTCACTCGTTTGTTGTTCATTTGTAACTACGATATGTTATATATAAACTGGATATAGGCTGGATAAGATAAGAACATTCTATGGACATATAATACAATAAAGAAATAAATGCAAGTATTGTAATCAAACATGGCTACATTCAATATATCCCATCATAATGCGTATGCATTATATTACTATAAATGCGTATAATGCCACTCTTGTGCTTGTCAGAACTGGCTGTCTGAACACAAGATTCAAAAACTACAGGGACATGCCCGTCAAAACATACAACAAAGTTAAAGTCAGTAATTAAATGCCCTACTTTGTTCTGTTACAGACAAAAGCAACATAATTACAGAATCAACCATTTTCCCCTCACCTCTGATTGAAAGCATCCACCCTGCCTATGTGTCCTTAATTTGAGTAACACCTTGAACCCCTCTCTCTGCAGTCAGACCCCCCAGGAGGGGGCATCTGTAACAGGAAATTCCTACGCAGGGAGACTAATATGCCAGTATTATGTTTTCATAAGGAAAAAATTCAATGTCAGCAGAGGCTGTAAAAAGGCTACATAATTATCTGACCTACAAAATCTCACAGCAAAAGGACACAGCTAATGTTGCATGCTCATCGAGCGGTGAGAACACACCTCCTCAAGCCAAAGTGACAGAGGGACTAAACTGTTGGTATACATCATTTGTTTAAAAATGACAGGCTACTCAAATACATAAAGTGGTGACTTGGAGAGTGTTATCGTGCAGTGTTTTTTCCACATCTCCCCTGAAGCTGAATATAGATCTTGCCTGCGGATAAATTCATCCAGCCCCCCATCAGCTTGGCTGACTTGACAAACAAACAGCCAGCGTGTCAAAACTCCCAACTGCGAAGGGCTTCTGAGAGCACAGTTTACACTTGCTAGCCCGGTGGTCTGGCTTTATGAGCAATGGTTAGTGTCATACACACACAGACACACACGCACATACAAGCCTCACTCTTGAAGAATCATGCGAGACCCCAAGGGCTGTGAAAGCAAAGAAGGGGTGACATAACACCTCTATGCTTTCATTGTGTTTATCAAAGAAATGACCTTACATGACTAGGGCCACAAGGTTATGTATGTTTTCTACCAGAGGCTGACACATAAGTTGTCCTCATACTAGTTCCGTGCGTGCGCTGAATGTGTGTGTGTGAATGCATGCATGTATCTGAGCATCCTGTACCTCTCCCTCTTTGACCACAAGGCAGCTGCATCAACACCAACCCCTCTCACGTCAGAGTGTGTGTCAGAGATGCTGAGAAATGGAGTGTGTCTATGTTACAGCAGTGAACAAAGGGGGGAGGAGATGGTCTCCTCAGAAACCTGAGGACAAAAAAAAGAAGAGGAGAGACGAAGAGGGGACAGAGAGAGATAGATATGGAGGGAGACCAAGGGGTCAGATCTGAGAGAAGGTAGAGTGAGACATCTGGAAAAGAGAAAGAGTCTCTGGGATGAGGAGGAAATTGCAGCTGCCCAACAATGATTCATTGGGGAAAATTCTCTTCTACATCTCCCTCTCCTCCCTCTCGTCCTCCAACCTCACTACCTAACCCGCTAACCTCTCTCTCTGCGCACTACTCCCCACTCTTCATGATTGATCGCAGTGTGAAAAATGCGCCAAGCCTAAACATTTGTAAATGTACATGTCCTGAGTAGCTTGAAAGAACATTGATAAGGTATACACTGATTTATCCTTTGATACTGATTCACCCCCCCCCCCCCTCTCTCTCTAGGGATCTAAGTATGAACAACATCAGTGAGATCCAGCCCAGAGCCTTCCACCGACTGCACCTGTTATCAGAACTGTGAGTACAGAATCATTCAACTCACATTCAATTATTGAACCTCCATCGCCACAACTCACACATGACAAGAAGCAGTCACTCCCTGAGACGCTGATATGCGCAAAACTCAGTGATGGGGATTGATGACTCTGGCCTGCGTCTGATCTCTCCTACCAAGAAACTGCCTCCAGCGATAGGCTAGTAGATCCTGTGATGGCTACACAAAAGAGGGAGGCAGGGGGAACCTGATATTCACTCAGAGAGTGAATATATGGTCCTTAAAGTGTTTAGAGAGCAGGTTCTGTGCTCAGCATCCAAGCCGCTGCTTTCTTGTCCTCCTTGACTTTGTTTCAGCTGGACAGCTCAGCAGGAGAAGTACACACGTAGACACAAGCCTTTGCCAAGACAAACAACCCACTATAGGGGAGCTTCAGGACAGGATTGGGGGAAACAGAAACAGCCAAGATTTATGTTTTTTTTTGTTTATTACATTAAGTATAGGTACGGTATCATTAGACATGATTTGAAATAGGTGTCAATACACTAAATTAATTCCAATACGGGCATGATTCTTGTGTACTTTTTTTGTCTGGTAGCAAAATAAATGTTTTTATTTTCCTTTGCCTCTGTGCCAAACTTCTTGACTTCTATACTATGCTACAGACACACTCCGGTCAGTACTTCACAAGGTAAAAGGTATTAGTTTAATTCTTGTAGGGTTGATGGAAGCACGAAGCTGTAACAAAATCACAGAATATTTTGAACATTTTTTCGGTCGACCTGGTTTGTATATCTGATTTGACCACTCAGCAAATTTTAGCAGAATCTTGGTTTGACAAAGGCTGCCAAGAGATATGGCCTAAGGGTGTGTGTAAGTGTGTAGTAACTCATGGGGGCTTATGTGTGCATGTCAGCCTTCACCTGATTCTTTTGCTTCTGAAGCCTGCAGTGTGTGTGTGTGTCTGCATGGGGCGTTTGAACAGTCCGCTGCTTTCTTTGCTAATTCTCGCAGCTGCAGCCTGTGAGGCATGAGCTAATGATGATGAAAGTAAAAGGTTAGCTGGATAACCACTCATTTGGCTTTGTGCCACAGTCAAACTGGATCTGAAGAGCAGAACGAAGCTGAACAATTAAGTTTGGTGACACCTTGAAGTTCGAGAGTTAAATTCTAGACTTTGATTTATTGCCGTTTATTGAATTGCTGATCTGAACTTTTGCAGTCATAAAAAAACCCCAATAATAATCAGAACCACACAGTGCAGAGTGATGTTGAACATCGATGCTGACATTTGCCTGCTTTGGGGAAAGGGAGGGTGGGGGTCTTGGATGCAACTCCACCTGTTTTTGTCCAGAGACTCCCAGCGTTTTACAGCTCTGTCGATCTTGCTTCCTCTGTATCACTCTCATGTTCTGACACTTTATGGAGACGTTCGGTTGCTTTGTAACACTTCCAAGGAGGATGTTTCTGCCCTAAAGCCAATTTTTATAGGCGCTGGCCATTTCTGGAAACACGCTGAGACGACAACAATGTTTCAAGGCAGAGAGAAGCACATATCTGACATCCACTCCTGTCTAGAAGGTTTAGAGAGATGAAGCCTTGCACATTATAATTATGACAAGTTATAGTGCTAGAAAAAGAAAAACAAACCAAGGCTCTAAACACAATCATGGTCTGTTTAGAGCAAGAGCGTTTGATGTGGGTCCACAGCACTTGTTGGTAGCACAGGGAGAGGCAAGGGGCAGGCAGGTTGTGACTGGTAGAGTGATAAATTGTTTGATGTCGGGCTCTACTTCCCTGCCTGCCCTCCCTCACTCTATCTCCCTCCTTTCCAATTCATTTCTACAGAGCCCCATCTCCATTTTACTGCAGGCTATATGCAAGCTGCGCTCACCGCCTTTGATAGTTTTTCTACTTTCTACTTTTTCTCTCCATGTTCTTGCAAACCAAAATGGCAATGGTGAGAAGTCCAGCCTTAATCCTGTTTTACCCTATGAGGAGGAGAGGGAATAAAATCTTATAGAGTATCCTTCTGAAGCCATGCTCATAAATGGAAAACTGAATCATGCTGCCTCCTATTTCGTAGCTCAATTCTATAGCATCAAAGTGCAAACAGCTAATCCCTTTGAACCTCAAATGAGGTAATTAAATTAATTCACAAAGCAGGTCGAAAACCTCCCTTTGAGTCACCGTGGCATTAAAATTGGGAATAAGATGTAAGTGTAGTCGCCCCTCCAGCCCTTTCTCTACCTCTAACTCCATATTTGTAAATCGAATTCTATTGATCTTAGATCCCTCTCATTAAGCCTTCATTTTGCGCTTTGATCAGTAGATCGCTTCTTAATTCAAACACATAAACCTGCACGCAACTGTCAGTCACACGGAGCACGAAGAGAGGCGACAGAGAGGCAGACTGCATGTCTATGGATTAATGAGAGGGCAGAAAGGCCCACACTCTGGTACACCGAGACTGGTTACTCATCTACCTGATATCAAAGACATTGCCTCTCTTCAAATGTTCCGCTCTAATATTAAAGATGGGCCACCTATTTCTGGTCTAATTGCAGCTTGAGGGTGGTTTAAGGTGAAAATGTCCCCCTAAAAGCCCTTCCTGAAAACTACTTTAGAAGGCGACAGTGCTTTCTGCCTATCATCAGTATCAAAGTCCAGGCTGTTTGTATACCTCCGGAGATCACATTTCACTCTGCCTTTTTCCTATGATGCCTCTCATAATCAGCCGTTTGGGTTGAGTCTCTCATGCTCATCTATATCATTATCTAAAGCCACCACTCACCTCCTAAATACAGAGCTGAATTCAGTCCATTGAAAGTGGACTGAGAGGTGAAACAATCTCACCAGATCTTTTTAATCACTGTTGGTTTTGCCTTTTTTGACGTACAATATTACCAGCTTAAGCCAAAGTGCCTACAATATGGTGGTAGCTCCTGATAAAATTCCGATAAGTCTAATCTCATCTTTCGGCAATATCCTTCAACCTGTAATATCCATCCAGCCCGGGCTTCTCCAGTCCTGTGAGAGTGCTGTCAGGTGCATATCCGCAATCACACAAATGAAATCCAAATGTAAAGGGAGAGAAGTGGAGGCCAGCGCTGCCCTACTTGTCTTCCTCTTGGTGATAAGATTGTCTGCTGATAGGCCAGAAGTATGACGTAGGTGAGGGTTAAGGGGTTACAATATTGGCTGTCTTGACACTCCAGGTGCTCCACACATCTGGGACACACATCTAGGTCAATTAAAATGTTTCTTTTTAGCGTTGCCAACATTGGTTTTTGTCTGCTTGTCTCTTTCTCTTCCACAAACACGTACCCACCCGCACTGTTTCCCACATCTATATTTTACTCTATAATTTCAGAGGTTAACACCAGGTTAAGTGGTTGACCCTCAGGCTGGATCTCCGAACAGAAGGAGGGATAACATTTCTATTGATGGACCAAGGGTGAAAAAGTTCATACACGGAATTGCACTTACAGAAACGCCTACGCACAAACCACACTCTCAGATAAGATCTGTTTATCCTCTCCTTCTTCTTTCATCATCGACTCCTATCAACCACCAGGGCCCTGCTGCCACTATGATGTCCTATCACTACCTGAGATAGCATCCCAAAATATGATGTTGTCTTTCTGTCTAGGTCTTTAATCCGTCTGTTTGTGTATTATTCTGAAGCAATAAGACATGGTGATACATAGAATAATCAGCAGTTGTTATGGTCCTTCAAAGCCCTCACTGATCAGCTCTGATAGCAGGGTGGTCTCACCTTTGTTACCACCCCTCCCACTCTTCTCACATACGATTGAACAACACTGGCCTCTGTCATTTTATCTATGAATCACTTCAATAGAGCTGAATTATGCTGAGGTGGAATTTTTATCTGCGCAGTCCAGGGGCCAAGAAAAATTCTAACCATCCCAAAATCAAATTAAAAGAAAAAAAAACAGTTGGAGCCACGGTTTGACAAGAGCAAGGCGCCTTTCATTAGAATGAGATTGATGTGGAACGACTAGGAGGCTAAGTGCGGAACACTCACTCATACGTACGATCATTTACACACATGTGCACGCATAAATACACACACTGATATCATGGAAACAGTTGGTCAATGGCAACTGCCGGTGTTCTGTTGATGTCTATCAAGAACGTCTGAACATTTCTTTCCTTTTTCAATATCCATCTTCACTTTCGACATAATTATCCATCTGACAAATGAAGTCTGCAAAAAAATAAGAAAAAAGAAGCATGATTCCACTCTAATGCTGTTTTGGCTCCAATGGTGCAGCTAATAGAGAAAGGCTGGTTGGCAGTAGGACATGCACATCATACCATGGCCTTAACTACAATGTTTGTTTTCTAAAACTCTAAATGACTGGCCCTCCTCAGTGAAAAGACATTTATTTTTCTTTGGTGCTACCTATATCTTTTTTCCGTCCAATGCGTCTGTAACTAATCATTGCGTTTGAACAGGAACCAAAAGAAGGCACTTAGGGGTCTTTGCAGAAAGAGGCTTAGATCTATTTTACTGGTGTCAGGACCTTAGCAAGGCCTATTGAATCCGTAACCTCTGGAAAAATAGCTATTGAAATGGTCCCTGGTGACCAACCTGCGCAATAGCGGAAACTAAAATGGTATTGAAGTAGCCGACCCATGGTCCTCTGAGGTACAACAAATGGCTATATACCGGTTTCTTTAGGAGTGAAAATCAGATCTAGGGGCAAGTTGAACTCCTTTATCTTGAAATAAGATTGAATATTGGAGTCTGTAGGGTCAAAGAGCTGCTGTCACTGCCAATCAACTCTATCATCTGTGTCTTACTTCTCTTTGAGATCTATATTGAGACATACGGCGACGCAGTCAAAGTCTGTTTGAATGGGTTTTGACTGTGGTTTGAGAAGCATGACTAAATGGCACCACAATAGCTTGGATAACGATCAGTTCATTTTGCATTCTAGTAAGCCGATGTGGGTGTGCATTTATGTGTATGTGCGGGTGTGTGTCTTTGGTAAATAAGAGTTGTATAAGAGTTCTAAACTGGGCTGTGGAGTGCGAGATTTGGCAGGCAAGGGTGGAGTTGTGTGGTTTGCCACTGCACACTAATAAGACTGAGACATGTTGACATGAGTATCTGATGTCAGAGGAGAGTTTGCTGGGAGCCCTCTTTACCATCTGGATGATAGTGGCTTGGAAAGGCAGGCCAAACCCTATATCAATATTTCAATATCCTGGCGTTGATGGAACAACTCAGCAAGAGGTGGGCTGCTTAGCATAAGTCTGAAATGTCAGGGAAATGTCACCTGTAGAGCAACGGTTTGAGGAGGAGGATGCCAACTTTTAACTTGTGTGTGTTTAATAAAAGTGGGTGGTCTTGAGCTGTGAAGACCAAATCTGTGTTTAAACTGTGCTTCCAGCTTGTGACCTTGAGACTTACTCTGTTGGACTGAATGTTATTTATTTGGACATCTTATTTGGACACACTCGCAAATGACCATTAGGTGCTGTGTTTGATAAACAAACTGATTGGATTGCTTGTGTGAATGTGTGTGGTTTCTCTCCCTCGCTGTCCTCAAGGCCCCTCAGAACGGGCCCATTTACCACAAGGACATGGAAAATAGCACACACATGCACACTGAACACACATGTGCACATATATAGTATCCACCTTACTATATAGACTCACATAAACACACTCACATGAGCACAAGCAAATATACTTTCACACTGTACTTGCTGACCCAGTATCAGTTTTTACTCACTCAGAGGATCCCAGGATTGGTTAAAGTTTCAGGGTGTACTTTGGGCCAATAGCAACCGCGTTTCAGGGAATAGAAAACTGTTATTTGCATACTGCCCTAACAGTAACCCCAAAACAGGAACTCAAGGATGAAGTCATATCACAGCTCAATCCAAAAACGTAGAATAAAGAAAAAGGCAAAACTGCTCTTAGGAGACTTGTAATTTTTTTTGTGTGTGTGCTTATATTTCATTGTTCACTTTTATATTATGTTTTCCCTTTTTTGATCTCCATGTTTCTCTCCTAGGCGTATCTCAGGGAATCAGCTGAGGTATATCTCAGGCCACGCTCTCCAGGGTCTCCACAACCTCAGAGTTTTGTAAGTAACCTCCTCCTCCTTCCCACCCTATCCCACTCTGATGGATCAATCTTCATTCCAGGTGGGTTGTTCCACACCAGCATTCTGGGGGGATAGAGCTGTGCTCCCGCCTTGAATTAAACACACAGGCCACGCATCATTAACTGTAGTTAAAGTTTATGGGCTGGGGGGAGACCTGCCCTGCTTGCAGTTCCTTCATTCCCAAACAAGACCTGTTGCAAGCACACACACACACACACACACACACACACACAAACACACACACAGGTGTAATGCAGGGACCTCCCAGTCACACCACCCACCGAGATTACAGCAAGTGACAGAAAAAATCACTTAAAAACGCAATTCAAAGCTGTTCTCTCAACACCCCACATTTCATAGTGTGTTCACAACCTTACGATCCATGGCCACCAACTGTTAGTGATGTATTAAATCACCAAAAAAAGTGCAAAGCAACCAACAACCATGGTACTCTCCCTCTGACTTGTAAGTGTGGCATATAATGATCTGCAGCCATATTTCTAGTGGGTGCAGGACAAGGGTATTAAGGAGGTTTTCACAAGCCTTGGAAACCAGCTCAATTCCTTTTGGACCCTGGCTGAGAAAAGTTTGAGAAGCCCTGCCACAGAATGTAAACTCGGTCTGAGAATTGTGGTTTGTAATTTGAGGGAATCTGGGGGATTACCAGGCACACAAGTTGATCTTCTTTCACCTTGTTGTGAAACGAGACAGAATGAGTGAACCAGCCATGAATCATGGAGCTATTATGTCATTACTGCAGAAGGACACATATATCCTGAAGTCTGCAAGCGTTCATGCCTCACAGACTAACACCCTAGCAAAGTTTGGACGGTCTCTTTCACCTCAGAGCAGCTGAGATGTCGGTTTCCTTCCTCAATATATTAGTTAAAGTCAGGCCATGTCAAACACAAATGGACCACTAACCTTGTGTAGGGTAACCGCAAGGTCCCTGCTGTCTCACAGATACACACACGCATGCACGCACACACACACACGCACGCACACACACACACAGAAGGTTATGAACACAAAGTGGAGTACAGCTCCCTGCAGGGAATTTCTTTTAAACCGACTTTGAAAAAAACTCAGTTCGACGCATTTATCATGGCATCATCGTCCCAGTGGAAACAATCCTCTCAAACCTGAGTAGCATTTTTTCTAAAGTGAAATCATTGTATCTTACATAGGAGACTATTGTGAAATATAACACAATAAAAGCATGGCATATTGAGTTATGTAAATAAATATAGCAAAATATGCGACATCCAGAATGTCATTGTAACCATCACTTACGACTAAATAAATAAAGAGATAATACAAATTTGGTTTGAGGTTATTTCATATTTATAAAGAAAAAAGATACATTATACAGATTCATTTAATATAATAACATAACTGTGAGCTAAGATGTTTAACTTACAAGGCCTCTACACTCACAGAGAGAGATTGTGGCACCATGATGCCACGATAAAGGCATAACGGCACTGCTGAGAGCGACACACTGGAGACTGTACGCCTCGTGCGCCAATGTCAGACGACTGGTCACGATAAAAACTTTAAAGAAGGAGGGAAAGACAGAGAAAAGAGAGGGAGGGAGAGGAAAGAGAGAGGGCTATTGTTTGCTCCCCACTTCCTCCTCACTTTTTGCTCCATTCTTCTGAGAATGACATCAGCAGCCCACCCAAGGAGCTCCTCTTTCCCTTTTCTTCTACCCTTCATTCTCTGCTTCTCCTCAAGCTTTCACTGGCCCTTTCCTTCTTGTGTCAGATTTCCCTCACATTGGAATTATTTGTTCTGCTTGACGTGCCCTCACACACACCACGTGCACTCCGTCACGTGTAGACCTATTACCTATAAACTATATAATCTGTACATGTCTTTCAGGATGCTACAAAACAACCAACTGGAGAGACTTCCTGATGATGCTCCATGGGACCTACCCAACCTACTGTCCCTGTGAGTCTCTCTCTCTTTCTCGCTTACACACACACACACACACACACACACACACACACACACACACACACACACACACACACACACACACATATTAATCATGGTACTCTACCTCGTCCAGCAGGGAATGAAACCCCTGGCCACCCACCCACACATCTCAGTTCTAACCGCAATGCAGGTACAGAGTACCACTGACATATTACAGACCATAGCCCAGTAGTTCTGCATTCAGTGCTGTACTGCCTGACGGTAGGAGTCACAGCCTGACTGTGTCAATGCAGTTCATGGTAGCATCTGGAAGCCATGAGGGAAACAGCAGACACTGCAGGCCAGGGAGAGCATCTCCAATGAGCTGTGAAACAACCCCATTTTCCATCAATTCCCCCTCTCTTCCTCCTCCGCTCCTCTCCTCCGTTCTTCTCCCACCACCCACACCGCTATCCCCCTGGCTAATGAGAGTGTTTGGTGGCATAATTGTCTCATCTGTGGGGTCAGTGTACGTGTGTGTGTGTGTCATTGTGAATGTTTGGGCGGGTGCATGTGGACCACCTCATCTGTAATTCCTCACCCCAACCCGTCTCAACTTTGTACCGCACACGTACTCCACATCCCTGCTTTCCAAATTAATAATTCTTTGTAAATATCCATAAAGCCATTTCCTTCATCACGCTGAAACACACACACACACACACACACACACACACACACACACACTCAAATAGCTGGAGTTGTAAAATAGGAGGGGTGTGCAGATGTAACTTCTCTACCACCTACAATGTTTTCCTGTCTGGTAAAAGCAGGCCTGCTCTCCCTCAACATAGTCACCAAGACTGCACACACACTCACACATCTGTACACACATACTGTAACTACAGGCAGACACTATGGTCCCAGCTGCCCTTGTGTGAGTTTGTGTCCAACCTCACAGATTTCTGTCATGATGATGTCTCTGTCTATGAGTGTGTGTGTGTTTGTGTGTGTGTGTGTGCGCGTGCACAAGCGTGTGTGTGTGTGTGTGGTCTCTCAATTTCTTCACACAGACATATTCTCAAGTAATGAAAACATACATATACACAGAGACACACAGAGGCAGTGTATAGAGACGCACCTTGTCATTACTGTAATGATAAGCCCAGCGGAGAAAGATTACTGGAAAGGCTTTGGAGAGTGAAGCTTGTCGGCGCCTCTCACTGACATAAAACACACCAGGTAAGGAGAGAGAGAGACAGCATATCAGACAGCACATGGGTTTTAAATTGGTATAAATGTATAAAGGAGGCTTTCATCCAAAATAAATCACGTCTTAATCCCGGACAAGAATCTGTTTGCAGGGAAATGTGTCTCACGGTGCTGTTGTTCAGTTTGGTGCCATCATAAGCAGACGGACGTGTTTTGGGTCCCAACCCACAGGTTAAGCAGCGTAATCACCACTGATGAGTTCCACAAGCCACATTAATCAACGTAACCCTGTTTTTAGAGATTTGACTCTGGATGGTAGTGAAACGTGCTCCTCCAAATTCCCTGTTGTATAAAATGTTGGCCATCTGGAGAACTGAACCAGCGGAGGCAGGTCCACAGATCTCCTGGATCATTTAAGAGAACTTTCTCTTTCTCGCCCTATCCCTCCCTCCCGTAATCGTACCTCAAACTTTGATGTGATGGACAGGAAATAGTTGCTGCTTTATTGGCTTCTGTGGAACATTCCTGGTTCTGTCTGGACCTTCTGGAGACCTGGCAGGTCCACCCAGAGGAGCAATTATTATTTTGCCCTGGAGAACAAACCAGAAATTTGAAGGGTCTTCCGTAGCTTTCATCCTGCGATTTGGGTCAGGGCCAAACAATGTCCACAGTTGGTGTGCACAGGACGCACAAGGACGATGTTTAGCACTGAGAACAAATGTGTGCTCAGGAAGTAGACGCGATGACACTTTTGTGAAGTTGTTTTTATGTGTGCGTGTATACACACATACATGTGTATTTACATGTATGCTGGAGGGTGTTTCCCTATATGCCTGTGTGTGAGCATCTGCCAGTGTATACAGTTGCCTCTCCTGATAGAAAATTTCCCTGGGGAGAAAAGTTCAGGGTTCAAGTTCAGATTTCACTTTGATGATACTGTTTGTTTGGTGAAGCCTCCGAGGGGTGAGCAGGCTGAGGAGGAGCTGTAGCGCGAGAATCAAAGAACCACAGTGGAAGATTGATAAGGGAGGATGTTTGAAAGCCCAACAAGAGTTAAGGAGTGAGGCGCAAAGGGGTTCGCGGCGGCTGGGAGTGCATCAATGAAGATGTGTGAGAGGGGCCGCAGGGAGGAAAAGGAGATTAATGAATGAGTATGAAGGGCCAAAGAAAGAAGAATAGCGGCAGGAAGTGGTCTCAGCTTGTCAACTCTGCCCTGAGGGGATCATTCATCACTATGGACAGTGTGTATGTATGTGTGCATTTATGTGGTGTGTGTGTCACAGTCCACACTCATCGCCTGTGGGTTGAGGATACTGAGGGGATGGAGGGGACAAAGGTTTGTTAGGTTTGGTATAGTTGAAGAGATGAAAGCGCATGCGTGAGAGCATATGTGTGTGTCCGCTGTCATAAATTCATCAGTTGAAAGGAGTTGTGTTTGCATACGAGTGGTGGAAATGCCAGGGACTGGTGGCGACAGGAGGACTCCGATGGAAAGAGTGAAGAAGGGAGGAACAGCTGAAGCTGCATCTTTAACTTTCCCTCCCTCCTTCTGTCTTTCCCTTTTTCCAGACATTGAGGGAAGTCGGCTTTACACAACATAAATAAAGTGAGGTAGAATAAAACGGGCTCACAGCAGCCGTTCCTACACGTTTGTGTCTGAGTTTTTCTCTTTTTACATTTCATACATGTCTGTGCTGGTGAAGCTAGACATGGCTTATTTAGCATGGGAATAAATCAGAATGAGGAGCTTCTAAGAAGCTGCAGCAAAGATGAAAGAAGGAGAATTAAGGATGTGTAATTCTCATAATAACCCTCCTGTAAGCCAAAATGTTCCAATGCCACGACACACAAACTCTAACGCATAAGCACGGATACACATGCACATGAGCAAACATACCTGTACTTAGACTTGGTGATTATCTTGCTAAGCTCAGTTCCTCTCACCCTGCAGGCGTCTTGATGCTAACCTGTTGTCTGAGGTTCCGGCTGGGGCCTTTAGAGGGGTTCGCTCTCTAAGACACCTGTGGTTGGATGACAACTCCCTAAGAGAGATCCCAGTGACGGCCCTGGACTCTCTACCCTCCCTGCAGGCCATGACGCTGGCCCTGAACCAGATCACACACATCCCCGATTATGCATTCACCAACCTCTCCGCCCTTGTCGTACTGTAAGTCACATCTTGATTTGTTTACTTATAACTCTCCTGAGTCTGGGTTTCTCAACTTACCAGAGAAAAAATTTGTTCCGTTGATGGCGATGATTGCAGTGTGGAAACGTTTTTGAGAAAGTAATTTCTGATTTGTTGAAAAATATTTGTGGCCTTTGTCCAGGCATCTCCATAACAACCAGATCCACAGCATGGGCGCGCGATGTTTCGGAGGTTTACACAGTCTGGAGACACTGTAAGTATCACACACACACACATACACATAATCACAGACACACATGTGTGCGCACATGCTTTTTAGACCATGGTTACTAATATAAATTAAGCACAAGATATTTTCACTCTCGCACACACACAAACACACACCTCCTTGTACTTCTATAGTTGTGAGGACCCTAATTGAAATAACGCATTCCATGGACCGTTACCCTAACCTCAACCATCACAACTAAAATGCTGACCCTAACCCTAACCTAAAAAACAAGTCTAAACCTTCACACAGTCCTTTGAAGTTGTGAGGACTGGTCAAAATATCCTCACTTTCAAAAAATGTCCTCACTCTGTTAAAATCATGTTCCAGTCCTCACTATGTAAGAAGTACAAGTACACACACACACACACACACACACACACACACACACACACACACACACACACACACACACACACACTAACATGCACGCACCCTGATGATTTCATTTCATAGACCCAAATGAGTACCGTCTCTGTTTCCCCAAACACTGATGCAGGCTATGTGATGACAAAGTATCAGAAAGTATCAACATTCATTTGGCATGGTAGTGTTTACAACAATGACTGCCTTAGATTGACTCCGAGATATATGAAGAAGTCCCTGAAATATAACCTCAAAACTGTAATATACCCAAGAGCCATCAATTTCATCACTTTGTGTGTCTGACTACAGCCCTTGTTTCTCTCTCTCTGTGTGAAAGTGTTTGGTGTTGCTTGGAACACCTAAAATTAATGTGTTTTTCTAAATCATGTGTACCAAGTGTGCCAAAGAATAATAAGTGTAGTGCTAAATCATAAAGTCATAATGATTCATAACCCAATAATTTCAGCAGGTGCTTGAACGTTTCTTAAAACCACAACCAATACATGAACGACAGGAATGTGAAGATGTGAAGTTCCTCTTTGATTACCTTGAAGTAACATCAACAGATTCCTCTGTGTTTTGTAAGAGTAATTGCTAGTCAGCGCTGAGGTCAAATCTGGCTCAGCGTGGCTTCAGGAAAGTTGTTTGAGCTTCGATAACTAGATCCTAACCACACGCCAACCCGCAGGAAACCGACGCAGCCATATGAAAGAGGTGGGGAAAGCAAGCGAGAGAAATGGAGACAGTGCAACCGTGTCTCCTGCAAAATTCACGGTGGTCTGATGAAACCACAGTTTCTGGCATGCTGCTTAACAACCTGTTGAAGTGTAAAAAATTATGCGTTCCTTTTTATGAGCATGTGTGTGGGCACATACGTGTGTGTGCAGATAAGAAAGTACTTCTGCCTGCGCACTCACAAGGGTACGGCCAGCTTAACACTCAACTTAAAAGCCATTATCCATGCCGGGAAATGTGCGGGGACAGGGTGTAAGTCAGGGGAGCCATGGTTAAGGGGATGAAGGGAAATTAGAGAATGAGAGAAAGAGGGATGGAGCTCTCTAGACCAGAATAGTGTGTGTTAAAGTGTTTGGGCTGTCAGCGGCAAGGAGAGAGAAGATTCAGCGGGATAAAATGACAGGTGTCATTGACGTGGGGATTGTGCTGGTATGAAGGGTTAATCTCTCACAGCAGCCTCGCTTATGAGAAATATGAGAGACCATCTGCATCTCCACCACCCTCCCCAACCCCTAGTGTGTATTATAAAATCATTACTAGGAGGAGACGTCCAGGAGACTGCTGGAAAACGTAACAGCATATGCAAACAAGACAGAGCAGATACCAGACAGAAAAACATTTCACAACTGGGGAACTCGGGGAAGAACACATATAAATCTTTAAGTACTTAATAAAAGGCATATTTGTTGTCTTATACTTTAAAGGATTAAAATAAATCCAGTTGACTATGACTTAGTACTTTTAGATACCCTTTGACCTGGATGGCTACAAATCTTCAAAGACAGCACACGTGTGCACACATACTCAGGCACATGTCTTAATATGGCAAGGGACATACTATGCATGCATGCAAACTACACACTTTATGTACCATGTACACACAGACATGTACAGTACATATATGCAGTACATTTTCCTGCCACCTGCATATGAGCAGTGTCAATTATAACAGTTGTTTTGATACAGTGTTTCCTGGGCAACTAATCAGAGACAGACCTAAATAATCAGGTCAGAGCAGCAAAGGTCAAGGGTCACATCAAAACTTCCCACTCTACAGCTGTCAGCCTCTAAGAGAAGTGGCTATAGTGCTATTATGATTTCCATTGCAGGGAAATAAAACCTTCATCTTGCCTTGGACTTAATGTTGCAATATATTATTTAATTATGACTGTTTCTGTCTCTCTCTGTCAGGGATTTAAACTACAATGATCTTCATGAGTTCCCTGTGGCTATCAGGGCACTCAGTAAGCTTCAGGAACTGTGAGTACACACACAGACACACACACACAAAAACACACCTGCCTGACATGACTATCGTGGTTGCCTTATCCCAAGTAATCCCGTTAAGTGATTTTAATGTGGCACTCGGATACAATCTCTCTCGCCCTAAGCAGGTGCTGGCTACACACCCACGCACCCGATTGCCTGCACGTACACACAGACGCACACGCATGCATCCATTTACGCACGCACGTACGCACGCGCACACACACACACAAACACACCACGATTTCCCCTCAGCTTCAGCAGATGTTCCGCAACTACATATGTGTCACAGATACGGCGTATGTGTGCGTGTTTACATCTCATTTATCCAAAAATGTTTCTCAGCTGTGCAACGGCAGGTGCAACATGAGGACATATGACTTGCCTCTCGCTCACAAACGCACTCTGTCGAATCTCCACACACACACACACACACACACACACACACACACACAGAAAATCAGAAACATATTAATAGACCGTCTAACTAACAGTATGTTTTTCTATTTGCAGGGGCTTCCATAACAACAATATCAAAGCCATCCCTGAGAGGGCCTTCGTGGGAAACCCTCAGCTCCAAACCATGTGAGCTTAATGCTTAATGCTACAATGTGCACATGCTGTATTAGATAAACACATAATTGCGATTTCATGTCAACATCATGTACAACACAACTCATTCTCCAAAACAAATTAATCAGAATATGTCCAAATCAATTTTTCTCTTCCTTTCTTGCAGTCACTTCTATGAGAACCCCATCCAGTTTGTGGGGAAATCCGCTTTCCAGTTCTTACCTAAGTTGCACACACTGTAAGTATGTGGCCAGTAGAAACCATTCCAATGAGTTAGCCCAAACACTGTTTAAATCATCCTCTGTCCCTAGCAGTGAGAGTTGAGTGGACATGTGTAATGGCCTACTGAATGATGTTGTGTTAGAGTATTGCTATGCTGTGTGCTGATGTGGTAAGAGAGTGTGTTGTAAGAACATGTTGAATGGTGTGACTTATGATGTCTAGTGAGACAGCCAAAACAGCCTGTGTTGATGTTGGAAGAAAAGTTTGATGGCTAAAATGAGCTGTTAGACAAGGTCTGTGTGGACACGTGTGTATGTGTCTGTGAGTGAGAGAGAGAGAGAGAGAGAGACTGAAAGAGGGAAAGAAAGAGTTTTCTGACACTTTTCTCCCTGGTTGACTGCAGTTCCCTTAACGGAGCAACTCAGATTCAATCTTTTCCCGATCTGAAAGGAACCACCAGCCTGGAAATTTTGTGAGTGTCTCCTTTATCTCGACACATACGCATTGTATAATTTCACCACATACAACAACAAAGAATGTGAAAAGACACTGAGGTTAAGATACAACCCCGGTAGTCCAAGTACATGAAAGAAAAATAATGTAGAGAGAGAAGGATAAGCAGGGGCGAGACACACAGAAATAAAAAAAAGATAATATGTGTGTTTTAGGATTCTAGGAGAGAAAGGGACAGAACAGGAGAGGCAAGTTATGCCAGCCGGTGACAGGTTTGGCGAACGTACACAGCTCCCTGTCTGACCAAGTTAGACTCACGGTACTGGGGGATCCTTTCGCTTGCTTGCACTTCAACAATGATCAGAGGATTCTATTTTTCTCTATAGGACGCTGACTCGGGCCGGTCTCTCAGCTCTCCCTCTGGATATATGTGAGCAGCTGCCTCGCCTCAGAGTGCTGTGAGTACACACACACACACACACACACACACACACACACACACACATTAGGGGGAGAGTGAGAGGTACAACAACTGATACACAAAACCCAACTGTGGAGAGTTATGCCCCTAAGCAATCATTTGTACAATCACTGTGCTATTTAATCCAATGACCCCCCCCCCCAAAAAAATGATTGTCCTGCTACATTGCCTTGCTCACAGAGCCGACTGTTGACCCAAATAATCCTGTCACCCCCATAATTTCCCATGCTATAAATCCACAGCTGGTCACTGTGTTTATGTGTGCTTTGTGTATTGTTGTAGGGAGCTGTCTTACAACCAGATAGAGGATCTGCCCAGCTTTTACCACTGCTCTGCATTGCAAGAGATGTGAGTAGTTCAACCCCCAACACAATTGCACACACCCAACAAAATCAACATGTTTACGTTTCCCCACACATCTGACATTGCCCTTATTTTGCCTGTATTTGTTTTTCCCCAACAGAGGGCTACAGCATAACCAAATCAGGAGGATAGAGTCAAGCACCTTCAAGCAGCTCACCTCTCTAAGAACACTGTAAGTCTACGTTTGTTGTAACAGTTCATTTTCCCTCAATGTCACACATTGTTGTCTAGGAAATTCATTATCTAGATCAGTGGTTCCAAACCTTGTGGTCAGGACCCCACAAAGGGGTTGCACGATATACCTGAAGCTTCAGCAGATGATTAAAAGGACAGGAGATAAGAAAAACATAACTCTGCTACACAAAAAGAGCTTTTTTCTTGCAAAATACTAAAGAATATTTAAATAAAACAATATGTAGAGGGAAATCACTCATAGTATGATGAGGAGTCACAAGTAGACAATTTTAAGGAGTCATAAGAAGAAGAATCATTGGTCAAAATCAAAATATGTAGTCTTATGACTTATTACTGACATCTAGTGGTGATTGAGATACAACATTCAATGTGAAATTCCTTTCGGTCCATTTCAGTTCACTTTGATTCTTTTTTTTCTATCAGTGATCTGAGCTGGAATAAGATCGAGTGGATCCACCCAGATGCCTTTGCCGCACTTCACTCTTTGATCAAACTGTGAGTAAACACAGATATAACCGTCATTAAGACTCTTCTCCCTTTCATCTGGTCCTTCTGCAGTCACTCCTCTCCCCTAGAAGGCATGCCAAATGTGTGCATCTTTAATTAAAGTTAAGCTGTATGTCAGAGCCCTCACCTTATAAAAACACTCCACACTTGACTGCGTGTGCTACAGAAAACCTGTTGTCATTGGCTGAGTCTACAGAGAACACTATGCATTTATTGTTTGAAAAACCCCTCTGTGTGGCCAGGAAACTCATCTCAGGTCATGCCAATACAAACTGCTTCTTTGTGTGAAGACTGGTTAAAGTATGCCTAGCTAAACAAGCAGATACACTGCATCTGACTGGAAGTGTAATCTGGAGGGAATCAGATAGACAGCTAGGATGACCCTCGGCAATGTCTGAAATAAAATCAAATTTTGTAAACACTGACTTGGCCTGATTTGACTTCTCACCCCCTTCTGTTTCTCCTGTTTCTCAATTTCTTTCTATATTTTTCTCAGAGACCTGACTGAGAACCGCCTCAGCTCAGTACCTGTGGCAGGTTTGGGGAGTCTCACCCATCTCAAACTGAGGGGCAACACAGAATTATACGATGCCTTCAGTCCCGATCACTTCCCCCGTATGAGGTAATACACACACATGTTTGTTCCTCTGTCCCTGTGGGGACATCTCATTGACATAATACATTCCCTACCCCGTTACCCTAACCTTAACCATCACAACTACATGCCTAACCTTAACCCTTGCCGAACCCTAACCTTAACCCAATTGCAACCAGAACCCTAAAACCAGGTCTTAACCCCCCAGAAACAGTCTCTACCCGTGGGGTCCTCAATTTTCGTCCTGATAACGTGAGTCCCCATTGGTTAGTGTGTTAAATTCCCCACTGGGATATAAAAACATGAAACACACACGCAAGCCATTGTGAATCCTTTTATTCTTTCTTACTTAATGTAGTCCCCAATGTGAACTTTGTATTTTAGTTTCTCATCAAAAACTGACTTAAGAGGATAACTTACCCAGGTGTGTATCCTCTGGCTGTAAGGAACAATGCACTTCCCATCCCTTTAATTATCCTTCCTCTTACCCTCTCACAATTTTCTATTTATACCTTTAATTTATCAAAAGCAGCCAAGGTTAACAATAAACTAATTATACTGTATCCCTGCAAGCCATTCCTGAACTGAACTTCAACAATGAGGAAGCATTTGTCAGCAGCAAGTTACTTCTTGTTACAAAGATCCCTGAAGGCCTGGAAAGGTGCAAGTGAAGTAAATATGGAGAGTGAGTTTCAAAAACATAGGAGATGGCAGGTGATCAAGTGGCAATGTCAGCAATACTGTAGAACATCGTCCAAAACAGAACTCCTGGCAGAAAGTCATTTCAAAAGCATTGCACATGTACAGTAAATGTTGTACAGCCACCCACAACAAAGTTAGCTGATCCAGACTCTGGAAAACAAACAGTTTCACCTACGTTTTCCCCATAGATGATGGGTCATTTTGCACATGTGCTCAAGTGCTGGAGGAACAGATTCATAAGCACTTGAGGTTGCTTTGAAACATCAAAATTGTGTCTAAAAGCTAAGCTGCTAACGCTCATGCTCACAATAAAATGACGGAAGTCTTAAGGTTTTGTTCCCATTTCTTTGTCCTCTTATACAATATGTTGTGGCATTGTTTTTCCTGGTCTATTGTCAGTACTGTTCCATCTGTTTGTTGCAGGGTAATAGAGATGCCTTATGCCTACCAGTGTTGTGTGTATGGTTCCTGTGATAGCTACAAGCCAGCCAGCCAGTGGGATACAGAGCAGAGCAACACTGATGAAGACCTACACAAGAGGACTGTAGCCATGTACCCTATCCACACGGACACACACTGTGAGAAAGCACGCAATTACGATATCTGTGCAATCATACTGAACCAGTATATAACACACATGGTACACACCCAAGAAGAGGGGTAAAGTAATACTTGTACATTTGAGCCCCATATGCCTGTGCTCATTGCCGAATTATTGACACAAGCCCACTTGAAACATGTCAGTGCCTCAGAAACCTCAGCTACCTGGCAGCTGACACACACTCACACTTGAGTGTTGACGCTTTCACGCATTCCTGTGGCAGGCATAAAATATTAACACCAATAAACCCAAATTAAGTTGAAATTAAAACGATTAAACCCACACCATTAAATGTGAAAATAAACAATTGCTGGCTACAACAAAACGTAAGAAAAACAAAAGATAATTAAACCATGACATATCACTGATTAAAATTTATTTACCTTTAATTGCTTGAAAAACAGTCACGCTGATCACATTTCCTGCAATTATCTTCTACAAATATTTTTGTTTCTTTCATTGCAAAAGAATGTTAGATCACCTCCCTTACTGTGCCAACTATGTACATGTATGCAGAATAAGCTGTCATAAAACCTCACAAGCTAAACATACCTTATACAATGGACTGGCCCCAAGGGGTTGGACCTCTAATTTCTGACCCTGACAACGCTTTATTCCAGATGACCCTGACCTAGAGGAGTTCCAACTAGAAATAGAGGAATCCAAACTACAAACCAGCATCCAATGCACACCAACTCCAGGTAACTGAAGCTACACCTTCAGTGATTTATCAACTGACTTACAGATTGTTTTGTCACAACTACAGCATGAGGAAATTAAAGCATGAATTCACCATTTGTAGTTGGTTTATCTACAGCTGATGTGTTTGTTTGCAGGTCCTTTCCGTCCCTGTGACTCTCTGTTGGGCAGCTGGCTGGTTCGTGTAGGCTTGTGGTCCATCTCCTTGATGTCTCTTCTGGGGAACTCCCTCCTGCTCCTGTCCCTCTTTGGCTCACCTGGTTACCTGTCACCGCTCCGCTTCACTGTGGCCTGCATGGGCGCCTCCAATCTGCTGACGGGTGTGTGTACATGCACTTTAGCCCTTGTGGACGCTCTAACCCTGGGAGAGTTTGGTCACCATGGTGCCCGCTGGGAGGGGGGTCCTGGGTGTCAGGCCACAGGATGGGTCTGGGTGTTCGCGTCTGAGGCAAGTGTGTTGCTGCTGACTCTGGCAGCCGTGCAGTGTGGTGTAAGCGTGACATGCGCCCGCGCCTACGGGAAATCCCCATCCCTTAGGAGTGTTCGCACATGTGCACTTTTCTGCCTCACTCTTTCCCTCACCCTTGCTTCTCTCCCACTGGTGGGAGTTGGAGAGTACGGGTCCTCACCTTTTTGCCTACCCTCGCCCCTGCCACCCCCATCCTCTCGACTGCCATCCTCCCTGGGCTTTCCCTTGGCGCTCATTATGATGAACACCCTGTGCTTGCTTATAGTCACAGGTTCATACATCCGTCTTTACTGGGAGTTACTTAGGGGTGAGTGTGAGGGCCTGTGGGACTGCGCTATGATCAAACATGTTGCTTGGCTAATATTCACCAATGGCCTCCTCTATGTACCAGTAGCTTTCCTCTCCCTCTGCTCCCTCCTGGGTCTCCTCTCTCTGGGGGAGGAAGTGCTAAAGTCAGTTCTCCTTCTTCTCCAGCCCCTGCCTGCCTGCCTGAACCCCCTCCTCTTCCTCCTTTTCACACGAGACCACTCACAGTTTTTCTTCTGGCCTCACCCAAAAGCACGTCCACAGCTACGCCGGGACCGAACCCTGGACTCGCTGGTTTCTGTGGAGACAGAGAAGAGCTCATGCTCCGATTCTTCGGCACAGGTGTCACTCGCTGATGCCGATGCCCTGTACAGTGGGGGGCCCCCATTCCAACCCCGACTGGATCCAATCATGTTTTCCCACTGCTCGTCTTCTTCCTCTGTTCCTCTCATCCCTTGCCAGATACCCACGCCCACCGCCAGAGATAGAGACAGGATGACAGAACGAGGGAACCTGAACGATGATGAATGTCTTAAGAGTTTGGATCAAGACGTGATTCATAACACTTGCCCTCTGTATCATTCTACCATGACGCCATCTCTCACCTCTCATCCATGAGCCTCCAAGGTAGTGGACTAAATAGCGGAGACACTATGGACACTCAAGGACCACCACTGAGCAGCAGCACCAAGACCAGCTCGGGGTTATCAATCCTCAATGGCTTCAGAATGAGTCCACACACACGAGACTCTAGAGTACTCAAGAGAAGTCTTTGAGAACACAACAAAGTGCCTTTGAAAATGGAGAGTACAAAGTTCCCTTCACAGTAAAGACTATTAAAGGAAACACCACAAAACAACATGACAGCTATAATAAAAGGACAATTTCAGACACTACCCAGTGGTCAGCGTTAGTCATGGACTTGCATGACAAAAAGAAAAGCTTGTTAACTATATGGAAAATCTAAGCATCAGACAAATCAATGGTTTAGCCAAGCAGAATTTAGGTAGAACCAGTAGAATTTTAAGTGTAAATGTTTATACTGAAATGTGATCATGAGAGAGTATCTTAGAGGTTACAGATTGTTTTGTTATATTGTAATTGGAGTTGTCTTTTTTATATAAAGTTCTATCCTATTGCTAAGGTCTGTTTCAGAGAAAGGGAGTCATCAGACACACCAGGACATTTGATTAGAGTAAGCTAACAATATGCATTCACAGAAATTCTATTGTCAGATAGTTTTCTTTGCAACTGTGTAATAGCTGTTATATGTTATTCTTAAAGTGGCAGTAAAATGCAACAGGAAACAGGTCGCACATACGGTTTACATGATTTTGTCTCAAATATGCAACTCTGCCCAACATGAGGCCAGCAGTTACACAGACTAAATGGGATGTAGCTATCTTTCTACAGACATGAGTGTAGGCTAGCAATATGTACATACAATGTAACTACCTCTGAACTAGCATGGTATTGACTTACTACAGCCTTATGATGTTTGTCTCCCTTTTTATATGATAAACAGCAAATATATAATTTTATATATTAGGAAATAAATCCTTACTTTGTAAAAAAATTTTTTTTTGCTATTTAGGATGTACATACTTTGTATACAACTGGTAAGCATATGTTTGAATAAAATTATTACCTTCATACTGTATATACACATTACATCACTGTGCTTATGCTACTATTGTGAAACTCGCCTTCACGCGATACAAGAAGTCACTACATACTTTAAGTTGTAAACTTTAATATCACAACACACACACACATAAACATTATGCACATAAATGTTAGCACAGTATTTCTGGGTTAAGAACAGGAAAGGATCCATAGTAAATGGAACTAGGCATTAGTACTAAATTAAAATGTAAAATCCATTCTCGTCACAAGTAGACAGGTGTAGAAGACATGGTGGCTCGGGAGAAGAGCGACCCGTAGACAGAAACTACAAACAGGTTTTTTTTGCTGGCTCCTCTGCCTCCTGCTGTGCACCCAAAGCGTCTCTTTTGCGGGATGAAGCTGTCTGATGGGGACTATTTTCTTTGTTGCTCTCCACGACTCCCTGGACAAAGACAGATACAACTTCATGTTAGACAATGACAGCATTGCCCATCTATGCTCCTCCACATCCCAAAACTGAGACGTGTGAAATGTGGAGGTCACACTTGCAACAGTTTGTATCACTTTGTTGTAAGTGAATATTAAATGGTGGTGGTGGCGCAATGGATAAGATGCCCGCCTTTGGTGTGAGAGATCAAATCCCCACTGTGACCCATGCACCAATGTGTACCTGAGCAAGACACTTAACCCATAGTTGCTTCAGAGGTGTGCAACATATATACCAATTGTAAGTTGCTTTGGATAAAAGCGTCAGCTAAAAGAATAAATGTAAAAAATAAAGATGACATTCTACCAAGGGAGCACAGCACCACCTTGTGGATAAAATATGCCACTACACACAGCTAATACAACGACAGACAGTAGAGTGCTGTGGAGCAACTGACAACAATCATCAGAATCGGCTTTTATTGCCTGGTATGTGTACACATGAGGAATTTGACTCTGGATTGTACATTGCTCATGATGTGCTTACTCATACAAAAATACAAAATCACAATAATAAAAATAAAATCAGACAGACTTCAGTGTAGACAACACAAATATACACACTATGAACAAAAACAATATAGACATATAGACAAATAGTGCAGAGAGCAGAGTGCAAAGGATGCAGGAATATGTATGCATGTTGGAGGTGGATGTGATATACAGGTACATATACATGCATACATGTACACATGTATACAGTGCAATGAAGCATAGAGCAAAGGATGCTGGAATAAATAAGTATAAGTATTTTGTGCAGGAGGAATGAATTGAGGTAGGTGGATTTGGTATACAGTATCTACAATATGACAATATAACAGTATAAACAGCTCAACCACTTACAATAGTGCAGCCTACCCGGGAAGGTCAGTACGTAATGAAAATAAAAAGGTTAAGGAGGATAACTGTTTTAATCGTGACCGACAGCACGTTACAATTGCTTCACCCATAGACAAAGGACTTACCATGTTCTTCTGAACAGCATGTTCTTGTGTCCACTTCCTGGCTTTCTCCGTGAACATCTGTTTGTTGTATTTGAACTCCGATGACTGTATTCAAAAATATGTAAGCGTCTCTTTACAGGTATGTATATATACACGCGCACACACAAACCTATATATACACATATTTACACTACTGTAATTTACGACTGAAATAGACTGTATTTGAAGAGGTAAAGGTGTTTCAAACTGATATCTAAACAAGTTATTCTAGCATTTAGTAAAACCTCTGGCTTGTAATAAAAATACAAATTGAAAAGAGCATTAAATTATTTGATACAAATTTTAAGCATAGTATTATTTAGATCTCAGACATTCTGATGTCCAAAAACAAGTTGTTACAAAATCTCTATTGTCACATATTCATATTTTTTTATTAGAATATCATAAAACTTAAATTAATAGCCCAGGCTTGCAAAGATGAGAAATAGGCTACTATCAAATTGTTTATTTCAACCAGTATGAATATTACATGTATAAAAATTACATATGAAATACAGATCATTCATTTAGCTATTAGAGACAGCCCATCAAGGCCAACCTCAAGCACAGAGGGAGAGAGGCTGACCATACAGGTAAATCTGAGTGTATTATACTTTGGTGCTCATAATTAAGTGAACAACTGAATTATGGAGAATCTAACTGATGTACAATATGTAGCGTGTCCATTTTAACAAACGTTTAAAAATTTATATTTGTATGTCCAATCTTAGCAACTTAGAACTACAACTCAAGCAGGCGACCCGGTGGGCTTTAAGAGGTTTTATACATCCAAAGAACTTCTATAAAAACCAGAACAGGCGTCTTATTGAGACCTGCGTTTATTTGTCAAAATGTGTAGCCACACCAGTCAAGTCAAAGGGACAGGCGTCTAATTGGGACTAGGCTTTTGATTGAAGTTTTATGGTATTCAAAAAAACAAATGAAACCATCAGTGTGATTGTGTATCGAGTTTACGGTAATCTAACAGACAGCATATCTGTGAATGCAACATTACACGTTACTCACTATATCAGCCATGAGTGGGTCGTCTGGATTTGGCTCAGCCATGAGCAGCTGAATGGAGGTGAGGACTGTGGAGATGTTTAGGGATGGCTTCCAGGCTCCCTGAATAAAATGAAAGAAAAAATAAAACAAGCAGAAAACATTAAATCTCCTAATTTATTTGACAGCAGTCAATCAAAACCAGATAACTAGAGGTGAAACACAGATCATATTATGTTTTCATTTGTAATCTGTAACAACCTTTGGCGGGAGTTTGAGAGCATCATGGCATATACGTCCTGAATTGTCGATATTTGGGTGGTAGATGGGGGTCAAGAATCGGATTTTGGGAGGCTCGAATGGGTACCTATGGGAGGAAAATAGCAGGCCTGTCTTACTAGACTGCAGTAAGTGTTGATAAGGTGGAAATGGGAGAGCGAACACCTCCACCAATGTAGACCTTTGAGAACATGTACCTCTCTGGGACTTTGATCTCCAAGGAGAAGAGTCCACCTTCATATGGAGTCTCTGATCCGCCCACTATCTCTGTAAACCAGAGGAAGAAAATACATGATCAGGTAGCTCAAACAAGTAGCTTGTCATATGTGTGGTATACAGTCTTGGACAAATGCAGTCTTAGTTCCGTTTCAAAGCCTTAACGCAGAGAATGCTTACGCGCCCGGAGGTCGTCTATCCGCTCTTCGGTCTGCCAGCATGTTATCCCGGGAGGTGGCTCGGTGCTCAACATCTGAAGTTCACGCTTTAAACGGGAAGCCCTCTGCATTCTGCCGAGCGGAGAATAAAGCGAGCAGGGACGAGTCTTGGTTAATGCTTCACAAGCGCCTAGCAAGAAGAAATGTTGCCTCCTCGTGTAACGTTATTCATGTATTCGTTTTGACCACACAGAAAACCTTCACTCGTTTTATAGTGCAATTATCTCAGGGTGTACTGTCAAATGTTGCTTTTGAAATCAATTTTAACTTTAGCTAGCTTGTTAAAAGCTAACGTTTTAGCTGCTAAATGATATGCCAACGGAAACACGTTTATGAATCCAATAACTAACGTTACACCCTGTTGAGGACAATTTGTTATTTACTCGATACTGAATTGCAATAGCTTACTCCTTGCCCGCCTTAACAACTGTTCACAGCCGCTGTTTGTATTACATTCACAACAGACCGCAGCGGACCGTTTGGTTTTCCCTCTCCCTACGTCATCAACACCGCCCGCGTTCTTTTTCTTCTTCTTCTGTTTTAGTGCAGTCCCAACCGCAGCACGGTCGCCTCCTACCGTTGAATCCGGCGGCGTCTCGTCGCCTGTTGGAGATGTGTGTAAAGCAAGATCTGTTTGGAACTTTGTAACCAACACCCAACATTAATGCATTACACCGGAATATGGAGCTCTATTTATTTATTTTTTAAACAAATTTATATTAGCCTGTATGTACACTTTCACTACATAGCCTTTGTACAGTATAACTTATGCAATACATAGTTATTTAACTATGTATATGAATAATTTCCTTCAAGATAAATTATTGTAGTTTTTTTTTTTAACTTTTGTGACAGTTACTTGATATCTGGAGCCAGCAGCTTGTCAAACAGAAATGAACAGCATATCCTTATTTAATGTCAATCATATCAAACAGCTTTACAGTTTAATCAAATATAGGGTAGTGTCTAGTCTAGTCTAAGACCCCTCTGTATCAAGGAAATGGTCAACAAGGCAGCTCTACAGTGTGGTTCAGCTGAGAGGTATGGAAGATTTTAGGGAAGGAAATTAAATCAAACACAGAAATACAATACACACTGATATGACTTACATATTTTCATTTAATTTTCTGTGTTGTGATTTGATTTTGATGTGGTTTGGAAAATCCGTGTCACAAATGAAAAACAATGTAGTTATTTAAAACAATTAACACAATCAATGCATAAAATGCAAATACAACCAACAATGTGTATTGTATTTTACTTAATTTCTGTGTTTGATTTGTTTTCATTTAAGCATTTAAAATACACACAATTTCTCATTTGCGGTTTCATTTCAGTCTTATTTTCCAGCAGTGGCAAAGATAGCCTGAAAAACAATGTGTTTGTGTTGTCTGTCTTCCATTCTGACATCAGTGAAGCCAGAGTCTCTCAGAGCTGCCATGTAGGCCTGCGGGCGCCAGTTCTCTCCTGGTATCACTCGCTTTGCTGCAAAAGTAGCCACACGGAACAGCCTCAGCGTGGTCACCATCAGCCCTCCTGGGTGGGGTCAAGAAAGAAAAAAATGACATTTGTTCAGAGATGCATCACTGAAAGACAGCAATTACTCATGAAAATCCAAACGAGGAGTAAATCACCAAATCATCTGAGAAAGGTCATATACCTGGTTTCATTACCCGGTGTATCTCTGTGGCTCCCTTCCTGAGGTCAGGCCAGAAGTAGTAGCAGTTACAATGAAAGACTTTATCCACAGAGCTGTCTGCCAGAGGCATTGCTGCGACATCACAGTGATGTAGGGTCACTTTCCCACTGGCCAAAAATTCTTTCAGTTGCTCACTTGCCATCTGTAAGAGAAGAAAGAGAGAAATATTCTACTATTCCAAAAGTGAGTAATGTTGCCCCTTCAATGAAGCCACTTACGGTATGTATAGTATATTTTAGGAAGGCTAGAGAGGCTTATTACTGTGTCTTGTGCTTGGTTCTTATAAGACACTCCTTCTGTGACTTCAACACATGCATGTTAAATAGAAACATAAATAGAATTTAAATACTTTATTCCACTCTGTCAGTATTCATACTTCACCTGGTGCATGTACTCTGAGTAATCCACACCTATAAGGTGACCTGTGGGCTCTGTGAGTAGTTTGACTGCTGACTGCAGACCAAGTCCTGGGCCATGACCCAGCTCCAGCACTGTGTCCCCAGGTTGGATCCCACTCAGCTGCACAGCACTCTCTTCGAGGACCCGGTTGTGCGATGTGAGCAGTTTACTGACCAGCCACCCAGTTACTGATCGTGTCGGATTGCCCAACTGTTTCCCCAGTTTTTCAGCCCACATCACTGGAGAAATATGACAGAAAACAAGTCAGCAGTTTTTCTTTTCTTCTTTTTTTCTTTTCTTTTTTACACAGGTGGCTTCAAAACAATTTTAGATATTTGCCACCCCAAACTGCAATGCAAATTGTTCTAAATTGCTTAGACTGTGACCTCTTGTCTGGTCTTCTGTTAGTGTGGGGAGTATACAGGTTAAAAATGCATTGAAATAGTTACAGCTTAATATAAAATACATTTATTAAATCTCAGTACCACTACTTTAATATTTTGTAACACGTAATAAACTTTGTGTGAAACATACACCTTTCTCTTCTTTTTCTAATACAAACAAACTAACTAACAAAGCTGAACTGCAAAATCATGTATTCTAATACACGTAGCTTTTCAAGTTATCAGCAAACAGTTCGGGTGACAAACTGGGTCAGATGGAATATTTGATGGTGGCTTTTCTGTAATGTTGAGTTGGACTTCAACTTCTTACATTAAGTTAATGTTTAACCTGCTGTGTGAATCAATAAAGACACACAAAAAAACAACTAAGCCAGAAAATTTGTAGAATTTCTGTACAGGCTTTTGTAAACTGTATATTCCTATTGTTGTTTTTATACTTTCAACAATTTCACCTCCACTAGGTTTAGTTTTGTATGTTTATAAATTAGAAACTAGAGCATGATGTGGTCATTTCAACTGTCATTTTCATTGTTATTTCCTCTCTGTATGTCAGATAGCCTATACTTTATAAGTTTATAGTTGTTGGTACTGTAGTCTATATCAATTAAATAGGTTAATGTTTTTGTTAAAGTGTATAAACTCTGTAGTCGTTGCAAGTCTGTCAACTTCAAACATTAGGGTCTCACCATTGTTGCTGCACTATTGAATAGAGCAGTGGTCGGCAATAGGCGCTTTGATAGCAGAAAAATAAACACAAATAAATTGATAGTGGCTGGGTGCTGAAATAGATCTATCATGACAGGTACAGTTACTCCCATAATCATTTCCTCTTAAGTGAACGTGCTTCCAAAATAAAAGCGTGAGAACTTTTTTTGCAGCAATGCTTTATGTCGACTTTATTGAGACCTTTTACTTTGAAAAGTTCTAAAGGACATTCAAAAGAGTCTCTGGCTTGCTTGACATACCTCATAAAAAGCCGTCAGTAAATGTGTGATCAGATTCCATAGGTTTATGAATGCAGACCACACACCAGGATGCGCTCACACACTGCAGCACATGCTTTATTGTGAGCATGTGAAAAAGTGTGCTTATAATAATAATAATCTTTATTTGTAGAGCACTTTTCAAAAACAAGTTACAAAGTGCTTTAACAAGTGTAAAGACAATAATACCCAAGAGACAATAATACAAAAACAATACAAGATAAAAGCATGAAAACATTGAAAAGACTAAAATACACGTTTAAGATAAATATCAAATTAGTAAAATACAATAAAATAAAAGGGATAAAATAAAGTCAAATAAGATCGGGAAAGAAGTATGTTTTAAGAAGGGACTTAAAAGAGTTCACTGACTCAGCCGACCTGATTTCCTCGGGCAGGCTGTTCCAGAGCCTCGGGGCCCTGACAGCAAACGCTCTGTCCCCTTTAGTTTTCAGTCGAGACTCTGGAACAGATAGATAATCAATTTGCTTAACAAGGGAGAAAACATCGGCTATATGTTGGGATCGATCTCACAACTCTCCCAAAGTCCCGCACACTTCCAACTGAGCTAAACGTGCACCCAAACATCTAATGATTTAAAATTATTTGACTATGTTGAAAAAAAATTGACCCGATGGCAGACTTATTTTGACCCCTGGACTAGAGCCCATGCTACTTGCATGCTAAACACCTTACCTATAGTTTGTCGTTTAGTAGTGTAATCCTGAAAGCAGTGTGCTCCTGTAAACGCCGCCTGGTTGGTCTTCCTGTAAGTGTAGGAGGAGCTCCAGGGTCTATTTCTGTTTTTTTTTACGCGCACGCGCCGCTCCCTCCCGGCTGTCGCCCACATTACTTTCTCACACTCCCACGACTTTAATCACTCACTTCCTGCAATTTTCACTTGTTTCCCCGCCACAAGAATCCTTCATTTAGCCCTAGATATGTATTGCGCGAAAGTGTGAACCCCCCCACTGGCACAGCTTGTCCTTATACTTTATTTATATCAAAAGATAATTTATGCAGGGGTCCCGTAAGTATGCTGCTGGACCGCGCTCCTATCAAGTGCACACAAATGTTTTTTTGGAAATGTCCTCTGCGGTTGCTTCCTCCAATCAGCCTGTTTTGCACACACCCCCCCTGCAAGGATGAGTGTTTCTTTCGTTTTCATTTCCCGGAAGGCTCGAATGTGAAAATTGTAGACTTTTTATTTCTTCGAAAGTTAAATGCATGCCTCATTTAAAATGGACTTCGGGGAGTTTTGATCTGCAGATTATTTCATTTATTGGACGAGTTGTATGTCTGCTTACAAGGAAGTCATCCAGTTTTTTCGGACGGTTGAACAGATAAAGAACATTTCCATGGAGAACATTTCCCAGTCACCTTTGGTCAAGGTAAGTTAAGGTCTCAGGAGCAAACTGTTTTAAAATGCGCTGTGAACCAGGGAGACTTTTTTCAGGTTGAAACTTTCAACTTTAGTCCATGGCCAGCTGCTGTTGTTTAGGCTACTGAAAATTTTGATTTTAGGTAAAGTGTTTTAAAGTTTTGCATTGCTGTTTCTATAGCCTATGCCTGCCATTCAGTGAGGTGTATTTGTTTGGATGTTTTGTAGCAAGAAAACAGAGCAAGCTGTTCTACATCCATAACCCATGGAGTGCAAGTAAGCAATCCTCTCAATGTGCATCACTCCTCCCCTAACCAGTTTCCTTTGGTCGGTCCCCCCTCTCAGGAAGACCTGTGGCATCTACCTGGACGGCTGCGTGAGTCCAACCTTATTCTCTGTTTGAATGTCCTTTGTTTACCAGTCCAGCAAAGTCTACTCTACTAAAGCAACGCCGCTTGTAACACTGTGTTTTTGAATCATGTGCACCTGTGTTTCAGGAATAAACCCATCTCTGTGGGATAAGGAGGACGTTGCCCACTGGCTCTACTGGGCTCAGAAGGAGTATTCACTGCGGCGGCCTGAAAAGGGGCGCTTTGAGATGAACGGTCGAGCCCTGTGCCTGCTCACAAAAGAAGACTTCAGACGCCGCTGTCCCAGCTCAGGTAGAGATAAGTGTGTATGTGTGTGTGTATGTATATTTTTTTGTGCCTGGGCTTTCATATGCACCCCCTATTTTCTACAGGTGATGTTCTGTATGAGATCTTACAGTGTGTAAAGCAGCAAAGGAGGAGTGTTGTCTGTGACCCCTCAAACACGTCTTCCTCCACGGCAACTGGGCACACTGAGAGCCCAGTCAGCTGCCAGATACCCCCTCAGGATGTCCAAGAGCCCCAGCCTTCCCCGGTGAATGGCACCCAAGGTCAGTAACGTTAGTTAGTACATTTTAAACATGTATAGATTCAGTTTTATCGGTCATGTATACAGGAAATTTGATTCCAGTTCTTAGTAGCTAACAACATAGGCTTCTCAAACCAAGTGCAGAGAACAAAATAACAGGACAATACAGATACAGACATACAGCAAAACAAATATAATCAAACTTAAACATATAGCTACAATATATAGGAAAGATCTGGACAATAAAACCATCAACATTAAGGTCAGTTTGTTATTGTATGCACAGTATGGTACAGCTAGTGCAGGCAGTGCAAAGAGCACATACACATTCTCTACATGCACAGTGTTCATAAACTGTTGATTGTCTGAGTTTGTCGCACATCAAATCAAACTTGTTTATCCTGGTTAGACTGTGGCACGAGAACTTCCTGATCAGCCGCATGTACATGTGCAAACACATCAGGAATTCATGCTCGCCCCTACGCTTGTTTTACTGTACATCCATGGGCTTCTTTTTCCAAACGCTAAAGTTTAACCCTGACCAATGACAGCCTACCCTCAGCCCCTATGCGAGTCAAATGAATCTTTCTCTCTGCTTTTTCTATACGTGTGTGTGTGTGTGTGTGTGTGTGTGTGTGTGTGTGTGTGTGTGTGTGGGAGGGGGGGGGGGGGGGGGGGGGGGGGATATAAGGCCCACTCTCAGGGTGTTAAACAGTTGTAAGCAGCACTTTAATGTTGTTGCTGGTCCAGATGTTGAGAAGTCTCACTACATTATATGCTGTTAGATACTTTAATACATTGCAGTGCATAATAATATATAATGTGCTATGTTTTTTGTGTTATGTAAAATGTTTATTTGCAGCTGCACCCATCAGATAAACGTTCATGGTTAGTGAGAACATTTTACCCTTCATTAGAGAATATAAACACACACGCTCTTCGTTTGTCCCTACCAGAAAAAAGGTGCTTTCTGATATAGAAAGTAGGATGTGTGCCAGTGGGTGTGTTGTGGTTACCTGGAAACCAATTATCTTAGATAAGACTTTCCAGAGTCCAAAAACAAAGACTTTGTTCTACATACTCTATGCAAGTAGGGAAATGGCCTCTTCGTGTTGTACAATGAATTAGCCAATAATGTAAAATGTTTGAGCTGCTGTTAACACTTTTTATCACTTTTGCTTTCGGTTTAACTCTTGTTCACAGTTCCTCATATTTCTATCTCACAGTTTCCCTCGCTTTCACAACTCCAGTGTCGGCAGCTGTTGTAGCCACTGTGACCAGCCAGCCCCAGCCCATGTCACCTCTCAGAAATCGTCCCCCGATCCTTTACACCTGCCCTGCTCCACTCACAAGTACTAGTGGGTATAACAAACGGCGATGTCAGAAATATAGTGCCCCGCGGCTGTTACTTACCGTGTTGACTGATTTTCTGACCCTCTCTCTTTGTTGTTCTCTGCGTCTTTCCTTTCACCCTCACTTAGATGGATCAGCAGATGTCGTCCAGTGTCCTACCCGAAAAGAGAGCATCACCCAGGAGCCGCTCAACCTGTCCAGTCGAGAGAAGCCAAGGAGCCCGCTGCACAAAGCCAACGGTCGCATTCCAGGTAGTGTTGTGTGAATTTATTAGCAGTTGTACTACAGAATTCACACATATACAAAAACAAATGTATATTGTCCTAGAGAAGATAATAAAAATTGTAAATCCTTTGAAACACTGCATCAAGCTATTTTAGACCACTAGGGGGTAGAAATTACTCCGCTCCTCAACTTCCTATATTTTTGGACACCCTGTAGCTGCGGTTTTAGTCTGCATAAGAAAAAGATCTCTTTGGCTTGCTGAACAATTGTTCTTCAGCCACATTTTTACTTCAGCTGTCCTCTGTGTCACTGATTTTGTCCTTGAGGCAGAGCATAGAGCAATGCAGACTTGAAAACCTTAGCTCTGAGCTGCATATAGCGGCAGACTAGGTGGTTTATTGAAAGAATAAATAATTCAATTCAGTCAAAAATATTGCTTAGCGGAGCTTTAAGAGTGACAGTCTTACACAGTTAAGTATTAAAAAAATTAATCCTTTGCTTATGGATATTTAATAGAGCATTACCTGTCAATACCTGTCATTGACGATAGTAGTATACGTGTTACATGTTACTTATTGCTATTTTAATCATGGCCAGAGTGCAGACTGCTGTGGGACTATGTCTATCAGCTGCTGTGTGACGACCGTTACCAAGAATACATCCGATGGGAAGACCAGGACAGCCTGGTGTTCAGGGTGGTCGACCCCAACGGACTGGCACGTCTCTGGGGAAACCACAAGGTGAGCACCCAGGTCTGTGAGATTCACCTTACAGGGAAAATGAACACACGGGCGGAGAGACAAAACAGCCGAAGCAGGGGACATGGGAGCAGAGTAAATGTTGTACTGCAGGCCCTTGATGACTTGTGATCTTTTTTTACAGAACCGAGACAATATGACCTATGAGAAAATGTCCCGTGCTTTGCGTCACTACTACAAGCTCAACATCATCAAAAAGGAGCGGGGGCAAAAACTTCTTTTCAGGTCTCTGTCCCCTTTCTCTTTGCCATTCTTCTTCTGTCTTTCCCCCGCAACCACACACACATTTATTGTTATTACCTCTTCTCTGCCTCCGCTCAGGTTTCTGAAACTCCCACAGGGCGTCAGGAAACTACAGGCTGACCCTGCTGAGTCACCAGAACACAGCCCACCTCAGGACGGGGACTTTCCAAACGGCAGTCCTACACATGAGTTCAGTGAGGACAATTTTGAGGTTTCCCCTGATCGTGCTTCTCCACAGCCTCCTCCATAGGAAAAAAAAAAGATTGTTAAATGTCCTAAATACAATACAACAAGACAAATTATTACAGAATAAAATGGAGATTGTCAGAAAATAACCCACACATGTACAGGTTTAAAGGACCAGTGTGTAAGATTGGCAGAATAAAGCCAAAATGGAATATTAATAGAATTGTTTTCATTAGGGTATCTAAATCTAATGTACCTGAAACTAAGAGTTGTATTTGTTGCTTTAAAATGAGCCCTTTATATCTACAGAGGGAGCGGGTCCTTTTCCACTGAGTCTGCCATGTTTCTACTGTTACCCAGAACGAACAAACCAACCACTTTCTCTAAAGGGGGCCTTTTGTGTTTTTGGCGAGTTTAGCGGCCACTGTAGGTTCTGGGAACGGGAGGCGTAGGGGAAGGGTTATCACTTGGTTGAAATATGCAGCCTCACTGCTTGATGCCACACTGGTCCTTTAACAAAATGTGCAGTTATGTGAATAGTTAGGAATGTTTGGACTGTGAGATAGCTTTTCATTTTGCTGTGAATCAACGTATGTATGACAGTGATCAGGGTAAACACTAAAATTAAGGGATGACGGAAATTATGAAAGTAATCACATCAATATTCAAACAAACCAACCAATCATCAGAAACTAAATTTCTCAGGTTTGCTCAGTATAATTGCAGTACAAAAGGTTATTATTCAGATACTATATAGGTCTTGCAGAGAAGTGGTGGAAACTGTTGAAGTTGTTGCAGTTTGTTTTGTGATCGTTTGTGTTCGCACAAAAACATGTGTTGCAGGTTAAATGCCAGTTTGTACAGTTTATTTTACAAATAGTTTGCTTTATTGACCCCAAGTCGAGGTATTTAAGTTTGAAATTTGATTCAATGTATAGATTGATTGTCAATGTTTTTCCTGCTTTGTAAAATAAATATTTTGTATCGTACCTCCCTAATTTGACAAATACATCTCTGTCTGAGTGCTCAAATGATGTCTTAGAACAGTTATTATTTTATTACAGATGTTCAGGGATGAGATCGGCCCCTTTGGTGAATAATCTAGTTATGACAACTGATCATTGAAGCCTGAAAAGCAACATGTTTGGAAAACAAACAATCATTCACAGTACTCCTTGTCTAACTCCGGCTTCAAATGTGGCAGCTGTACCTTCAGGGGGTTCTTTGATAGCATAATAACCAATCGCTCAGCTGCAGATATATAATCATACCTCTTTGACAGCAGAAATTATGACATTTCAATTAGTTTAAGTCAAATTACTTTATTTCACCAGGATAATACACCCAGTATCAATACTGTCTTGGGTACATATTAAAATAAAGTAAAAATAAATAAAATTCTACTGTCAAAAAAACAATTGCACTAGTAGAACAGGCAATGTGTTTTTTTTATTTTCAAAGCTATAAGATATATTAAACCAGTGACTACTTTTGTGAAAGGTGCTGCATTGCATTAATTAGAAATAATTTCAGTAAAAAAGGAAAAGTGGGATGAAGAAAAACTCACGCAGAAGAATCAGATGAACGTGTTAACTTTTTGTTTCCTTGATTAGGAAATCTGAAAAAGACAAAAATGTAAATATAAAAGAAAAGGCACAGTCAAAGATTTTTTAACCTAAAGGTTAAAAAATTTAAAGGTAACCTAAAGGTTAAAACATTTGTTAAAACTAACAGGATTTATGGTGCAAAGATGTTTGTCTGTCTGTGAAATCCTTCTGAAAGAAAGCGCTTGTTTCTGTTGGTTTGTGCTTTTCATTCATTTGTTCAGCATTGTCAAAGATTTTGAGATTTTTGTATTTTAGTTGTGTCACATGGAAGCCAGCCTGGGATAAGCAAACCAAAATCATGTTAGCTCGGACACAAAAGTCATTGGATGTTAAATCACATGGGCATGACCGACATGGTATGTCTAATTGAGACTGGCTTATAAACACTGATTTTGAAACCGTCGCCCATTTTCACTGGATAACTCATCTCAGCCTGCTTGATCTTGGACCACTTTTAAAAGAACAAAAGAAGATTTTACTTTCATCATATACAGAATTTAATTGAGAATTATTACCATTAGAAAATGGCTTCTGGAGTTTTCAGTTGTCATTATTGTGAAGTTCCTCCTTCCATCTCCTTCTCTGGATCTGGCTTTTTGGCCACCTACCAGCTAGGGGTAGCCCAGTGCTTCCTAAATTTTGCACCCTGGATACTGCGTGCGGCACCTTGTGTCCTGGGTGCATCTGCTGGGTCTCTGGTAGCAGCTGCTGTTGTCTGTGAAATGAGCCCGAGTAAGTGACCTTATTGTTATTGTATTTTTTAAAGTCTACTTCTGTTCATGAAATTACTGTCTCTGACTCAACGTCTTCTATTTTACAGTTGCTATGCGAGATGAGATGATACGTTTTGCCAAACAGATGAAGGCTTTTACACTTGGCCCATTACACCCCTCCATTAATGTTTTCCACTGGTTGGAGTCCATATTACTCAAACATCTTCCCTTTAATGCGCACCAACTGGCCAGTGGGCGTCTTGCTGTGGCTATGACCCGCATCACTGATGGCAAGCTCATTATGATGTCAGAGTTCCAGTCCAAAGAGGATGTTGTGCAGGTGAGTTGGTACTACAAATTCACACTAATGCTTTTTAAGAAAGCTGAGCAGGTTAGTAACAAATTAAGACATTAAGCATAATTGTATTACAATTTTTACTACCAGGCTTTGCTATGTAGCTGCTTTGTGCCTGTTTACTGCGGTATGCTGCCTCCATCCTTCAAAGGAATAGTGAGTATTTGATAGCCATTTCACACACTCACTTTCAGCACATTGTTTCGACTGTATCATCATGAGTGTGTTATTTTCTCACAGCATTATGTGGATGGGGGTTTCAGCAGCATGCAGCCAGTACTCCCTGCACTCTGCAGTCAAACCTTGACTGTGTCCCCCTTCTCTGGAGAGGTAGACATCTGTCCTGCCGACACACCTTGCATCATGGACATGGTAGTGAGTGGAATCACCTTGAAGGGCAACATGGCCAACAGCTTCAGGATCATCAATGCTCTCTACCCCATGGCTTTAGAGGTCAAACCTCTGTTGTATCTAGAGTCTAGATGGTTTTTAAAGATGAATGTAACTGTTTTTGGATAAGCAGACATTACATTGATGTATTTTAACTACTGATTTAATCTTTAATGTACAGGTTAGATAGTGGATTGCGTCTGTTGCTTTTGTAGCTAAAAGGGTAAATGTTTTAATTGAATTTTGTACTGTTATTTTATTTTTGCACTGTTAGATTTGCTGTCCTGCTCCCCTTCTTGGCCAGGGCGCCCTTGAAAAAGAGATTTTATCTCAATGGGTTTTTTCCCCCTGGTTAAATAAAAATAAAATAAAATCAACCCTTTACCACACACCTGTTGATGAATGTAATGGCAGAAAATAGTTTTTTCTTCTCATTATAATCTTTTATGCCCAAATTGTTGTGGAAAATTGTGGTTTTCCTGGTGAGGGATTGAGCACATAATTGAGTTACAACAAACTGTTGTCTTTTGAAGAATTTATAAGTACTATAATACAAATCAGCTGGACTACATTTTCGGTCTCCTAGGACAGTCACTAACATCTGGCCCAGAGCAAAGGGATGCATAATCATTTACACAATATAGGTTTCTATGTTTTGGGGAAAGGAAAGGTAAGGCAAAGAAAGGAACAGCTAGTAAGGAAAACAATAAAACAACTTCACATCTCTGACCTAAACCCTAAATACGTGGACAGACTAGAATAATGAGTATAATAATAAAAGGAACAGGTTAAAGATTAAAAACAATATATAAGACATAATAATAGAAAATAGCACTATTATAAGTACTTTCATAAAAGATTATAAGAAGAAGAAAACCAATTTTCTGTAACTCAATTATTTGCTCAATCCCTCACCAGGAATACCACAATTTTCCACGACAATGAATCAATGTAATTTACGTGCACTTGCCCAACAACAACACTGTAAAATTTTGTAACATTTCATTTGTATGTGATTCTTTCTTCCTTTAGACTCTGGAACAAGCCTACGACAGCGGCTACAGAGATGCAGTTCATTTCCTCCTGAACAACAGTGGGTCAGCTGTATCTACAGGGGAAAAGTTGTGTAATTGAATGTACTGATTTTTGTAGATTCACTCTGACGTACTGTCTTTATTTCTCTTTCACATCTTCCCCTTCGTGTGCAGATCTTGTCCCGTATTTGTTGATACACAGAGTTTCCGAACTTCCACTTATCTACAACCAAACTCAAACATGGAGGCATCTGGAGGCCACCATAGAGGAAGATAAGGAGGCGAAGATGGAAAAGGAGACTCCTACACAGATATCTTCTATAGACAATAGAAGCATGCAGATCGACAGTTCTACTGATCATGAGTGGGCCAGAAATCGACTGAGTAAAGAACCTCCTCTCCATTTTGACTTGATAAAGAATGGTATGGTTGCCAGACATGCACACACACACACACACACACACACACACACACACACACACACACACACACAGACACACACACACTCTCACACACACACACACACACACACACACACACACACATTTAACGGTCTACTCTGAACTAGGATCTGTCTGCAGTTTGTCAGATCATATATGTAAATAAAGGTTCAAAACATTCAGATTGTTACACTAACCCTAAAGTTTTTGCCAACATGTGTTTCAGTTCTGCTGGGGAACGTGGTGACCTATCTAAGCATGTTTGGACTCTCTGTAAGAATCTTATTCCACCTGCTCCTACCCCTCATGCTGTTGTTTTACCCCATACTCCAGAGTAGGCACAGGTAATAAATACACCGAACACACATTACATAACACAGACAGAATTGTAACAGCCATTTAGGATTAATTGCATGGATCGTGTGCTGAGAAATACAAGGCTATGAGGCAGAACAAGTTTACATTTTCTCAGGTTTAAAGGAACAGTTCAACATTTTGTCAAATCTAACCATTAACCGGTTAACTGAACTTAGCATGAAGACTGGAATCTGGAAACACTCGTAAAACTTCAATCTGATGTTTATATTCTGTTTTTTGTACAATTTAGATATAGCATGTTAATTAGTAAGATTTACAGGCATTTAGGTCGTTGTAAGATCAGTTTTGTTACCTCAGGCAAGTTGTTTCCCTCTGTTACCTGTATTTATGCTATGCTAAGCTAACTAAGTGGTATCAATCTTATCATTTAAATCTTTGCGAGCAGACGATTAATCATATTCCCCAATATGTCAAACAATTGGTTTAAGACATATCCAGAGGCATCCATACATTTGCACTAAATAATCTAGACCAATGAATCCCACATCATACTTAACCCTTGCAAGTCTATTCACCTTGACATTGTTTAGGTCACGCTTATGTTTTGGTTTTAGTTATGGTTTGTTTGGTTGTGCCCTTATACAGAAACACCAACACTAAGTCTGTTCTCTCTCTCCCAGACTGGAGGTGTTGTTTAGGAAAGCGCCTGAGTTGGTGTTCTGGGCTTGGTTAAGCCTGAGACACTTCACATTCTTCTTTTTCAACATACTTGTTTGTAGCCTCAAGAAGAACATAAATGACCGGTAAGTTACTGATATTTTCTTTGTAACATCTCATCTCATCTCATTTTCAAGGCAACCTCACTTGATTGAATATAACTCAACTGAACTCATCTCTATGTTTTAGAGTTACGCGCTTCATCCTGCTGTTGTTGTGGCTGAAACTTCAAGCACAACATGAGGCTACACAAGGGCAGAGGCCCTCTACACCTTCAGACGATGCCCATCTGCCCATTCAGAGATTGCAAGGTGTGGGAGTCTACACAGATGGTTAATTACTCCATCACAGGATTACAAGAAACCATAATTACAGTATATGTAAGCAAAAAGTATTGAAGGTTGAGTCTTGTTTTATTTAAAAGGGGTTTTATTTGATTTTTTTGTACTACAGTATCAGTAGAGTGAAAGGCCTATTTGTAGAAGTAACTGGTTCTTTTACAGTCAACATGGTACTGGATTTGCAGTAGAATCAAACATCAAATTAACAAACAATACTACACTTAGCACAGAAAAGTTTTATAACACTAATCAGTGTTTAGTCTGAAGGTGATATAGGGTCAAATGTCTGACAGCATGAATAGGTATATATTGTGTGGTCACAACAAGGCCCTTTCAGACACATGTCAACGCCACCACTGCCCTCTGAAAGACATTTGCAGTGCCTCGAGCTTCGCCAAGATGGCTTTTTGTTATGTTGAACAAAGCGCTTGTTGCTCACATGCGCTTGCACCAAAGTTCATCTAGATCTAATTGTGGGCCCAGAGTTGAAACCAGAGGTCAGCGCAGCGCAACTCTTGTTGTGACTAAAAGGGCCTTAAGTCATCAGGAGGTATGCTTCTTTGGAAATTGAAAGCTTGGCCCAATGTGGCACTAGGTAATAGGGTCTTGTTTCTTGCCCTTTAGACCCATCGCTGCATAACATACTTGGTGTAACTGTGTATGTTATGTTATGCTGTTCAACTATATCAATATAATCTTTAAAATCTACTTATCAAGCTTTTTTTTACAGAATACAATGATTTCTGTTTCTTCAAAACCCCAAAACTCACTGCTGACTGAACTGTGGACGTCAGAGATTCATCAGATAAACATCCCACCAATTTCTCAATTTTTCAATTATTCAAAGTTTTCACGGAACATTGATTCAAGTTGAGAGTTTAGCTCCAGGGCGCTCATCTAATAGGCCTTTCTAATTTCACTGGTCCTGTGATATGCTATTTGAACACTGCTCTCTTTCACTCCTTGTCCCCTAATGTCCAAGTATTTGCCACCTCACCACTATTGTTCAATGATTTGCTGTTAATCCTCATAGGTCTCTGGCATGCCCTCGTTTCCATTTCAGAAGTGGATGCAGGAAAATCTGCCTGGTTAGGTTTCACTGAGGGCTATGACACTTTTGATGTTGTAGAAACAGAAACACTGATTTCTTTTACTTCCATTGTAACGTATTGTAACCAAGATCAAAATGCTTTCGTAATTCTGTTCTTCTGTAGGCAAATTAATAAATGGTGCATCACTTATTTATTTTGTACAGTGCATTTTTATTGTTGTAAGCTATGCATTGCTGTTAGCCTTTGCTTTGTGTTTTAGTTTGTGAAACTTGATCAGTTAAGCCATTACTGAACTTTAACAACAGCTATACATTTAGATACAAACTGCTGCTCTGTAGGGCAGTCTTCTTCCAGACCTGTAACAATTAATTTTGGCCAACAGACATAAAGGTTGATTCTAATATTGGCTTGATTATGATGAACAGATATAAACATATGACCAACTACATATCAGGCTATGGCAAAATATTGCAGTGCTTAAGCTTGTCAGCAGCCAAAGAGCTGGCGCCCGTGACTGGGTTACTTATTTTGTGGCTGTAAAAACTTACAATTTAGTATGTCTTTAGGGAGTGGGTTTCTAATTAAACTGAAGGTCTGCTAACACTGAGGAGGGCCTTGCTTCTTTGTAAAATAAAATATAGGATTCACCCCCTTCTCATCCCAAAACATTTCACACAGATGATGTTGACAAAAACTGTTTGGACTGTTTGGAAATGCCATTTCATAAAACACCCACAAGATGGAGCATTAAGCACAAGAGTGGAGCACAGTACAGCCAGTTGACTGGGAATTTAATAAGTGCTGTGAAATCAAAAGGTCTACCGGATCTCTCAGCCTAAACTCTAGTCTGGGGATTTGGATAAAACTTTTTACCTGTACCAGCTTTGTACACTATTTTTAGATGCTGATAAGGGAGAAGGCTAGATACGCCACCTTAGTTTTAAATCCTTTATAAGCTGAAAGATGAGCGTGAATACAGATGCATTCTGGATCTGTTTTATCAACTGTTGGCATGGAGAATCACAGTCCCACCACATTCACCCTTTTTTAAAAGTATTTTTGGGCATATTCGTGCTTTTATTACAGACAGTACAGAGATGAGAAAAAATTAAGGAACCGAAAGATACAACACATATTCCCAGTCAGTCAACTTCTCAACTACACCACATTCAGTACAGTACACACTTGATCAGCTAATCCACACTCCTGCCTGAATGGTAACATGTGTTGTCACTGAGCCGGAACGGACCATTTGATCTCTGTGCCCCATGTCCTTTTCATACAGATGGTCGGTTACCTGCGGAGAGATCCTCTTATATAATGAGTGTGGTTGGATCATACGGATCACAAACACATCTGCTGCTGTCCTCCACCAGCCACTGATCCAGCCAGTCTGCCAGAACCAGCTGGCTTTGTAAAGGCAGAGATGAGACTCGATATTGGTGGTCTGTGAAACTGTAGGGGTTCATACATTCATGATTCTGTTCATTAAAAAAAACATGAGCACGTTTAATCTCCTCTCCTCTTCTCCTCGAGTACTAAAGTCCATAAAAATTTGATCTGAGGAAATGAGCGACATGGCTAAAATTAGAGCACAAGCTGCCCCCTGTCTCTTTGGTGATGATATCTCTAAAAGTACACGACTTTTTTACTAATCAGCTCTGCAACAGGGCACGTAGAGCGTACTTAGGTGAAGAGTCAGCACATAAGCAGACTGACATTTGTTTGTGGGTGTTTGTCCTAATTTGTTAGTCTTACCAAAAAGGTGTGGGTTGCTTTGTGTGTGAGAGACAGCAGAGGAGATTTAGATAGGGAGGTCAGCTGATGTTGCACTGATACAGTGTCACTGCCTCACTAATGGAGATGGAGCACCGAGGAGAAAAGAGGATGACCTTTGAGATGACAAAGAGGGTTGTGAACCACCTGACTTGCAGAGACTCTCTCCATCACATCACTTAAACAAGTTGAGAACAGATTGCTCTCCGAGTAAGATTTTGTAGTGTGTTTATGTGTGTTTGCTTGTTTAAAAAAAATCTGGTGCTCTCAGATGACACATGCCTTGATTGAGGAGCGAAAGGACAAGAAGTCAAGTGAGGACAGGGGAGGGAGGGGTGTTGATTATGTCTGATTAGGGACTGGTTCAACATGAGTGAGAGACATGAAAAAGAAAAGGGAGGGACATTCAAAAATGGTACAAAAAGCATACAGCAGCAAGACCATCAGAACTGATCATATGCAACATCTTGCCCACTTGCAAGGCCTGAAATGTTTTCAGGTCCACATTTATGTTACTTATGTTTATAAACTGGATTTTTGTCAATTTAATTTTTGTCACGTTTACATTGTAGTGGGCTGTGACTCAGAAGGCCGAGCGGGTCATTCACCAATCACAGGTTGGTGGTTTGATCCCAGGCTCCAAATGTCAGTGTCCTTTGTCAAAACACGGAATCAAGGAATATCTTTTTGGACTTCCTCAGACTCTCAGAATCTTATATAATCTCTACTCACACAGAAGCACAGATAAGGACTCTTTTTTTTCCCCTCGCTTCTTCAGGTCACATAGGCACAAACTTTAAAGTATTGCCACAATCACCTTATACTATATCTGCATTTTTTCAACAAATTTCTCTTTAAATAACATGGTTATTTTACATAAGTATCACAGTTCTCTCTGCTGTTTAAATGAATGTCGGGGGATTTCAAAAAATTCTATTACAACTACCTTGTTCCAGACCGTAATAGTCAAAGCTAATGACCCTCAGCAGTACTTTGTGTTTACTAGTAATTAGCAAATCTTATTCTAACTAAGATTATACCCACTAAACAACACCATATTAGCAAGTTAGCATTTAGCACAAAGCTCCGCTGTGTAAGTACAGCCTCACAGAGCTGCTAGCATGTCTGCAGACTCAAGTCTTATTTAAATTTTGTGAACATGACACCTCAACAGATTGTGAAAAGATAGAAGTTCTAGAAAATTCTTCGCCTTAAGATGCCTAGGGCTTATGTGACCAACTCTGAGTTTTTTTTGTCTGTCTTGAAGCTAGGTAATCTGTAGGATCTGGAAGGGATAATTTTGATTAATTCAGTCCACTCAATCAACAGACATAAACAGATGTTGGCAGGTTTCACTAGGGAGCACAACTTGCATGTTTTAATGAATGAGTGTGTTTTTTTGTGTGTATGTGTGTGTGTGTGTGTCCGACGTGGATCTCTTAGACCCTCAGCAGGGCCCTGTGATCCAACTGAGTAATAAACAGCAACAGATTGACAGTTTTCTGTTTCTAATCCTTTCCTCCTCCTCCTTGGAGGCTCCTTAAGAGCCCAGTCGATAAGATAAAGAAATACTGTCTTGACGATGATGCCTGGCACTAAGGTACATCTTTTCCTTGTAAAACAGACTGGCTGTGCTCCATTTGCCTTAATTCTGACTGACTTCATGTAATCATACTTTTAATTTAGAAAGTATTTCCTCATGTGTAATGTTCAAATTTAAATGTTTATGTGCAAATCTTTAGAAATCAATTAATTCAATTCAATCAACATGCTTTGGCAATAAATCTCCCCATCCTATCTGTTAATTACATAAAATACAATTTACAATTCATTTCAAGTTGTACATTTTCAACTGTATAGTCTTTGGTATATGGATACCAGGGAATGGTAATCTTGTATTGTTGCACTTACATGTGATTTGAAAGACTCAGAGGCTACCACTTTTAATGCATCCCATGATGGCTGCAATGAAAGACTTTCTGTTTTGTTCTGAGCTGATCTCACAAGAAGATGGTTTAATCATCACAGGCTTGTTATTCTCTCATGATAAGTGCATAAGGTGGAAAACTGTTCCAGTGCACAGTCGAGACTATTGTATCCCTGCTTGTGTTTAACCCCCCTTTTTTTTACCCCGGATACTTTCACTGAGAGTGCTGTTCTGTTTTCCCAGAATGTCCTGCTTGCACAGTTAGAAACATCACACCCAGTACAACTGGGTAGGCTGATCTGTTGGCCCCTAATGCTCCAGTGAAGCATTTGTGGATTAAGGGCCTTGCTCAAGCACACGTCAGCAGTGGAAATGTGGAGTGACAAAATCTGCACACTAACCTTCTACTCAGTGTACTTCAAATAACCAGGCTCCTATTTTCTTAATAAGAATCTTAATAATATTGGAATCAAGTAGAAATTATTTCATACTTTCTTTGGTAGCTATTTTGCCTTTCTTTCATTTAATTTAGTCATCAGCCATCATTAGAATAAGAACAGTACATAAGTCACGTAATTAATTTTCATACCCGTTCTGCTTGTTGTGAAAAGTTGTGAAAATAATCACAATTTAAAAGAGACGCAAGATAAGCCAATTTATTGTCATGACACCGCTGACAAATTACAGTTTGATTGTTCCCCTGATATTTTTTGCTTTTTTTACACTTTGATATCAAAATGTGAAAATGTCAAACCTGTTTTTGTTATCAAATTGCTTTTCTTTAGAAATAAAGAATATAATCAGAGCTTTGAGCCATGTCTCATAAGCATCTTTACAGAATCATTGATTTGACTTTTAAGGTTTGAGAATTGTGTTGTATGCTGCTTGCTATGTAGTAAAGAATGGATATTGTGTGAAATTTGTATGTATTTGAATTTGTATGAAAGCTGAAACAAAATATTAAAAATAAAAATAATAACAACAAATCAAAGTGTTTAGTTTACTGGGCCGTTAAAATCTGTGTCTTTCCCTTGCTGTATATGTGCGCACTATTATCACCAGCCACAGTTAATTATAGATGAAGATCCCCCCAGCCCAACACACACACACACACACACACACACACACACACACACACACACGCGCGCGCACTCTGTCTATCTTCTCACTTGCTCCACATATCCCTCACTCCGATGTGGAACTTTCCATCAGTGCATCTCGTTAATGATGGAGCACTCTCATGCATCTTTAAGCACTTGCCAGGGATCTTCCACTGTGCAGTTTCAGCCCTAAGATCACACACATGCACACCTTTTGAAAAAGTCAACAATGGAGTTTAGTTCATTTTCACTTGAATAATAAAAGAGAGGAAGGACAATAAAGAAAATGCACTTTACCTAAACTCTGTAAGTAGGCACTGGGCGCTATATGGAACAGCATGGCAATCCTGTTTTTTGGCCCCATCTCTGTATTTATGTAATGTGTAAATATGTGAAAAGTGTATATTTTTATTTGTGTCGCTTTATGTTTTTCTGGGCCTTTGGGAGCCCAGACAGTTTAATCTTATGTCATCCCAGCAGATTAGCTTCAAACACTGCATGCAAAAGATAACACTCCTTCTGTCACCTATACAAACAGGATCACGACAAAAAAAAAAAAGAAAAAGAAAAAAAAAGAATCATGGAATCCTCCTGAACCGCATACTGGCTGTTGCTGTCAATCTCATTATGTGTTTAAATTCTAGAGCTTTCCTATTATATATATTTATGTGTGGGGGAGTGCTGTGTGCAGATACAGCAGTAGAGGATATAGTGATATGTACTGTATGTATGTTGATGTGTAGTCCCCCTGAAGTTACAGACAAGCATTATGCAGTTTATGTTGCCTACAACACCTCAAAAGAAACAAATAAGACAAGATTATACATTTGTATATTGTAGACTATAAATGATAGAAGGATTACTTAGGGAATAGTTCTGAAGCGAGAGTGAGAAACACATAAATCCATACAAATAGTGGCGTTGTTTATATCTTTAGAAAAGAGCATGCAATACGCACGTTTTCATTTACCCAAAAATAAAAATATTTGTATAAATTTGTAATTTCACATATGATTACATATATTAACCCTTTATTTATACATCAAACACAGAAAGTAATCTGGGAGTATGTTACGGGGTGTGGTGTGTGGACAGAGAGGACCCAAATGCAGCACTCTGAGGGAAGGAGGTTTATTGAGGGAAAAAGGGTGAGAGGGACTGGAGTGGAGGGAGAGGAGGACGTCGGGGAAGTACAGGCACGGGGAACCAAGGAGACAGGGGGCCAGGGGGCCAGGGAGCCGGGGAACACAGGGGCCGAGGAAGCAAGGAGAGGCGGGGGAACAGGGAGGACGCCGTGAGGGAAGTCTGAAGAGGAGTGGGCCAGTGGATGAGCCCAGCCGAACAGAGGACGAGGGTGAGTGTACCTGAGAGGGAAACAGACAGAGAGACAAGGTTAGGGAAGACAGCGACAAGGCACAGGGTAAGTGTGAAAAAACAAGAAACATGGAAGCCTGAACACAGAAGTGGCACCAGGTATGGAGCAACGACGATCAAGCGAGGATGGTGTGGAGAACCGGGGTACAGGCAGGGATGAGGTTGACTACTGGCAGGTGTGGCAGGCTGACGAGGTGGCTGATGAGGTGCAGGTGCGGGTCGTTGGCTGGGCTCAGGAGCAGAGGGAGAGAGAGAGCACACACAGGGGAGAAAACACAGGGAGGCAGGCAGGGAACAGAAAACCAAGGAAAAAGCAGAAAAACTGAAAAAAAGGAGAAAAAACCAGGACACTCACCGTCAGCCGGGCTGCCACCACAACAGCGTATCTATTATTGAGTTTGGGCAATCCCTTGGATTACATTACCGATTACAATTTTGATGAGGTATCTAGTGGCTGTAATGGAATACAATTTTAGTGACCTACCCAACCTTTACACAGGATGCAGTTAGATTGACTGGCTGTGGTTAAAAACCCACAGTGCCATGAGAATATTACACACACACACACACACACACACACACACACACACACACACACACACACACACACACACACACACACACACACACACACACACATTTTGAATAAATCACCAGAAAGAGACACCAGGATTAATATCAAAAGCTGTTTTAGTCCTCCTGATATGATGTGATATCTGGATTTAATAGTTCAGATGGGCGTGGCCTTTTCAAATTTGACTTTGAATCCATGAAAATTATAAGGCTCAACAATGTTTGTACTCAAAATAAAGCTGTTAATGCAAGCTTAGAAACCTGGACCATCATCACAGACCAAGATCCTATCTTGGAAAAGGCACAGTCCAAGTCTGTTTTGTCTTGTAAATTGGATTAATGTAAGTCATTGAACAATAGTCTGCTGTTTTTGAACACAGAGCAACACAAAGCAAGGCAACCCAGCTGTATCAATTTAAATAGCAAGTATAAAAACAATTCTTGACAGGGAGAAAGGATTGCACGGTGTGTATAGATGTGTATTTTGAGTGATGGGGCAGAGACAGATGGAGAGCTCTAGAAAAGGAAAATACACTAACATTACCTGAAGTGGTCTTTTGGATGAAACACAAGTCAATTTTAGCTTCTCAAACCTTTTCTCTCATGCTTGATGGGCATCACCATTAGTTTCCTTCCCTCAAAACCCTCTCTATTTTCCTTTAATTATAGAATCCAGGCACTCGTGTTTGTAATTTGAATCTTCTTTACCTTTAAAGCACAGGTGGAACTGAAGATAAGTATTGCAATGCAGCAATTACTTTAATAAGGTTATTAGTTACAACTGTGTTTGACATGTGAAAACATCCTTTTGGGAAGCAGGTTAGAGTGCAGGATTTCCAGTTCATATAATGATATGCAATTTGAAGTATCTTCACGATACACACACTCCATTCTCCATGTTGCTGAACACTATCAACACTGACTATGAATTGGCTTAAAATGTTTTAATGAACACATTTTGTTCCTGTGGCATGTTGTCTGCCGGAAAGGGTGTCTCTGGAGAGTGATGTGACATCCTGGCATCATAACTCTCTACTATCACTGACAAAAACACTATTCAAATATAATGTTGAGTGACTAGCCTGTTTCAACACAAACTCTTATCCTAAGCTGAAATATTAAATAATTTCCCTCAGGGAAAAAGCTTTTGAAAATGTTACATTATACAGTGCTACTAAGTCTATACTTTTTGTGTCTTTCTCTTCTTAAACCTCAGGTTACACAAATTACAATGGTTGCACCACATTAGGACATCCGTTTTCCTTCAACCTTTGGTGTGTTTCTGTCTGTGTGTGCGCCGGAGATCTATTTCAATTGTAACCTATTTCCGTATGTGCTTGTAACCTATCTACGCGGCTGACAGTCTACTGCCAGAGATCAGGCAGCGTGTGAACTCCGCTCTCATCTCCTCCCAAGGGTCATTCATCCCTCCTTTCTCTCTTTTCATCGGCAGCTCTGTTTTCACTCGATGTCCTTGGGTGACCCTCATGTCCCACGCCCATGTAGTAATAATCTGGGACAAACAGCCATTCATAGTTTAGTGTTCTTGGTAATCCTGGAGGGAATGCAACCGGTTTAACTGAAGCCATTGGAAAAAAATTTTGGGAGCAGGAGTTTTCAAATAAAACTAATCAGCCGTCTTCAGCAGGATTCTGGGACTCTGAAATGATGGAAACAAGTTTCTATTATTGTTCCCAACCCTGCATAATAACACAACAGTTGTGATGACAGAATAAAATTGAGCTCAAAGTTGCCTGTGAGTGATCTTAATCTGCATAGCTAATTAGACACTTCTTGCAAATCAAAAGTTGGAATGATATTTTTATTGAATATCACCAAACAGCTAATATACTTATAGACAAACCTCTAATATCTCAGGACTGTGGACACATTTACAATATTTTCTGCATCTAAGTTTAGGTTGATTTATGTCTATGTATATCTTTATAGTTGCATACAGTATGTTATTCAGCTACTAACGTCTGATACATACACAGACATTACTAGACATACACAAGTTCGTAAGTTAAGTGATTGATTGGCTTTTAAAATGTTATGGTTTCATATAAATTCATTAAAAAATGCTCCCTCAAGTCCCTCATCATGTTTGTGTGTTATTTTGAATTTTCTTCTTTCAGCTGTGTGATATACAGTAGATTTGTCCTATTGTGAATATGCACAACACCATCTTGTCATTTTGTATCCCCCGCACTTTTTACACCATAAGGAGTCTGTAGCTTTTCACACCGCCTCACACTTGAAAGAGGCAAATGCTTATTTTAGAATACCATTGGTGACTGCGAGAGACTGTTTTATATGATAAATTCAGTGGGGAAAAGATGTTCCACAATTGACTGCTTCAAGTATTTACTGAATTCATGCGTTTATAAGGAGCCTTTCTCGGCCTGAGACCAGGTGTTGAGGTGAGTTCAGAGAGAAGGATATCAAGTGAAGCTAACTAGCATTAAAAGCTAGCAGACTACTCCATGTCAACCAGAGACTGGCGTCCCTTTTGTCTCGGTTGTTGCACTGCCACACATGCCTTGTTGATGTGACCTGTATCTGTGTGTGTGTGTGTGTGTGTGTGTGTGTGTGTGTATGTGGCACTAACATTACAGTGAAAGCAGAGACACATTACTGAAAGTAATGACGAAATCTTCCCTGAAGGGGAACACTGATGGAGATAAGAAGAAAATACAAACACTAACTCATTATCTCGCTTTTCTTCGGTCCACAAATCAGAGCACATAAAAAGTGAGATGACATGATTTAAAATCCAAGAATATATTGCATACATTACAGTAAATTGTATACTGAAATGTTAACATACATACAAATACAGTGTAATGGTCTAACAAACTCTCAGACGGCAAAGATAATCACTTCAGGCCAGTTGTACCCTGAACTCATTATACAACAGTGACTTTACAGACAAGGGACTGACTATATCATAAAAACTGATATCATACTGTATAATCATTATCACCATGAAGCTGATTGACAAACACACAGGAAACGCATACACATACTCTTAGTTTGATCATGTTCAATCATAAATTCAGACATTACACAATTCTAAAGCTATATTGAGATAATATCATATTCCTGGATCCCAATAAACATGTCACTTAATCAATTTCTTTTATAGTAGGAAAACATGTTATGAAAGAAATAAAACATACCCCCGGGTACATTACACTGATACAGCATAATTTACAATTATTTCTCCAAAATAAGACGGATGGACATTTTGGCCTCTGTCCCCTGGCCTTGTAACAGTTCCCTTAATTCGGCAATTATCTTTGGCTTCTTCCTTCTCTCTTCCACTTTCTCAGAGTTTTATCATAGTTTTTTAACAACGGTGTCCATGACAGCCTTATTTCCTCAATAAGATATCCACTAATTGACAAACACGATGATGTTTATAACATGAAATCCACATTTTGGAGGGTAGTATCTACCTCCTATACAGGTGGTATCCACTATTCTTTGGATATGCTAAATTGTAGTTCAGGTCAGAATGTATTTCTTTGTTGGAAAATAACTCTCACAAACAAATGCTAAAATAGAGAGAGGTTACAACTTCTACATTTTCAACTGAGATGAAATAAATAAAAAAAATTCTGAGCATATATGCATGATGAACATAGGTATTACAGTCAGATTATGTATGGCGAATTCAACAGTATCCCAACATTAATAATTTAAGGCACTCCATTATAATACATAGTGTGAATCCAGTTAGACTGCTAACAATAGTGGAAGATTCTTACGCTACTCATTAAAGAGAGTGAATAAATACAATAGAATCATGATACATTTTTAAATAAATAAATACAGCAGGGCTATAATCTAGAAACTATACACAAGTTACTCATCCACGACACTTACAGGAAGATTGTGTTTGGATTCTTTGCGGGTTTTTTTGTTTTTGTTTATGTTCTTTTTTACAACCATGGTCTTATCTGTGTAAGATATGCCATCATTCATTCCACTTATTATTTTGCACATTATTTTGTTATCTTCATACTGAAGTAGCAGGGTGACACACAACGTATTCCTCTTGCAATGTTTCTGTAAATTAAAAAAGGCATTTTACTTTTTAACTTTCATTATATTTGAAAGGCAAATAACCTTCATGGCCCAAGAGGACACTGTTTCAAAGTTGAGTTAAGAGTATTTGTGGCCAGATATTTCAGCTGTGAAGTTGGTTTGCAAAATGTTATAAGCGATTGGATTAATGGCCATTACAATGAAAATAAGACCACAATTATAAAAAAAAAAAATACATGCTACTAAATTATGACAATTAATTATCGTTTTTTCTGATTCTGTGCAACTAAAAGAAGAGTCCCAGCACAAATATGTTGACACTCAATCCTGAACAAGAACATAGGGAATTCTGTCATTGTTATATTAGACACTAACGAGGTAAGTACAGTACATCCTGTATATCCTTATAAAACATTTTTCACTAGGTACACAAATTTTATCACAATAATCCCATTACAATATAATTTGAGGGAAATCATTACAGTTTCCTCCATACTCTCTTCTTCTTTATTGTTTCTTTCCTGCTTTGTGGCAATGTCTCTTCCTCTAAATTGTGTCCTTCTACAGTTATTTCCCTTTGTCAGTCTGCCAGATGCCATTGGCTTTATTGAGTGAGGTGTTGCTACCCTGTGTGGTCCCTGTCTCAGCCTTCATGGCTTGCTCAACAGCATCTGCCAAGGGCAACTTGTCCTCTGCCTCCGTCTCTCTGTGGTAGAAGTAGTTGAAGTTGGAAACAATGACGGGAACAGGCAAAGCAATGGTCAGAACACCTGCGATGGCACACAGGGTGCCCACCATTTTACCCCCCATGGTAATGGGACACATGTCTCCGTAGCCTACAGTGGTCATAGTAACCACAGCCCACCAAAAGCCATCAGGTATGCTGACAAACTGTGTGTTAGGCTCATCTACCTCAGCAAAGTAGATAGCGCTGGAAAAGAGGATCACGCCGATGAAGAGGAAGAAGATGAGCAAGCCAAGCTCACGCATGCTGGCCTTCAGAGTCTGTCCCAGGATCTGCAGCCCCTTGGAGTGACGTGAGAGTTTGAATATACGAAACACCCTGACCAGACGGATAATACGCAGAATGGCCAAAGACATGTTCTGTCCTGAGCTCTCTTGTGGCGTTGTGACCAATTCTGTAACCACAGTAACAAAATAAGGGATGATGGAAATAATGTCAATGATGTTCATGAGGTTGTGGAAAAATTCCTTTTTGCTGGGACAGACCATAAATCTCACACACAGCTCAAAGAAGAACCAAGCAATGCAGGCAGTTTCAATGATGAAGAAGGGATCAGAGAAAGTTGTGGGCTTTACACCAGATGGAGCCACAGAGGTGTAAATTGTAGATTGGTTGAAAGGCTGTAGTGCTGTGGGCACAATTGGGTCGGCTTCATCTCTAAATTCTGGAAGTGTTTCCATGCAGAAAATAATGATGGATATGACAATAACAAAAACAGACACCAATGCTACACCTCGGGCTGCATTTGAGCTCTCTGGGTACTCAAAGAGCAGCCAGAATTGCCTATACATATCATTATTAGGAAGAGGGATCTCAACATCCTTTATGAATCCTTCATCTTCTCTGAACTGCTCCATGGCCTCACTTCCAAGCTGATAGAACAGAATTTCATCTGCAAACACGTCCAGGGGAACATTAGCTGGACGTCTGATCTTACCCCCTGACTGGTAGTAATACAAGATTCCGTCAAAGCTGGGTCGGTTCCGATCAAAGAAGTACTCGTTCCTCATTGGATCAAAGTAGTCCATCCTCTTCAACGGATCTCCTAGCAGCGTCTCAGGAAACTGGTCCAAAGTTTTGAGCTGTGTCTCAAAACGAAGACCGGCAATGTTGATGATGACTTTCTGGTCGCCGTCATCCAGCCCTCGTTTATCTACAAATAGATCCTCACAGCATTCCTTAGCAAGCTGGCTGAAGATCGTCTCGCTCTCCTTAGTGCCCTCACTGTTTAGCAGCAATTTCCAGTTGGAGATCATACTGGCACAGCTACTGCGCCCCTGTCTGTTTGGAGATGGCATGGTTGGGGACTGGGGTACTCCTAGTGTCTGTGTCTGTGGAATGGGCGAAGATGAGGTGGATTCCCACATGCAGGAGGGCACAGGACTGTGGCAGGGGGGCGTAGAGGAGAGCTGAGGGGCTCGCAGAAGGTAGTTGCTGCCTTGGCTGTTGTGCTCGGGGGGCAAGTCCACTGTGAGAGCTGTGGTCTCATCAGCGTAGGTGTCCACCTCATCCTCAAGGCTGCCGTCAAGGCCATCCATGCTCTCAAAGTCTACCAGGGCCACCTCCATGGGTGCGGTTCAGCCAGTGCAAAGCCTTGGGACCCCAGGATCGGACAATCAAACACACACACACACACACACACACACACACACAGACGAACAGATGGTATTCTCAGGCACCAGAATTATCAGCAGAGTACAGAGGCAGCCAATCTTCAGCAGCACTTACAGTAACAGGACAAATTGAAAGCCCCCTCTCCTTTATTCCTTCCAACACCTGTAGAGTGAGAGACAAAGAGAGTCAGTGTGTTCCTGTCAATGGTTAAGGGTTTGTTTTGTGTTAACTGTCATCAGGTGACAAGAACATGACGTTGGAAAGCACATGTTCTAGCATGACTCCTTGTTTCTTAGCTACCCATCTCTGTGGGAAACCAGCAGTGGGAGAAAGACACGTGAGAGAGAAAGATAAAGAAATGAGGGAAGAAAGAGGAGGCAAAGGGGTGAAGCAGCTAGAAGATGGAAAGAAAGATGAAATTGTAACAGTAGCAGGGGAAGATTTCACTCTTTAGAAGAAAGTAGAAAAGTCATTGCCACTTCTTTCTGCAGTCTTAATGTGGAGACACTGTGATGAGTCATGTAACTGTGAAAAAGGAAAACAACAAACAAAACAGAACTAACAGTAGTAGTACTAATGTGGATGTAAGTTAAAATATCTCTGCTAAAACAATGAAACAAGGTCTTTTAACTCCTAATCTACTGTAGCCTATATACACAATTTCTCCTATTTACTAGTTCATACAGTCACTGGCATACATGCACACACATTATTTCTCTTTCACAAACATAATCACAAACATAACACCTGCTCAAGGGGATCAAGGCAAACACCCTGTAATGATCTCAATGCAGGCTGTGGAAGGAGATGATATTGCAGGGTAACTGGGGCTGTGCATACATTAGTGCATAATTAACTGGCTGTACTGTGATAGCATGGACTTGGCTTCCTCCAGACAACTGGGCTCACCTTTAAACTGCACCATGTCACAAAATTTCTTCAAGAAATCCACTCTGCTACTATTGTGCCATCTGTCTGCATTCAGATATACCCTGGCTTGTGTGGCTTTTCATCAGCATAAAGACTACTCAGCTGTTGTAGTATTGCTATAGCATACTATGAGAATCGTATAGTATCCTATAGAAAGTTTGTAGTATTACTATAGTATTTCTGTTATTCTATAACATTCTGCTATTTTAGTAGCTAGAGTAACCCTATACTTCAATAGTAATCATATATATCTAGATCTTTATAGTATTGTGTATATTTTAAATATTTAATATAATAGTAACTATAGTATATTATATGGTGTTTCTCTTTTGATCACACTATTAAACTCCTATTGAAATACTATAATGATGTTACACTAAATGTACAGCAAGACATTTACAGAGTAACTTTTCCTTTTTTTTTGTAAGGGAAGTCTCACCTACATAAGGACGTCACAGTTGGGGTGCTGAGAGAAGGTCTGTCTATTTAATGACATCATACTAAATGGTGCGCAACATTCATGTCTTTTGTATTATTTGATGGCCAAGATAACTTAAATCTACAACCAAACACAACAATTTGAGAACATTTACACTTCAGCAGACAGCAAACTTAAACACCGACATACTGTACGTCAAAGCAGCCACAGTGTAGTACAGTCAACAACAGGAACTAGTGCATGAGAACTGCAGGGAGATGGAGAGGGAGAGGATGAGAGAGGGGTGTAACCCACAACCAGCTCATCATAATTCACAATAATGCAGCTCAGTGAGGATACAGACGTTTCATAGAGGAGACAAGCATATATAACGCAGATCTATCTGTCTGTCTGTCACTGTTAACAATGACTCCAGTCTGCAGTGTAGTTCAGACACTTCACTTATCAACTACAGAACTGTAGTCAAAGTAAGTTTTTATCTAACGTCCACACTTTTGTCCATACTTGCAGGCATGTGGTGCACTCCCAGGGGCTGGAGCAGGGGGCGCGCCCCTTTGTGTGAAGAAATGTTGTAAAGTGCCCTCCAAGGTGGCCGTTTGTGCCAACAATGTGATTAAGTGCCCTCTGGGTACCCTTCCAGTGGAAAAAATGTGACGTAGTGCCCTCTAGGGCGCCTCAACGTTTGAGAAAAAGTGATGCAGTGCACTAATGGGCACCCCTCCAATGGAAAATTGTCATGCAGTGCTATCTAGACTGCCCTTTTGTGTGAGAAAATGTGGCAAAGTGCCCTCCAAGGTTCCCCTATGTGATGAAGGGCCCTCTGCAGGGACAGATTACCACATTGGCCTACCAGGCATGTGCACAGGGCCCAAAATCTAAAAAGGGCCCATAGAACTTTGTGATTAACTATTGCCGAAGACTATTTTCTGGGTGTGCTCGAGAATACAGATTGTCTAGCTTTCAATGATGCTTGATTAATGAATTTCTGATGAATGCGCTGGTCATTCAGTTTCTGTGCCCTGTTGCCCCACCATGTGAAGCTGGTGGCCTTTTTGTTTTTTTGCCCCTTGCTTGAGTCCAACACTCTGTTTCTCTGTTTCTGTTCTGTTTCTCTCTCTCTCTCTCTCTCTCTCTTTTTTATTATCAATTGATGGTTTTTATAATGCCTGGTTTTAGGGGTGCTGAGGGGGTAACACCCCTTCTTTTCGTGTCCATGTCTCTACACATTGAGTAAAATGAGTAGGGCTAGTGTATTTTAAAAGCATGTCAGTCTAGGCCCTTTAGAGGGCTATTGAAATGGGTGAAACATAGCTAAGTCCGCCACTGTGTATGTCTATGTCCGAGTGCTGACGCCTGAAGATGTTTAATTAAAGACTCTAGAGATGAGTCACCACCTAAAATCAGTGTCAGTGATACCAATCCTGCCGGGACTGAGAGAGAGAGAGAGAGAGAGAGAGAGAGAGAGAGAGATGGAGCGGCTGAATGAATAAGGAGGATGACATGAAAATTGTCGGGAAGACGGATGTGGGTGGAAGGACTGGGTGGGATGTGACAGTGAGAGAGAATGGGAGTTGATACGTGGGTGGATGGATAGACAGGATGATGAGAGAGCAATCGTGACAAGGAAAGAGGAGTGGTTTATCAAGAGCAGAAGAATCAGATGATGACCAGGGCTAAAAGAAAGGAAAACTGTGCATACAGGTAGAAGAACAAACTGGTAAAGATGTGAAAAGTTAGAAAAAGATACGAATTTCAACCCTTGCACATAAAATTATATGGTAAGATGAAAGCCATACGAAAAGATCACTAAATCAAATCAAACCCACTTCTCTCCTCTTAAACCTCAAACCACCTGACCAGAATGACGTCATTTCAGCAACTTTCTCATGATCCTAAAATAGAAGCAGCAAACCAGCGTAAACTGACAAGACACTTACATCAATACCTGGAAATTAGGCACTGATCATGCTTGGTCATTGCTCTGCTTTGCCAAGTTCTAATATTTTTCCAATGATTCAATATGCCATCAATATTTAATTTGGAGTGAATTTAATAAAAGAATGACTGCTCTGACTCCAAAAAGACAAATATGCCAATGGTCGCACTGATTCAGCTATTTACCTTTAATTACAGTAGTGCCCAAGATCTGTTGAGAGTCATATATTTCGGGTGAGTTTCTGCTTTATCTTAAAAACAGAGTGAAATCTGATTCAAGTGAAATGTGGTCTCTGGGATAGGGATAGAATATTAAAAAATCTGCTCTCTGGACTTCTCAAACTTGCCCAAACAAGCCCATAAACAGAGTAACAAACAAGCAACACACGCCTTACCTTCCTTAGCAAGAAGTCTACAGACCACGTGTGTATAATAGGCTGTAAGAAAAGCAAAAACAGGAGAGGGAGAAAAGGCTTCTCTACAAGTTCTACCACTGCTGCAGCTTCCTGCTACCTCCTGAGACTGACTAATCTATCATAGACTACATTGGGTAACATTATGCTGGAGTAGAAACTAGAGCTGGGGCAAAGGCCACCTGCGCACCCATGCACACACACAAACACATGCAAACAAGCATGCACACAGGCCACATGCAAACAAAGAAAAGCTGTAAGAAAAAAAATCTGCTGATAAATATTGCTTCGTTTATATTATAATTTTGTGTGTGTGTCTGGCCACGTGTGTCAAAAGCCATCTCTCAGTGATGTATGTGATGTACTCAAGGCCCTCTAGACTGGAAAGGTGCGTTAAGATCCTCATATTTCTTCACGCTTGACTCACTCACCCCACACACACACACACACACACACACACACACACACACACACACACAGGCCATATCCATATCTGACTTATTTACAGAATCACAATAAATAATTGATGTTTAACAACTCCTTTAAGATGTACAACACGACAGTGTCACGTGGGCACCTAACATAGCTTTCCACTTTCATCTCGTCAAAACTTCAACGCTATCACCTACTTCAGCTCTTTATCTATACACTCCATACCTCGAGAAAAAACATTTTTAATGATGCTCAGTCTAAATGAATGCCAACTATCTTCCATCAAATAAAGAAAAATGTAATCTCTTGATTGACCCCCAAGTATTTTTTTTGGCAACCACAAATGTCATAGATCTTCTTCAAATCAGTGAAATCAGTCAAATTCCGCAGAGTGACACTCGACCATACCTCTCTGTCCTCACGCTGTAAAACATATTTGTACACACAGGCATGTGAGGAAGCTGCCACTCCACTCTCAGAAATCCTATAGCATGTGTGAACAACTACTGTGGAGAGTCTTGTCAACGCTGTTTAATCAACATGTCTTGTTGCATTTCCATTAATATTTGTGTAATTGTGAAATTAATTAAATCCTGTTTTATGCCCTTCAATTTGACTTGGGTTTACAAATTAAGTACCCACACAAGGATATAAATTAGGTCCTCAGTCTCAGTAGTGTCATTATGCGAACCTGTCATGAATACTCCAAAACATGTGAAAATGATTCATTATCAAGCCCTTCTGGAAAACAGAGTGCTACACCACTAAATAAATAACACAGTACAACTTGCTAAGTTTTCATCATTTCTTTCTGTAGGACTTTCTTAGTGTTCTTCCTGTTGCACTCTCTTTATCATGCCATTAAATTGTGACTCTATTGAAAATGTTTGACCATGTACAGTATGTTAACAAATGACAGCATATGTCACACACCTGCAAATGCTCAAATAATTGTGCATTGACAGAAAACACACGTAGAACTTGTTCTAGATTCCAATTCTCATGCGTACTGTACATTTTCCCATTATTTAACGGATAAATGTTGGTGTTGTATTATACTATTACTGTACTATTGTGCTGGTGTATTAATCTCAATAGGATGTGCAGTAGACACAGTGGATGGATGCTTAAACACCAAAATGCTAACTCTTCTTACTATAAGGACAGTAACATGCAACCAAAATCAAACAAAATACTTTCACTACTTTTACTGACATGACAACATAAAAACAGAAAATATCATATACCAGTGTTTCTTATACTATAATGCTGTCACATATGCATGGAAAAACACTAGCAACTGTGCTCTGTAGCAGAGGACAAAATGTTTCTAAGGAGGCAGTGTGACCTTGACTCGTGTTAGGACAGTGTAAAACAGAGGTGTCATATGGGGCCCACGCCACCCCGTGGTGCTCCGACTACTATTCTTGTCATGCTATTAACCCATGAGATACCAGTTCTTTCTTCGTGTCATGCTTTAATGCACGCAAATACATGCAAGCACTGCCCACTGTTGGTAGAGAAAAAAACATGTGTGGGACACTCTCAATGGGAAAATCAGTGATATGGTATTGCATGCTGTGCTGAGCTACATTTTAGTAAGCTAACCGCTATGACTTTACCACATGTGTGTAAACATGAACAGATGTTCCGGCTGATCTAGCTTAACTACAAGCCAGTCCTTTGCTAGAAATGCATGTCTCTGTGCAATGTTTACCTTAACCAAACCAAAACATTGTATACCATTTATTAATTATATTAATACATTTATTTGATTAATGTAACAAACCATTTGCTATAAAACAACGCAAGCACCACTGTTACTGTCTCAACATGCCTCATGCACATGCAGTGTTTCCACATAACAAAGTGGAGTGGAAGGGGTGGGGCAGGGGGAGAGAATGACTATTAGTTGCAAACTAATAGTGATGTAAAATAAAATAAAATAATGATGATATTACTAGGACTCATGATAAATAAAAATAAATTGTAGCAGCAGGTCTTGAGCAGGAACATGGGTGCAGTAGGTGGCTTGCAATCAGAGATCCAGAATCTACTGTAGAAATAACCTGCTGAAAGCGACAGAAGGAGAGAAGAGAGATGAGAAATAAATAAAAAAATTGCCACTTATTCCTCCTCGTTTATTTCCTCAGTTTTTGAATGTGTTCAAGACTTCAGTCCGTTTTATTTGTCCTTTCTGATTTCTAATATATATCATTATACACTGATGTACTAGTGCACTGTTCACTAAGGTATGTGGTACCATACTATACTATACAAATACTATGGTACACTATATTCTCTATAACTGTATGCTATGCTGTTAATGTATGATGCAAATCTGCTTTAAGCTACCCCTGCAGCAGCTGTTTAAATTATAAATGCCTCCTGACTAAAAAAATAAGAAAAAAACCCCCCTAAAATGATATCCTTTGAATTACTGTTCACTTTCCTCATCGCTAACTGAAGTCCAAATATCAACACACTTTACGGAATAACATTCATTATCACAAAAATAATCTTTAGTGTGCCAGATGTTTGCAGCTGAGCACAGTTGGTGAAGTGCGCTCACACAAGCATTAAAGCATTACCATTACCTTTTCATTCTGCGTAAAAGAACTACTGCAGGCCACATTCTCACTTCAATGTATAGTAAATACAGTGTAATTGACCCTTTACATTGGACCCTTTGTGATTCTCCTGTGATGTGGCGGTGTGAACTTTCTGGCTGTGTGAGGGCATTGGTTGGCAGAGCTGGTATTTTTGGACGAGAGGTTTGAACCTATTAAGCAGATTAATACAGGCTGGGCAGCTCAGTGCTATAAGCTGAGGGATCTCTTCTGTCAGATCAACACAGATACTAGCGAGCCATCACAGATAGGCCCACACACACACACACACACACACACACACAGTAAAAAATAACACTGCTTGAGACTTTTTAAAAAATGTATTAGACAGAACGTACAGATTGAAAGACGGCTATTGTTAACCCTACATTTATTCTTCGCTTTGTTATATATGATAGTAAACTGAATATATTTAATTTGGTAAAATAAAAAAGCTATTTTAATACATAATCTTGGGCTGTGGGAAATTATCAGCCATTTTCTGCTGTTTTCTCATATTTAACAGACAAAATGATTAATTGATTAATCATGAAAAATTTAATAGATTGATTGATAAATCAAACAATTGCTAATTGCATCCTTAATAAAAACGCAACCCTCACACTCCCTCACTTTCTACTGCACTATATGAATATCAAGTTGCTTCCTGCAGTCATACTTAATGTTTCCATTGAGCACAGATTGCTAATGCAGAAAAAAGAGACTACGGTTTTGTTACCCACTGTCATTATGAATCTTAACAGTTTATGGGAAAACAATACATTTAAAAGCTCACACATACATTATAGTGCAAAGGTTTACATTGTATACAGATACACAAAAACACACACTGACAAGCAAACTGTACACACACAAAAATCCTTTCTATTCACCACAGAGAAGCCTATTACAGACCTTTTCAGAAAATAGTACACATGGCAATTGAGAGTATATTTTTAATCATGATACATCTATTATCCGAATAACAGATTTTTGGAATATCATAACCATATCCCTCTCTCTTGAGCTTTTAAATCACTTACCAAAATATGAATTACAAATGTCCATTTGGTAATGCAGTTCACATAACTGAAGCCAAGTGCTGCCTCTCATTAATGGAGCTAAAAATAGACACAAAATGGATCCTCAATGAACTTCAGTTTGTTCCAGTTAATACCAGGTGACACTATAGTGTATGTTTGTACTGTATTAGTGAGAGCATGCGGGTGTGTGTGTGTGTGTATGTGTGTGTGTGTGTGTGTGTGTGTGAGTATGTGGTGGGTCACCCAGGAGAATAGTGACACACACAATTACTCACATACATAAATCACAAGTTCTATTCTGTGTATCAAAACAACGTCCAGCAATGCTAAACACGTCAATGTGTCAGATTTGTTAAAAAGTATGAATAAATACATATTGAAGTAGACAAAAACAATGATTTTCATTTGCTGATGGTGACCGACCATAAGAGTACTTGTAGCCTTGATTACTGTACATATTACTTCTTGCTTTATCTATTAAGCTATAAAATTTACTGTGGTATTCTATACTTTTAGAATAAGTTATATAAGAATAATTTTACATTCTTTACAAGGTCACTCCAGTATGTATTTCAACTTATAATGCTACTGCTATTTGGTAAATGTGTAACATTTAACTTGCCGTTCATAGCCCCCTTACCTCGGGGTAACTTTCCAAATGTTATTTGCTGGGGGACAGTGAATATAAATGTGAGTGTGATGTGAACATCAAGAGATGCCCAGTCTTGTATTGTGTGTCTTGCGTGTGTCTGTTGTTCATTCCAAGAAAAAACTGTAGCTTGATTAGTATCTACAGCTGAGCCCAAAGTGATGGGACTATGTTAAACATTGAGAATTCAGGGAGTGGGAGTAATCTTGAATGACACGCACACACACACACACACACACACACACACACACACACACACACACACACACACACACAGACACAGACACACACACACACACACACACACATATTTTGAATAAATCACACTGAATTAAAGAGAGCTAGAATTAAGTATCTTCACAAAATGCTAGTAAACATCTAAACATTATTTTTTCCCATTTTACCCATCCCAGCTCCATGTGTCTGTCTGGAGCAGATTTGTGGTCTACGTGCAATCTCCGCGAGGCATAACAAGATGTAAGCTGCTGATGCTGACATGGGTGTGTCTGCAGGCTCCAGGCCAAGTCCCAGTGCACAGCAGCTGGGACCAAAATCCTCCCTTGGCCTTTTGACAAGACACACACACACACACACACACACACACACACACACACACACAACACACACAAACACACACACACACACACACAAACAGCGACAACAGCACGAGTAAAGTATAGCCAAAATCACTTCCTAAATAAAAAACATCCTGTAGAGCATCTAAAAACAGCACATAGCAGGTCTACTTTAGACATTGACAAAATTAGAGGTAATTATATGTGCTAACCAACAGGTACAGACTCAAGAAATGAAAAGATTAAGAAGATTTAGGGCTGTTTTATTGTGGTCTATGTGCTACTCACTTGAGGTGCAAAAAAAGTCCCCTGTATACTTGGCCTGATGCAGAGCTCTGAAATATAGTTAATGCCGTATTTTGGAGAAACCAAAATACGGCATTAACTATATTTCAGATCTACAGTACCTGCTTCTCAATCATTACTAAGCAGAAGTTAACATAAACATCTAAAAGTGGATGGCATCAGACACATAGCCTACTGCCTTCCATTCTGGTTTCAGAAAAATGCAAAAATCATAGGCAAAAATACACATTATGTCTGAGGTACAAATCCATTTACTGTATGTAAGTTACATTGCTTTTTCTAAATTTGGATGAACAATGATCGCTGCTACTTGGTGTGGGTGGGTAAAAGAAAGACAAGTCACTCTAGTCAAATCGTGTTGCTTTGACATCCTCAATTACTGGCACAGAGGTTGACTAAAAGTTAGACGTGCCAGCATGGGTCTGTCTGTACTTAGGTAGAAACTGTTACACACCCAAAGCACCTGTGCAGAAAGATAGCCAGAAACCAGCCATTATCAAAGCAACTCAGTCTCAGTTCAAGGGGTCACATATGGAAGCTTGGTCAAGAGTCATTGTTCAACGCTACAAGTTGGCCTAGTATAAATAACTCCAAAAATCTGTGTAGGAACATATGTGTATACAGTATCAATGCTTAGTTGTGTGTAAACAGTATATGCTACAAGACTGTCTTCATGATAGAGGCAGAATCAAAATAATTAACACTAAAAAAACTTCTATACAACTTCCATAACATTATATATTGATGACTAAATAAGCAACAATCAAAATCTACAAAACATCTTTAGTTATTACTTACACAATACAGAGTAAACCCCTCAAAAACTCTTCTTGAGTGTGTGGGTGTGGTTTGATCAAATTTGATTGACAGTGACCAAACAACTGAACAACTGTCATTCATGAAACTACGTGACATCACCTTTTTGCAATTTAGGCCTGCCTACTTAAAAACAGTGAGAAGAGCACATAGAAAAAGGAAACACAAAAAACTATTAATGTGAAATCACCAAAATAATTCTTACTTTGATAGAAAACCTTGTGTCATGTAAGATCCCTTAACTTATTATAATAAGCTGGTTGAGAAAATATGTTTCAGGACCTTTAAGAACTAGTTTTGTCATTGTGAGAAATCTGCCTATGGATATATTGATTCTCATAATTCCTGAAACAAGAGAAACAGTTAGGGAACAAGTGTTATTATCCCTCCCCATTGCGAGAAGAAGATTATTTGCTCACAAAGCACAGCCAAAAGGTTAAATATTATTATTTAATTTGACCTCAAAAGCAATGAAACAGACTCTAACACACTCTCATCCCTCCCATCGTCTACCCATCCCACCCTTGCATTCCTCCTCCACAGTGGAGATTAAGTCCGTCTCATTTACAGGAATATTATGTTATTTTTTCAGAAGCCTTTTTTTGTCATCCAGATCCAGACGAGGGAAATATGGCCATCTGGTCTGACTCTCTATTACATATCACTAATCTCAGGTGGCATACAAACAAGTAGGCCTAATGCACGTGCACAACATCCGGACAAACACACACACACAGATACCAAAATACACCATGCATATTAAATAAATCTGCTTATAAAACAACCATATGACACATACTGTACAGACTTCTTTTCTCCCTTTCAGTGACAGCTTACTCGCTTGAATAACATTGACAGACTCATAGCAACAAGTCTACTGATGTATGTATACCAGCTTATGAAAATGTAACTGGAATAATAAGACAAAAGGGTAAATTATCAATTTCGGTTGACAAAGTAGTTAGCAAAAATAGAGGATATATTAGAAAATCTTTATTTTTATACACCCTTACTGTTAAAAGACACTTTCCAACAGGTCTCGCCACCAAGAAAAACAATTTACCCATATAAATATTTCTTATTCCTTAAACAAACTTTTTGCTACACCTACTGTGCTGTACAGTTATTAATGGATAACAAAATGGAACATGTGTGCGTTGGAGGATGGAGGGCCAGTGGAGTTTTGAGGGGTCCTGAGGAAAATGAGGGAGTGAATCCAACGGTAAATGCATTGCATAAAATCTTAAAACAATGATTCCAGTGTGGGAAAATATATTCCAGTGTTTTTGACATGCACAGAAGCAACATGGCCAATTGATTAAAGAGCAGAATTACCCTCTGCAGTGGCACATAATCTTATCTGGCCAGGGCCAGGAAGTAATAAGTGGCACTTGTCACCCCAGGACTTCATACATTTCAAAGTTAAGCATCTACTTTTTTCTTTAAACCATTTATTTGTGACAGCTGTATCAACCACTTTGGAGATCAAGTTTTTACACACACACAAGAAACCCTCATTAAACCCTATGTATTGCTGTTTGAAGTCATGATGCCAGGCCTGTTTCCAGTCTAAACAAAATCAAACGGAGGTGCTGGCTTTTCTCAGTCTTGAGGAAAGCCAGAACCATCTTTGAAGACATCTGAGATGGAAAAGAAGGAAACTACTGCAACATCACAGGGTGCTTTAAAGAAAGTCCAGAAATAAGTTAGGTAGCTACTAAGTACAAGTTGTATTTTGGCACTGATGGAGATAAGAAATGCCCTATTGAGAAAAACTGTTCCAGCAATTCCCACTTTATTCAAACTTCAATTAGTAAGTGGAAATTTGTCCAGGTTTGTAGAAGGATTTGCCTTGATCTCAGGAATAAGCCATAGCTCTCTTCTGTTTGCCTAAATGTTAACTTTTCCTTTCAACCATTTATTTTTAGAAACACCAGTTTATTAAGGAGGTAAGTAAAAACAACTGTGATTTCTCATGCAGCTTGACTGTGCATAAACTGGTTGAATTAAACTGTGAAATTGTAACAGACTGAGGAGAGGTGAGGAAATTGGCCTACCTCCAGTGTCGTCACGATCCGACAAACTTCTGCGCGTTCTTGGTGAAAGTTTGGTGCTCCGGGCAGTGCCGGAGGCATTGTTAGTGCACACTGCATCGACTGACCGCAGAGCGCGTGCTGTCACCTCCGGGTTGACCACACAGACAACAGGCGCGGTGGAGGTGCCCCGGCCAATCACCCTGGGGCCAGATGTGACAGTGATATAACAACACCATGATTACGTTTAATTTGGCCAATTCCCCGCTTGCAAAATCCCTGTTTTTCTTCTTCCAACCAAAGCTGAGTCGCTGCATCTCGAGGGGAGGAGAGAGAGAGAGAGAGAGAGAGAGAGAGAGAGAGAGGGGGGAGATTAAAAAGGGTTTGTTTCCTAACCTCTATTAGGCATAACCTTATGCTCTCTTAGCCATCACCAGTCATGATAACTTCCTCTTCTTTTCATCTCAATCACAGAGAGCGTTGTATTTTTGTCACAAAAAAATGTCCATGCCCATATGTACAACAAGAGCATTTTCCTTTTTGAGCCGAAGGCGGGATGTTAATACAAGGCAGGAAATTTGTACTTATAAAAATAGCTCTACAACGATTTAGCATTGCACTCCTATATGACTGACTCATGCTTGACATTAAAATATCTAATTGATACTGCAGAACCAGGTACTATATCATTTTTGTTAATCCCACACATTCTTCCTTGTCAAAAGCGGTTGCCTACATTACCCACAATGCAACCCGTCATAGATTCAGGTGCGTTGTGGTCGTACCTGCCAGTGTAGCTTTCAGCTGCTATAGCCTCTGGCAGAATAGAGGTGCAGGCTTCAGAGGTCTGGTAAACTCACTTCTTTCTAACTCCACACATCCAGATATTTTCCATTTTACAACTTGTAGTCTCAAGTCCCAACCGACATCACTTGAAGCATATGCAGTAGTACTCCCCTACACCTATAAACTGAAATGGATGTGTAAAATCTCTGGGTATGCCTACTGTAGATACCCATATGATTGGACTGTTGAACTGTACAGAACAAGGATTTTAGATTTTGTGCCCCATCTTTCATCTTTCCAATAATTCAACACATAGGCATGTGAGTGTTATATTAAGATGAAACTGAAAAATGAACTTGAACCTATGATTTAATAATGTCTAGTCCTGAATTCCGTAGGCATTTTACTTTACATTTCCATCCATGTAAGTGTATTGAATTTCAAATGGACAATACAGGTCAAAAGGGTAGCCTACTTCCCATGGTTGAAAAAGATTATTTACTGCATTGCTTACTGCCATCTTGCTCTCCCACTCACTGTTTAAATGGATGTGCACAGATGATTTCCACTGGCCACTGGGCGACCCTTTGACAACCACTTGACCTGCGCGCAGCCTCAGGTTGGGGAGGAGATGCCACTGCCTGGCTGCTGGCTGATCAGTACAGTCACATGCAGAGTGGTGCACAGAATGGATAGGCTGCCCTCTGCAGGCTTCTGGTGGCACTGCACTTTGGCGCACATTCTGTATGCGTTGTTCGCTCTACACGCCTTAGTTCGTTTTGGTTGGATTTGATTTTGATTGTGTGAGTGTTTGCATTTATTTGTAAATGTGACCTGTCTAAAGTCAGTTTTGGATTGTCGGGTAAGGATGCACCAATCCCAAGAAAACTTGGGATTGAAACTGGTTGATTGTATAATGTATTGTATTATTTTGGGGAGAGGAATTTACTCTGATGATCTTTTAAAAAATAAAACAGTTCCCATATAGGCATAATGAGTCATCCTGTGTTTACTGGTAACATAGACATATATCTCCAGACTGCAGTGCTTAACCACAGATCAGTTGTGTAACAAATTTAACAGAGTTGTTCAAATCTGAAAATGAAGAGAGCACGTTCCACATTAATTTTCTACTGTTGCCACTGCTCAATAAACATCAAATATCAAAGTTCAGTCTCAAGTACAGTTAACTTTTAAATCCATATATATTTAACCTGCACTTTTGACATGTTGTCTTCATGTTGTCAATTTTTAAGTCATTTCATTATTTATAGATCAGACATACTCCACAGCATGTATCTTGCTTTCATCTTAGGCTACTCTGTTACACACGTCTTGATAATGCTGATTGTTGTTTCCACCACATCAATCCATATTCATGAATAGCCTGTCTTCTTCCAGGAAGCCTAGGCTGCATCTTCTCTCACTCCCTCACTCACTCACACTTATGTGTTTTTCAGACAGTACTTCTCTCAAAGCTGTTACTGCGAAAAACTGTTTTTCTCTGCTCTGTTTTCCTATTAGAGTCACAACAATAGGCCAAAGACAAAAGGAACAAGGGTGAAGAGATGGAATAGTGGGAAGATGTTATACAAGTCTCTTAAATTTGGTTTGCTGTCTTTGGTGCTTTATGTCAGCTGGGTTTGCTTTTGGATACTATTATTAATTATTGTCAGGAGAATACAAAAGCCCACTTGTTCATCATATTTTCTCTTAAACCAGTACCTACTGATAGCTCTATAGAGCTTCTTCCTTGAGCGGTGGGGTGTCAGGTCTCCTCTTCCCTGCTTGGTGCGCAAGTGCTGAGCGATGAAGCAGGTGTAAGGTGAAAAGTCTGGGTTACTCTCCAGCCATATCACAGTTTTCTTACTGATTTGTGACCCATTGAAGGATACTATAGTGTCAAAAAAGAGCAGTATTCTTCTTGAGTTGTGTGTGTGTGAAGGGACAGTAAATGAACCCTTGAGTTTGAGATACAATTACTGAAGCTAAGTAACCATCGACTGCTAATGCTCTCCAATCATCACGTATAATGTAATTCACTTCTGATGCATACTTGATCGATAGTCCAAGAGGTATGAGGAACAAAAATAAAGAGCTGATAAGTGTGTGTGTGTGTGTGTGTGTGTGTGTGTGTGTGTGTGTGTGTGTGTGTGTGTGTGTGTGTGTGTGTCTAGTGGGCCTGTGTGACCACATCTGCAAATCTGTGTTAAGGTCAGGTTGAAAATAATTCATACAATAAAACAAACATGACACCTGGAGAAAGACAGAAAATACCAAAAGGGACCAGAGAAAGCAAAACGGAGACCAGGAGGAAAAGAAGAACATGATTTTTGAGTTTATGAATTATTTATATGAGTCGGATATTTTAAGCCCCCCATATCATGTCTGTGAGCAATGGGTGGGTGGAGGTACAGAGTGGAGGAGAGGAAGAGGAAGGGGTATCATTTGCCTGTTTCCTCACTGTGGAACACACACACACACACACACACACACACACACACACACACACACACACACACACACACACACAGCCTTACCTCTCCACATGGACTGAGACAAAGAACTATAAAGGAACTCTTGATGCTCATGAACACATTTTAACATCAGAGGAGAATACCTCTCTATCCTTTTGTGAAGGGTTAACCTTATAGGCAAATAGGAAGTGAGATTTGTTTGGTAGTGGAATGTCCAGGGTGTTAATGGTTTTTGACAGTCCTAATGTTTGTAGCATATTTATGAACAAAATATCATGGAATTATATTATTTTTTAGATATTCCTCTCAGAAAGATAAGGCGTGATTTCTCTGTTATGTAAGATGCAATATTTTTTTGTTTGAGGGCTATTTTATACATGTTTGTGACAGACCACAGTCACTACAGTTGAGTATGCGCTGAGACTGCCATAGCAATGAGCCTGGCTCTTTGGCATCGCGGTCAAGTTGCATGTTTGGTACCCTGTAGACATGGGTTCAAATCTGGGTGGGGTTACTGCTCTTGCCTACACATCACAATGTTGTAAACAAAATTCAGCTGCACAGTTTACCAGTAATGCACAAAGAGAGAGTAAAAGATCCAAGTTTAGTCTACATGGAGTCTACTCACAGACACTAGGGGCAGATAGGATGTGTTTATTTGTGAGTCACTAGGTGAATTCATGTGGTCCAGAAAAACAAGAAGTGAATCACTAACTTAGCATGACAGACAGCTTTAAACAATGCCCTTCATCCATGTCTACTCATCCAACAGAAATCCACATGTAGCTGACTGATGAAGGCATCTGTTCTTAGGTTTAAATGTCTCTAAACCAGTGTTAAGTTAAAAAAATCAAGTCATTCATGAAAACAGCCGGGTTAGCATTTCTTCACTGTTCATAAGTAATGCCTCCTTCTCCATATATGTCATGTTTGGATCTATTTATAAATAATCTGTAACTGGACTGACTGCAAGTCAACTGCAGAAATAAAAATTAAGTAAAGGATTTATATATATTATATAATATGAGAGCAGGTTACTCATTTTGAATAGCAGATATCACCTTGTTAAACACAGCTCTTAAAATCAGCTCACTGTTCACACTTATTAGAAACTATTAATGCATCTTATTGGCTAAAACAATATTGAAGACCCTTGCAGTGCTGTGTTGGGTTGTAAGTAAAGATATATAATGGAGTGCAACCTACACAATGTAGGCCAAATCCATAAATCAATTCTGCTCATTAAACATACTGATAGGCTGAAGCTCCCCAGTGGCGTTCTTTTTATACACTGCAACAAGTGTTCTTTGAAAAATAATCATAATTTAACTTTTTCCCTCCGTGTTCAAGAACAAGAACTACTGATCCAACAAAAAATGTTGGTCGTCCACACTTATAACGGCTATAAACTACGAAAAACAAACAGTCCTCAGGCTGTTTACCTTCTTACAAGGAGGTAGTCCCTATAAACAGAAAGTATGTGCTGTATGTGCTAGAGGAGGCTAATATAGGGGGCTTCCACTGTTCCACAGTAGTGATGAAAAGAGGGCCTTTCCTCCTCCACACACACACACACACACACACACACACACACAAATGTACAGATGTGCACACAGTACTTACACAGGTTTCCCCTATGGAACCTGGTGTGTTATAAAGAAAGTTCAGGTTGACAGGCAATTAACTGTGCTGTGTATTAAGTTACAAATCAGCTGCAAGGTGCAAATGTTCACGCAGTGTGAGGCATTATTTGCTCTGTCCATTAGATATCGCCTCATGCAACATAAAAACACAAGTGCCTTTGTGTTTATTAAAATGACAGGCCTTAGGAGAGAAATGGCCGGTAAATCCTCTTAGTTTAATATGTTAATTTTATTATTTTCTTGTGGCCACTTTAAATCATTTGATAAACGCTGCCTACAAAATAAAAGTGTTAAGTCAGGACAAGAGCAATAAAAACACATACAATGTCTATAAAAAGTATTCACCTCCCCTGGATGTTTCACCCTTTTGTTTCTTTTATACATGAAATCATGGTCAATATAATTTGGCTTTTTTGACAAACATTTGCAAAAAAACAACCCCTCTTTAATATCAAAGTGAAAACTTTGTCAATTAATTAAAAATATATAAGGTAAAGAAGATGATTGCATAAATATTCAACTCTTCAGGTCAGTTAGTAGATGCACCTTTGCCTGCAATTACAGCACTGAGTATGGATATGTTTCAATCAGGCTGGCACATCTGGACACTGCAATTTTTCTCCGTTGTTCCTTGCAAAACAGCTTAAGCTCTGTCCGGTTGCTCGGGGATGGGGCGCAAACAGCTCTTTTCAAGTCCAGCCACAAATTCTCGATTGGATTGAAATCTGGGCTTTGACTTGGCCACTCCAGAACATTCACCTTGTTGTCTTTAAACCATTTCTGTGTATCTTTTACTGTATGCTTGGGGTAGATGTCTTGCTGGAAAATAAATCTTCTCCCAAGTTGTAGTTCTCTTGCATACTGAATCAGATTATCCTCCAGGATTTGGCAATATTTTTCTGCATTCATGTTCCCTTCTACCTTCACAAGGATTCTAGGGCCTGCTGTTGCAAAGCATCCTCAGAGATGCCACCACCATGCTTCACAGTGGAGATGGTGTGTTTGTGGTGATGTGCAGTGTTTGGTGTTCACCAAAAAGCAAAATTTTTGTCTCATCAGACCAAATCCTCCAACCTTGGAATCGAGCACATGCCTTTGGGCGAATTCCAGGGGAGATGTCATATGAGCTTTTTTCAACAGTGGCTTTCTCTTTGCCACTCTCCCATACAGCTTCGACTGGTGAAGAACCCAGGCAACAGCTGTTGAATTTACAGTCCCTCCCATCTGAGCCATTGAAGCTTTTAACTCCTTCAGAGTGGTCGCAGGTGTCTCGGTGGCCTCCCTCACCAGTCTTCTTCTTGCCCAGTCACTCGAGGACGGACAGCTCTAGGCAGATTTAAACAAGTGCCATACTCCATCCATTTCTGAATGATGGATTTAACTGAAATCCGTGGGATGTCCAGTGAGTTGGGAATGTTTTTGTATCCATCTCCTGACTTGTACTTTTCACTGGACCTCCCAGACACAGGTGTTTTTTTATACTACAATCACTTGACACACATCAGCTGAACTCAGGTGATCTCCATTTCACTAATTGTGACACTGCTGGCATCAACTAGCTGGACTTCTATTGAATTAGGTCAGTCACTCTAAAGGTGTGAATATTTATGCAATTGTCTTCTTTACCATATATATTTTTAATTAATTGACATCAGTTTATAAAAATCCATTTTCACTTTGATATTGAAGAGGGTTTTTTTTTGCAAATTCTTGTTAAAAAAGCCAAATTATATTGACCATGATTTCATAGTTGGAATATTGGCTCTCTGACTGGCTTAAAGAGAACTGGAGCTCCTACACAGCTAATCAAACAGCAAACAGTCCATCAATACCCATCAGCTATCTGAAAGGCTGCCTGGCTACTGTCCTTAGCTGACATACCGGAACCCAGCCAACTGAGACGGCCAGAGGGAGCATTATACTTCTGCTAATATATGTCTGGGAGGAGAACCAGATCACCCACTGTGCATTACCTTGGTGCTTAGCGCTGCTGGAGAGGCAGAGATGGAGAGAGATGAACACAAGAGAAAATGTGTGGGAAATGAAATATGAGAGGGGCAAATAACAGAGAGGGGAAGCGGGAACAAACTCAAGCAGCAGCGATGAGAGCAGAAGGGAAAGACAATGAGAGGAGAGACAAACATTTCCAGCACCTAGGGGAAGTGTTAGACTCAACGAAATGGCACTGGTACAGCAAATGTTTGTACTTCTCCCACTCTATGTTGAGCCAGGAGTCAAGGGCATTTTGCACTCCTCTCTCATCTTCCTCACTCTCTCCGTCTCACTTTCACCCTTGCTGGTTTTATAAATAGGCCACTTCGCTTTCTCAGTAAACCATAGAGAGCACAAGATTCACTTGAGGAGAGAAGCGGGACACAAAACCAGTGAGGAGGTCAAGGTCGACAGTCGATTCAAACATACCTTCTCTAATGGACATGAGAGCGGCCGCTCCCCTTTTATCAATTTACATTGTATATGGAACTTTTATGTTGTCTTTCCCATGGCTTTATTCGTTTCTGAGAGCACCAACAGAGAAATGGACGTGTTACAAACTATATGCATGAGTGACTTTGCCATGTTTTAACAGAGGACTTACAGTGAGTTCTTGAATTTCACCCATTTCATATAAGAATCCAATGGTCTTTTTGCCTTCATATTGCATCACATGAGAAAGACACAACAGTAGCATGAGGTTATCATGAAGATGCTGTTATTGATATTATCATCAAAACCACTCTTATACATATTAGTTTTATTTTTACAATTATTTTAATCTATAGATATTATCTTTTAATCTGTTTATATTCAGTAACTGTGAAGTGCATGGCAAGCGTCCACGTCCTCGTTCAGCATCCATTCCTTTGTGTGCAACAATTGGACAATTTGCTTCTTGGTTCAGTCTTTTTCATTACATTGGTAGAAAAAACATACACTTTATACAGACAGTACTGAGTGCAGACCACCATGAGTAGAGGCTGCACTACAGTGAAGAAGCTGAAGAATAATCTCATACGCACACATTTGGGACTAGTTGATGAAGTTAGAGGAAGCCGAGTAAGTAGAGGTGGTTGTCTGGGGGTAAATTTTTATTAAGACAGTAGAGATTCAGAATCAATTTGACCAAGGTGTGCATGTGTATTTCAGTTAAACCTCAGCCCCTACACTGTAGGGCTCAAAGGTGAGCCAGTAATAACATTTAAATAGAAAAACATAGTGAAAAAAAAACTAACGACAGTTCAATTATAAAGTGTCTAATGACACAAATAAGTTATGTTCTCATAGAAATTATACTTCCTTTTTGATATCTTAGTCGTCTTCCATCCTTAGTCCCTGGATTAAACCTAAGAGATAATTCACCTACTATACAACTTTAGTTTCTTGGATTAATTCAGCAAGCATACACTTTGATTCCCTGCTACACAGGAATCTGTACATGGCAGAAGCTCGTTTCAAAGCAGAAGCTTTAGGCATCATTTAAGACATCATTGAAAGCAGCTGTAACTCTTACATACATACATTGTTTACATGGCTACGTGTGTTCACCACCAGCAGTGGGTTTAAGTCCATTCACTTTGTGGCCTTCACATTTGATAGAACAACAGGTGTCTGTCCTGACAGCAGATGGAAACACAGAGGTGTATGTTCACAGGCAGTGTGTGTACAAGCCTGTGTACACCAGCTGTATGTGTTCAAATGTCCGGCGTGTGTCACTTGTCCTCTCGTCTGTGTTTTGGTGTACAGCAAAGACATGTTTTCCTTGGTTGAGATGATCCTGATGTGGCGTCCTGTTGGTTTTTCCAAGAGGGTGTTTTTGTCTTCACAGAGTGTCACTTCAGTGGTGTCCTTGGTAAGAGGGGAAAAGACAGCAGTACAGACGAAGATTTCAAGCCACTTAACGTCCCACAGGTGTTCCAGTACACAAGAAAAGTTTAGAAAAATACAAGTACACGAAGCAAAAGAGTGTGTGGGCAGTGTTTATCTTACTTTCTTGGTCATATTGCTCTTCCTAACTTACATTCCAAGTAACAGGCCCTGGCTGACAATGCAGCTCATCTCATTTGTCAACACATGCTTGTGGATCTCATCTCTACTGTGTGTAGCACGACATTCCTTTTTGAGTTTTCTTTGTTTAATGTACTCTATGCATGTGTTGAATATATACACAGGCTATAAACAGAGTGCTGGAATATAATATACAGAACACTGTACTGTAGCTGCTCTGGCCTGGGGTCAAGAAGAGCAATGCTTTAGATAACTGCTACCACATTGTCTCTAAAAGCTATACACTCAGCTTGTGTGTCTCTAAAAGCTCTCTTTTCTCTCACAATCTCTTTGTCTCTCTCATTCTCTCTCACACACAGACACACATGCACAGACACCACGGCACACAGAATGATGGACCTATATATCAGGGATATAGAAGGGCACTCAGACAGTCCCTTGGAGCATTATGATACACTTCGCTGAGCAAAAGTCTGGCTGACTGTTTGGCTCTCTGTGCATCCACTGGGCTGGCAGCAGATAGTAGCTGTTGTGCTGGGTTGTGACTGTAACTGTCTATAAAGACTTTAAGCTGAAAGGAGCGGGACAGTAGTTACCATCTGAACTGTGTATCATAGGTTTAGCTATCCCTGTTCTGAAGGCAGCATTGCTTTGGACTCTCATCTTTTGCTGTTTTTTTTCTAAACCTCTCAAACCTTCCGTGTTTCCTCTCATGTTTAGGCTGTTGTTACTTTCTCAAGCCTCCTTACATTAGCGACATTAAACAAATGTTCTCATGGACACACAACCCTCTCTGGGTAAATACTTCACATAGATTGTGCCTTAACAGTATTTCAGATATAGCAATGGCCAGAAGATGTACATACATAGCATGAAACATACTTTCAAAACAAGACCCTTGTAGTTTAATGCACATAGCGCTAATACCTCTGGAGATATTGGAATATATTAATGTCAGTTTGCTTTTTAAGTATTATTCTTATTAATTCATGCCACAATGAATACTTCAAGGACATGCAGCACTACAATAGCAGAATGGTATCTGTTTGATAAGAAGGTGATGAAGGACAGATAGTATAAGTCCTGCATTATAGTGGGCAAAATACACAAATGGAATGACAAATGTTCAAACTGCATGATTACCAAAAAAGAAAAACTAAAACTAAATACTGAGACAACATTAATTACCCAAGATACAAATGCCAGGTCATGGCACATTCGTTTTCGGTGACCTGATAATTGAGGCAGCCACACTTATTAAATTAAATCTAACAATGAAATAATTGAAAAATATTTTTGTTGTTTTTAACTTGTTCCAGAGGCAGGCAAACGTTTTCTGTATGGTTTAAGGAGAGAAATACATATGAAAGGGGGCATGGTAGGCAAAGATTACCTATCAGCTTGATTTGGTAGATGATAAATCAATTTTATCTGTATGAGCTCCTGTGTATCACAAAGCAAGTTTACAGCTGACCTAAACGCTGACTTTGCTTCTTAACCATTAATACAGCAAGACTGAATAATACAAAGCTTGCATTTGGGATATGACAATAGATGGACCTTAAGGGGTCAGACTAATTTTAATTGATGACTGAGCTCTTTCTTTGGTAGTGGGTCTTTAGAAAAACTGTCATGTTTAACTTCTTGAGATAAGGCCTTAAAAAACATACATTAACTACACATAAAACTTGTTTACCTTGCTGCCACAAACCTTAAACTGTGTTTTAAAGTTTGAGGGATCATTTTCTGCTTAATTCTGCACATTCTGGACATACAATGTACAGTGTCATAGTGAAAAACATCATAGACAAAATTTGCTCCTGACAAAAACAACAAACTAAAAATTCACTTAATCTCATTTTATCTATTTCTACAAACATGGAATGCTATGAAGTCAAGAACAGCAACCTTTGTGCTGGGCAGCTGTGTAAAACTCAACACTTCTCACTGTCTGTTACAGTGGACCTGGGTGGCGGTTATAGAGACACTTGAAGGTGCAGTTAAGAGAATGGATATATAGGCACTCACTCAGAACGCTACAGAACTTTCTTCCCATATTAGGTTTTTTAACCATAAAAATTGTAGGTGATAAACACACATTTGCCATATTACTAAAAAAAACAAAAAATATATATTACAACAAATCAAATAAATAAACAAGACATTCATTGTGTTTAGAGAGACATTTCTGTCCAACTGCTAGCCTGCATTGGCTGGAAACAAAAAAGGCAGTCTCGAGAGAGTGTATATACTGTAAATCCACTTGAGCGTCATCAAGGAAAAATGAGGAAGAAGAAGGTGTTGTGCTATTGTGGTCCACAGCACAGCACTGTCATCTATCTGCTAGTCTCTACAGAGGCCACTCTTTTGTACTAGACAATATCTAGTGTGGGCCCAGGGAGGAATGCTTGTGCACTTAGGCTTTCTCTCTGACAAAGAATGCAACAAATGACCATTTGGCCAAAAGCACATTAGTATCACTCTCTCTCGCTCTCAGTTGCTCAATTCAGTTTTGCCCTAACAGAACAGCTGTGATCTTAGTTTTTCCTCTGAGTCGGGACCTTGGCAGTTAGAGCAGCAGATTAAAGTGGCTCATGAATGCTTATATCGTGGCCTGCTTTAATGTCACACGTTAAATAAAAGTTACGCTGATCAAAATTACTGTTATCGGGCATCTTCTCCTGGCGGCATTTTGAGCAAGAAGGTAGAAACTAGTGTTCCCTTTACACTGTTGATATTGATTATTACTGGTTAGGCTACTAATTGGCTACTGTTGCGAACAGGACAAGTACTGCCACATAAGTAAGACTAACTCCATGCAGACACTGATAACGTCCTAAATAAAATGGGTGGCAGTTCTATGATATATGCCATATATATCATTTAAGAGAACATAATGTCCTCTCTGCTGACCTTTACTCCAGGTTAATCTCACTCATCTGCTCTGTACTGTCATACTGGGTGCCATTTTTTGGTCAATACATGGAGTCTTCATCCTCCCGTCACAGTCCCCGTAGACTCCAGCTCAAGTTCACCATCTACAGTAGCTCACATTATACATCTGTACGCATCTTAGTGATATTTACGTAGTTAGTGTTAGCCAGGGTGCAGTTTCCTGTTTTCACGCCCTCTTGTCTTAAGCCCTCAGTGCTGTGGTTATCAGCCTCCTGGATCTCCACATATTCAGATTTACTGAGAGTGGATCCACTGCCACTCCGACCGCTCTTCTTCAGATCGTCAGCTGAGCTAGCTTTAGGCACACTTGGGATGTTAAGATACTGTGCCTGCTCCTCCCCCTCCGTCTCTCTGTGGTAGAAGTAGTTGAAGTTTGACACGATGACAGGAACAGGCAGGGCAATAGTTAGCACACCGGCAATTGCGCAGAGAGACCCCACAATCTTTCCTCCAATGGTTGTTGGAACCATGTCTCCGTAGCCCACGGTGGTCATGGAGACCACAGCCCACCAAAAGGCCTCAGGGATGCTGCTGAACTGGGAATGTGGCTCGTCTGCTTCTGCGAAGTAGACAGCACTGGAGAAGAGGATTACGCCGATAAACAGGAAGAAGATGAGGAGGCCTAGCTCACGCATACTGGCCTTCAGAGTCTGTCCCAAGATCTGGAGCCCCTTGGAGTGACGCGAGAGTTTAAAGATACGAAACACCCTGACAAGACGAATGACACGGAGAATAGCCAAAGACATAGCCTGCTGGCCTGCCTGAGCGTCCTCTGGCCTCTCTGCTAGCTCTGTGCCTAGGGTGATGAAGTAGGGGATGATTGCCACTATATCAATGATGTTCATGATGTTGCCAAAAAATCCAGCTTTACTGGGACAGGCAAAGAACCTCACTAGGAACTCAAATGAGAACCAGATGATGCAGAGCGTCTCCACGATGAAGAAAGGATCTGTGAAATAATCCGAGCCATCATAGGTAGAGGTGGCATTGGACATGGACTGGAATTGAGCATTGTAGATCTCCCCATCATCATTTCGGAAAATTGGCAATGTCTCCAGACAGAAGCTGACAATAGAGATAAGAATCACCATGACAGAGATGATGGCAATGATGCGAGCAGGACCTGAGCTCTCTGGATACTCAAACAGCAGCCATACTTGTCTCTGAAACTCGTTCTCTGGCAGGGGTCGCTCCTCTTCCTTTATGAAACCTTCATCCTCCCTGAAAATTTCCATAGCCTCCTCACCCAATTCATAAAAACGGATCTCTTCAGAAAAAATGTCCAGGGTCACATTAACAGGCCGGCGCAGCCTGCCTCCAGATTGGTAATAATATAGAATAGCATCAAAACTTGGCCGATTCCGGTCAAAAAAGTACTCGTTCCGGAGAGGATCAAAATACCTCATCCTCTTCTTGGGATCCCCCAGCAGCGTCTCTGGAAACTGGGAGAGGGTCTTGAGCTGTGTCTCAAAGCGTAAGCCTGAGATGTTGATGACGACCCTTTCACAGCACTCATGATCCGGCTCTGGGTCGTACTGGTCATGAGGCTGACCTGGATGTGCTGCGGCTTCGTCCGCAGGGTCGCTGGTGGCAACCGTCATGCTGGAAGGAGATGGTACCTGCAGGTTTCAGACAGGGTGGGGCCACCTCGGGCCACGAGGAGATGAAGGCTCCACACGCTTGTGGGCTCGGGTACAGGCAGATCTGCCTGTGAAGAGCTAGAGGATGGGACAGAAAGCAGACTGCAATAATGAATGCCATGATTAGCTCAGTACTTCTTTTAGGTTTATTATTTCATAAATATTTTGAGCATGCATATTCAACAACATTACTGCCATATATTTCTGAACCATTCATTTTGCTAAATGTAAAATCTTTCACAGACTAAAATTGTTAGTAATTCCCAGAAATGCAGGGCAGTTGGTGGTGGAGGGACGAACCATTTGAACGAATTGGCTCCATTGCGTCTTTGAGTATTAGGTTATGAGTTCTCTCTCATATGAGCACACTGCCGGATCAATATGCTAGCCAGTAATACTGTATCAGCTCTCACGGGGTGCAATTACAACCAACAAATCTGATTATATGCTGAGTGCTCCATACAACCTCCAAGATGAATTTCCCCTCTCTGCATGTGTGATGTGACAAACATTCTCTCCCAAAGCTGAGAAAAACTCCATCAAGTCACTGATCAAATGAATAGTTTATCAGTAAATTATGTTTAGGGGTGGTTGTCATAGCCAGTGGTTGACATAGCCGCTGCTATACTGCAGAGCTGTTTGAAAAGTACTATAACATTCAAACTTCAAAGGCCTCTGCACAAAAAATATGTATGAAGATGTAGGCATATAGTAAGCCTAGGTCTATTTCAGGTCAAACGTTTTTACTTTAAATACACAGATATAAATGTGTAATTTGGTAGTAAAAGCAACACTATTTGAATAAAAGCATTAAAGTCCTACCTATTTGCACTGGCTTGTTCACAGTGTGTCCTTTGGTTGTAGGCTACTGCCTAACAGGCCCCGCAGAAGTGTCTGGTCAAAAGTCAGCTCCCACGGTCAAAGCAGCTCCTGCCAGCCATACATCACTCGAAGCTCCGGCTCTGCAGTAACGCAGCAGTGGGAGTGGGAGAGGGGACAAGGCGTGAGGATGCAGGAGTTACCTCCCTCGCCCCAGTGACCAGCAGATACATGTTGTGATACAGCTAAGCTACAGGTTGAAACTGGTGGGGGTGGGGCGCGGGGGGGGGGGGGGGGTGATGTTATGGTAGGCAAGTGGTTTTAAAAAGGAAATCTTAAAATGCTGGCATCAGCAACATATGACGCCTCTACTTCAGAACAATACGCTGCCGCCTGTAAAGGTATCCTCTAATCTGGTATCTGCAGAGACTTATTGGGGAAGTGAGGATGCGGGTGGCGCTGCTGTCAGTATTTCTACTCGGAAGCACCCATGTTTCGGCAGATTTCATCTACAGCGAAATCACCTGTTTGATCCCGAAACAGGTCCGTATAGGTTTTTGCATCTATGCGTTTTAGCTCGTTAAAATGTTATTTTTCAATTGATCTCTTGTAAATGCCACCATCTTTTTTTTCTGATGGGGAATATCCATATGAAGACACCAATGATGCACATTAGTAACAAATGGAGGCTTATGTTCACAACCCATTCCATGGAATAACGCAGTTCTCTGATGGCGTTTTTAACAAGTGAACAACTATTTATTTTTTTTCAGAAATTTGAGACAAAGCAGCCAAGTTCATGCACTGGGATTTTCAAACATTAAATGGCAGTGTTGGAGTTGATTGGCAATCGCCGAGTGAGTGAGTTTAGAGTGGCAGGTGCCAGACATGCTCAAGCCATTTGCAGCCCTCCCCTGTGTGGATCATGGACAGCCACAATAGACTCCATGCACTAAACAAAGCAGCATAGCATTATCTGTCGGACTACAGCATAATTTCAGATAATGGCATGCAGGAAATCACCCTGAATCTCTTCGTGCGCAGAAGCATGTATGTTTGTCCAGTTATCGTGAGTCCATTCCTTCATATCTGTCCTTCTTCCCTTCATTTGACTAATCTGTCAAGCGGTTGTGTCATCTCATCACGACCAACTGTTTTTGAGCTGCCGGTTCTTCCCATCTCTCTCATATTTCACCATAATTCACCATAGTTGAGACGCGTGGGCTGCAGTAGGGCATCGCAGCGCATACTAACAGCTTCTTGCGCGCCTCGCCCCATCCCTCTGCGCTCCCCCTTCCCCGACACTCCTGTCCTCACTGCTCCACATTAAAGGGGAAGCATCGCCCACCACAGGGTGGAAACGATTTTCAGCAAAACCTCTGGAGAGAACAGTGAAAGGCAGAAACTGACAGCAAGATGATGATAATTTTCCTTAAATCTTGTAACTGACTTTGCGGCTCACCCTGTGCCCATGATGCTACACTTGACAACATACATGCCTACATTCACAAAGACCCCACAAACAATATAATGTTTCCTTTGGTCTGGGAGAATGTCAGGGAAGAATTAGAAAAAGAAATATAGGGACCATCTTGAAATCAGGGCGATGAATTGGAAGGAATGGGGAACAATGAACCAGCAGCTGCACCTGTGCTTATCCCTGATTACTGTGTGAACAGATCCTAAGATCTAGACAAGTCCTAGACCAACCTGCCTGAGATATTCTCCTAACCCAAATTAATGATTTTATCAGTATTTTCCTGTAACTTATGGTTTGAGTGCTTGACTGGGTGTGTGCAAGTTTGAATGGCTGCTGGAAGTGTTGGGATAATTTGTTTGTTTGTTTGCTTTATTACATTTGTCCGCACATATATAAAAGTAAAGCATGTGCTCAAAAATGTGTGTGTCACCTGTGAGGTCCTTAGTTTATGCAGGATACAGAGGCAGGCTCCAGTGCAATTTGTTGAGTCGCTGATCATGCTCTAATCATTTACAGACCTGCATATCAGAGTCCACTATAAGCGCATGCACGCACACACTCGCTCACTCACTCTCTCGCGCGCGCACACACACACACACACACACACACACACAGAAGACTGATGCTAACAACTCTTAATGCAATCGCAAACTAGATGTTCAACGATTAGACAGTCAAAGTAACTGGTGCACTTTTCCTGCAGACAGTATTCCCTGCCCTTCTTTCCTCCACTCTTTGAAAGTAGGCTTGGTGAAAAACCCCAGATATTTCCTCAGGCACAGAGCAGGAATCGCACATGAAAGAAAAAAAGACTCCACAACTCCCTAGAGAAGGAATACCACATGTCCTCCCCTGTGTGTTCTTGCTCTGCCATTCTTTACAGCTCAAGGGCAGGTTCAACATAATATGCAGGCCTTCTCCAATCAAAATGTCAAAAAATGCTGAAAAAGATGATGACATGGGACCACAGGGACTGCAGCAGTAGCCCTCTCTGCATAGAGCTGATAACCAGTTTGCCACTCTGGCTGAAGGTCTCAATTAGGGGTTATCGACACTTTTACATAAGCAGGCTGATTTATGGGCAGGAACTCTTAAATCTTCATCGTCCATGAATTTAAATGAAGAGAACCCAATTCTAAATGGAGGGCAGCTAAGAGCCCAGCTACTAATATCCAGAGCTGGGTGTCAGCAGTGTAATGATTCATCCTCCACATTCACAGCAATTGTCTACAACCCAGTTTATAGTATTAGAGGGATGGGGAAGTGGGCACTTAGAGTATGGGATATAGTGTTAAATTGGCCTGGACTGAGGCAGGGGCGTGTCCTCTGTTGACTGAAATGGTTTATTTCATTCTTGCAACTAATTCCTTATTTAAAATTTGCATACACTGTCAATGTTTATGTCACATTTCATGTTACATTTCAGTGTTCGTAACCATGACTACAATATTTTCCTTAACCTCAACCAATAGGTTTTAATTATTTAGCCTAAACCATACTCTAACTCTACCATGCTTGAATGACCCCTTAATACCTGAGCCATAATTTAACCTTATCATACCTGAACCATATATTCAGTTACCGTTCCTAGCTTACATTGAATGTGTTTTGCAGATAGAGACAATATGTCTGATGTTTCAAAAAGAAATGTTGGAGTTAGGGTTAGAGTTGTTGTCCAGCATTGCAATTAAGCAAAAACAAAGGTTTGTATATTGGTGTACTGTGTCAGGTGAAAGGGACAGGTGCATACCTGTGTTCTGAAAACAACGGGGAAAGTTAGTTATTGTAGTTTTTCCCGGTGATTTGGCTCGCTTACTAACACTTTCAGCAGGAGCAACAGCAGTGTCTGTGAGACAATTCATGGAGGCAATTATGGTACTTTAAAACCCTTAGCACCTCACTGCCACAGTGTGCTTAACAATTCATACTCCTTCTGTGAATCATAATTCAGTCAATTCTGAACAGACAGACATTATACACATATTTTTAGACTTAATACTTTTATATTACTGGCACACAGTTGACCCAGAGGTTTGAGGGCCATTGACCCTCCAACTATTTTAGATCCTCAATTCTGTCTCCAGTTCCCTCTCACCTTCAAGTTGTGCCAAGTCTCAGAATGCGACCATTGATTCTGTTTTGTGTTCAGCCGAGCAGACCTGTGGGAACCTCAGAGAAACTTGAGAATGCTTTGCGACTGATGACCCCACATGACTTCCTGTCTGAGTATTTTTCACACTGTAAAACATATTTTTTAGGCAATTTTCGATTCTGACTCCTCGTGACAGCTGGTGCACCATAGTGGTTGCCCAGGTTCCCAGGCTGAGGGGGAGCCCCAAAATGTCTAGAAAGAAATGTCTGTGTTGTCTGAGTTTAGTTGATTGAGAGAGCTGTGCATAAGAAACACACTATTTTTAGATGTTATAATGTTGTTTAGGACAACATGAAAGTGCCCATAACTCTATCATGTGCACAGAACCCATTATTCCCGTGATATACGGTAAGCACATTCTATTAATTTACTCAGATAATAATTTCACTGTAATTCCACACAAATAGTTGAGTTAAGACTAAATAGTGAGATGATCAGAATATTTGCGTCACCAGCATGCGAGTCAGCAAACATGCACACCTAAAATCCTTTCTATGCAGCAGAACATGTGGAAGTGAGAAAGGGAGTAGGAGAGTTGACAAGCGACAGAGTGAAGGAGGGAAGAGGATGTTGATCCAACTTATGACAGCAGACTGCAGGGGAGGAGCTTTCTCCTGGATGACCTCAGCTGGTGCTGCAGCAGGTGATCACTCACTTACAAGCTATAACACACTCCAGCTACAACGCACCTACACACACACACACACACACACACACTAAGCAACTGCGTTGGCATGTGTGTACACATTTAGATAAAATCATACTAATTCCATGTCTCTATAGCCCCAAGACAAGAAACTTTAATGGAGATTGGAGAAAGTAAACAAAGTAAACACATACAGTATGCACACATATATGCAAATAATGGCACTAATCATGATACATGCCCTGCTACACAACATGGCTGCCTTGTCTCTTTTACACTTATATTCCTAAATTACAGAATGACAGCTCCATATACTACCTAACCTTTCGTTTCACTGTGAACACATGGAAATCGTCAGTCGGTTTCTAATTAATTTAGGCATTTAGGCATTTAAATAGCACTCAGCTAAAAAGGCATTCTCCTCCTTGACAACTTACCAATGAACTTAATTACCATATTAACTTATTTTGACCTTTCGTCCCTCTTTTTTCCTTTGTAGTCTCATCTCTCTCCCTGCATGTCTCCATCTGAGGTCCCTCTATATTTAGAGGATGACCTTGGAAGTTCTCTAACTGCCTGTTGAGAGCAGCCAGGCTGATCACTGCTTTCATGAGATATGTCCTTACCTCTTTAATAGTATAGTACTATTATTGATTCCGGATATGATTTCAGTTTCTGTTGTTTTCTCAGCCTTCGAAAACAGGGGAAAAATCAATGACCTAACTCTGGAGGTGTGACTTAGCTTAGCCTTCGAGAGGAAACTTAGGGATATATTCATGATATTTATGCTGCAGACTGCATGACTTGACAACATTCACTGAATGTGCAGTGGCATTAAGGGAACCTCCCACTTCAAAAGGGAGGAATGGAAAAGGAAGAAAAGGTTGAAATTATGTCAAGAAGAGCAGATATGTGTTACAGAGAAGACGGTGAGTAGAAAAGGAAGTGAGAAGACTAACATAGTCAGCAGGAAATGTAGTTAGAGGTGTGCAGAAAATAATCTAAACCTACATGGGTGAAAGGTGGAAGATGTTACTCAGTCTAGTATGGGATCGGCCATTTTCTGCTCTCTAGCTTTGGCCTGTAGTCGTCTGCAAGAAAAGCAGTTCTTAATAGGACGGAACAATAGAGGTGGAGAGGTTAGCAGAAAAAGGTCACAGTGACAGAGTGATGAGTCATCTGCAGCATCTCCCTATTTTTCTCTTTTTCTTTCTGTTTTACACCATCACCCTCTCCATCATCTGTCTGTTTTGACAGCAAAAACTGGGGTGACTGGCAGCACATCACCCCTTTGAACAGCTTGAAAAAAAAATCCAATGTGTCTTAACTACTGGTTGTGATGCATTATTTTGAATGCTTTTGTTTGTGTCCTGGCACGTTGCATGTTATTGCAAATCAAAGAGTGTCTATAATGAGTTCAGTTCAGTTCAGTGTGCTTTATTGGCATGAATGTTTCATTTAAACAATGTTGCCAAAGCAGTTTGCATGTGTTTGTCTAAGATAGTCTTGTTTTGTATGTTTGTTCATAGATCATATGTCTGTATAAGGAGTCCCACCTTGTCTCCTGCACTTGTGGAGGGAAATTGCAACTGATCAGCCAATCTGCATCCAGGAATAATCCGTTTTTTTGCGGAAACACTAGCAACAGCGTCATCATCCTTAGCAACCATCCCTCCCAGCTGCCAATAGTGTGGCTCTGCTAGAGAAGTTGAAAATGTCATGCAGTTTTGCCACCTACACTGGGATAATATGTGATTTATAAAAAAGATTGTATCCTATTTTTTGCCATGTTACGTGTGTTAGGAACATTTCAATCATTAGCTCATTTTATTTTAGTGAAATGTTTTACAAGGCTAATATATTTTTAAAAGGTTTTAAGGGTCTTACATTATTTCAGGTCTAGTCAAATCGGCTTTTTTAAAATAACCTAACACTTTCTTTTTGTATAGCCCTTTTCAAACCTTTCATAACTTATTTATATAACCTAAAATCAGAAAATTGTTTGAGATGACTTTACAACCTGAGCAACATATGACACCCTCCATCATTACAGTGTGCGGAAAAACTCCCTCCCAAAATGAAAATGAAATAATGCATGTGCCTTTAAAGCAGCTGTGATGGATATTTTCACAATAAAAACCTATCAAATGTCAATTTGAAAATAATGTGATAATGTGAAAGGGTTTCCACTGATGAACCTAAAGAGAACTATCACTCAAATCTGCAGCTCCCTTCGGCTTTACAGACTTTCAGCTCTCAAAGTGCCGCTTTTGGTCACTGCAGGTAGCTGTTTTTAGCAAAAAAGCTCTAAAAACCCATTCTATAGTACCTGCTCAGCACCAAAAGGCAGGCGGCCATAGTTAGCAACTAGCTGGTGAGCACAGTGTTGCATTTTGATGCTTTGATTTTGATAGAAACAAAAGCAGAGCTGAAAGAGAGTGAATATTGGACTAAGATTTGCCAGGTAACCAGAAGCACAACTCCAAATGAATGATGATGTTGTCCATAGCTGCTGCATGTGTAAATGAGCAACTGTTTGCTAATAAGTTCATATAAACTTAAAAGGTTAAGTTCACAATTTATTGGTGTAAAACAGACATCACCCTGCTCAAGTCCTTTAAAGTCATCCCATCTTCCTTTCATCATTAGCTGTTGTTGGAATTCAGCCCTGTACACACAAGCACACACATAATGCAATACCCTAAAACAAACAGACACACACAAAATGACACACTGCCACACACAAACGATGCAACAGTTGATATAGTTGACAGCATAAGTGGTGATCCCTTGAATGCGCCTGAAGAGGTCTGAGTCTGTTCTTTATGGCCATTTTCTTTATCTTACCAACAACCCTCCCTTGTTGTTATGGAGATTTCCTGCGGTAGCACCACGGCTGGTGGTGAGCTTTGATGACATAATAAGGTATTTTTGTGATCTTATAGGTGGTTGCATGTTTCACTAAGAGCAGAGAAAATGACAAAGAGAGAGAGAAAGTGAAATAGTTTATGGGGGATTTTCTCGAACTACCACCACATTTCCAATATGCCTGTGATCACAGACTCACAATAGCCTAGGGGGATGGCAGAGTTATTAGCAAGCTGGTGCGTTTACTGGTGCAATAAAGCACACTTGCTCATACACAGGATGACAGTGTGAGGGCTGTAAACCTCTGTTAGAATGTTAATATTTACCTCCTCTGCACAGGGATGATATGAAGTTTTCCACTGGGCTCATACACAATTCAGTTCTCTTTGAGGTCCAGTCATGCAACCAAATGTGTGGCAACTTGAGATAATGCTCTTTTTAAATTGGGAATCGTCTCTTTATCAAAGCAAATCTAAATTCCTGGTGCGTCTGATGTTGCACTTCTTAAATTGGTCAGACAGAATAGTGTCTTTTTTTCAATAGTATCCTTCTATTTCATTGATGTTCATAAACAGATACAGTATACTCTCATAAAAGACTGGCCCAGTCACCCCTTTAAAGAAAAGTTGCCTTGATCTGTCTGTTCAGCACAACTACAGTGTGTGTGTGTTTTTCTGTAACCAGCCATCTAAAGGGCTGCCAGCCAAACAATTTTATTCACTACTAAAAGACTGTCCCTCTGCATGGGAAACACTTGCTAAACGGTGACATTTCTTGTGTGTCAGCAGCATTTTTTTATGGATACAAATGGCCCAGTTAACTTAGGAAATTAGAGCAACATTGACTGATTAAACCATTAAAAATATGTCACATTTTTACACATTTATAGGTACCTCCCATTACACGCCCATTACACAAATAGTATAAACTATTTGATGTTTTTGCTCTATTGTTATTTCACCTTTATCCTGTTAAATAAACAAAATGAATAGGTTACTTGCCAAACCAAACTCCTGAATATTGGAGTGACTTAACTGGAACAGAAACATCCACACACAGAGATGGTTATGTTGTTTCAGATGTCTCCAGTCTTATTTGACATATTAGACATGTAGTGTGCACAGATAGAATAGGTAAGATAAGATCAGTAATTGGACCTAAATATCCTCCAAGATAAAAAAGCCAGCTCCTCTCAAATAAAGACAGTACAATTCATAATCTCTTTATATGGGTCATGTTAAAGACAGCACAGACTAACACAGAACAAATACTGGGATATACAGCTTTCCCCCTGACAATATTCTGCCCTATCCCAAAAAAACCACCAGTGCACTCTGGGATAAAAGGGAGCCATTCACAGGCACGAGCATTCGTGTGTGCATGTTTGTGTCTATGTTCATGCCTTTGTAGTGTTCTCCATGTGTAGGTCAGGGGGAATAGCTGCAAGCAGCGTACATATGTGTGTGTTTCATATACTAGCAATACAGAGCACACAGAGCTAAGAAAGGCATATGGCTAACAGTCTTTGATTTGTATCACAGTTTCATATCAGCAAATCACGGATGGCCTCAGTTTTTGCCACGTTTGACTTGAAGCTAAAGCTGTTTGTCGGTTATTGTCCATAATGAATATCATTAACCAGAAACATGAATACAGAATGTAGAAATCTGTAGAAGTACAGGAATGAAATGTGCTTTGCAAAATTGCTGGCTGTTTCCTGAATTCCTTTTGATTTTTTATATAGAAAGCAGTATGGAGAAATGTCCATAACATGGTTCCAGCTGAATTCTGTCACTGCCTGAATTACTTTTGATCCTGTGATGGTTCCACTCACAGTGCGTTAAAGAAGCAGTCATAAAACCGCAGCTACAAAACTGTACGTGGAATATATTATTCTTCTGTTTTTGTTTTCATTAAAGCATTTGCATTTTTTTGCATTTTGTATCGAGTGGTGATCCACTGGAGGGGAAGAACTGCTGGGCAGGGCTTGTTAGAAATCCAAATTTGAGGACAGCATTCAGGGGAAGGACGGCAGGGGCAGAAAAATGTATCCAGTGTGAGGTCTGTCTTGACTCTTAACTTTGGCCCATCAGGCCCAACAGGAAGACCAAAGTCATTGCGTCCCTAAAGGGAAAAAGGGAAAAAGGAAAAAGGGACAGAAGGGTTAATAGGCAATACTGCTCTAAAATGAGAAAGGCAAGTAATTATAAGTGAAGTTCACCCATGTCATATTTACTGTCCTTATCAAGTAAAGGCTATTTACCTAAATTGGAGGCAGTCTAATTGAGGTCGTCAGGGGTTCCAGGAGGGCTGGGCAGAAAAATGGAACTACTTTCACCTGAGAGAGGGGGGGGGGGCAAAATTGTTAGAGCCGCACAGCGTAGCCGGACCCATCACATAGCTCGGTGGTCTTATTAACAACGCAAGGCTGATCCTCCTCTCCCTGCTGTCTCATTACCACTCATGCAAAAATCAAACTGTAAACACTGTCAGTTCAGAAGAAGAGAAGAGGGGACGAGAGGAGGGGAGAAGAGAGGAACAGGCAACTTTTGGGTAAGAGAGACTTTCTGTTGTCAAGAATAGCAACATTTCCCTAGTCTTTGAGTCAGCTCACTCACTGCAATTTAGCCCATATAGGAGCATCAGCTAGATGTCTAAACTGTAAACTTTAAGAAAGTATAGCTGAGGTAAGGAGAGGTAATTAGAGTCTGTGACAGAAACAAATCCAAAACTCGAGTCAGCTGTAGAGGTGCACATTAGCAGAGGTGGACAGAATAAGAATTAACATGGTACGGTACTGTGTTTCTGTCTTTAATGATCCATCCTGCTCATGCCTGTGAGAATAACTTTCAGACTGATCAATCTAATTAGATGATGAACAAGTGGCCCCCATCTCCTGCAGAATATATCTCCCTTGCTGATCAATAGACCAGTGTTTCTCCTCACTGCAGCTTTTATGTGACATGAGAAATGAGCAGGGCACTTAACTGATGACTTATGAAGTCAAGGTCAGGGGGTCAAAATGTAAAGGAATGATCAATAAAGACGTCAATCTGTTGGACCTCCCACTCTGCCTTTAGTGTGAGCCAGCTAATGAGACTGCCCTAATTATCACTCAACCATCACTGGTGAGATAAAAATATTATTAGTGCACTACTACACACGTGCTCACAAGCACACATTTGAGTGTACACACCTCCACACTAAATAGATTTAGAACATGGTTGTTTGATTAATTCCCATCCTGCCTTCTCACCCATGTCTCTATTTCATAAATTTGGAATTGATTCTGCAGGCATATCAGTTAAGCTCATACTGTAGGCAAATTAATCTTCAATGTAAACTATTTGTTATAAGCATGCAAATGATAGTTTTTATGTTTTTAACAAATAAAATACAGAATAAAATACCTACACAAGAAAACAATAGATTTGATAAAAAACAGAACAGAATTTATTCAACAATACCAGTGTCAAACCAGAATCTCTCTATTTTCTCTTGCTGTGGGGTATCTCATGGGTATTCTCTATGAATGGCAAAAGAACACGGAGTTGAAGGAACAGGTAGCAGCCACCTGTTCTGTTAGCAGGAGACGGTGGCCACCAGGGAGCAGCACTGAGACAAACTGGGTAGGCTTCGTGCCCTTATTCATTTCACATGCAAAGTCAGCTGAAGGTCAAATACAACTTGGCACTCTGCAGGAGCGCCACACCCAATACAAAAAATAGGAAGGGCCACACACTCAGGCTGATAGAGGTCTAAACGTGTCCCCGCAACAGATGGGACATCACTACATAAGAGCTTTGACAAAAAATACACTGACCTCTCATTACATTATGTTGCGATATAAAATCAATGTAAGAATGTTAAGGAACTGTTTGACCTGCACCTGTAGAGTGGAAATGTAGTTTAAATAAGGTACAATCATGTCATTCTCTAGATTGAACTGACCTGCCTGAATTGGTCCAAGTCCATGAAACACGTGTTTACATATACAAACACTAAACACGCTGGTAAAGGTAAATGGGGCATGGGGCATGTGCTCAGAACTTACCAATTGTATCAGTGGGAGAACAGCAGCCTCTGCTGAGCACCCGCAGTAGCGCATTCCAGACAGCCAGACACAATGTGCTCCCAGTCCATTCATAATTCCTCACACGCTCCCTCTCCTTCAGCTTCTCCCGGCTTATCATATATTGTCTGGTTCATTTTGGGGGTGGAGGGGCAGTCCATAGTGGCAATTTGTAAACAGACCTTCTTACTCCAATTTGTTTTAATGTTAAAGTCACTATGTGAACTTGCTGATTTGCGCTAGTGGCTCTGGGAATGTTTGGGCATGTATTGTGCGCACGCAAAAGCGTGATGACAAAACAGTCTTATTGGAGACTGAAGACGGGCTTTTTAGAAGAGATTCTTCAAAATAGCTCCCAAGCCATCTGGGAGGTTACTGTGGAAACAAGGGTGCCATGGCAACGGTGACCGGGGTTACCGAGGAAACGACCGTCACCATGGAGACTGCATCACAGCGGGCTATATTTGAGGCATCCAAAGAGAAGCACGCTCCATCTTTGATCGCTGCGTTTGTTTGTGCGTGAAAGAGCACTGTGTTTTCCTCTCTCACGTGTGTCTTGACAGTCGACTGGCACCTGTGTTTATATGGTGTCGCTTACGCATTAAATAGCCTACCAGGAAGGTTTTATAAAGGATTGTTTTTAAAGACGGTAGCATTTGGACTAGACTGTAACGCACAATAAAGGCATAGCACAGAACGGTCTAATTGAATAATATATGCAGAACTGTGTTCTTCAGACATTACATGTGTTTAAACACACACACATATTTAAATGATTCGGATTATTATAAATAGGCTATGACTGACGAATCACGACTCATAACGCATGTTAATACAATGAGTGTCCTTCAAGTAGCATACATTTTGTACTCATCTTTCACAGTTATAAAGCTTCTATCACTACCTGTTGTGATAATATATTGGCTATTGCACAATGCACAACAGGGCAATCCCCTCACTCTGAGAAGAATATTAGACTAATTAGCTTAAGGAGCTCATTCTCTCCAAGCGCGAATGGAACCATACAGAATTAGGCTATGAATTCAGATTGTTGAAATGAAAAATCCTGATTCTTTGGATGGAGCACAAAGCAGCGTCTCTGAACAGACAGGGTTTGCTCTTTCTTAAGCTCTCTCTCTAGTCCTTGCTTTCTTCATCTGATCTGCCGCTACTTCCACACGCTGGTGCGCAATGACAGAACCAGCTGTTTGTTGACACACCACCCCCTCCTGTGTTCAGAGCCACGAGTCTAAAATTGGCTACACGTCGGTGAAAATCTTTTTGTTTATATTCACACAATTCTGCGAGTTGTTTTGCGTTGTGGTGGGGAAGTTGGGCTGCTGTTTGAACGCGCTGTTGATCCCGTGCTCCTCTATCACCATATACTCGCTCTTGCTGAGTGAGGAAGAGGAGCGAGTCTTCCTTAGCTCCTCCGTGTCAGCCAGAGGCTGACAGCTGCCCACGTGCAGGTACTGTGCCTGCTCCTCGCCCTCCGTCTCTCTGTGATAGAAGTAGTTGAAATTGGAGACGATGACAGGTACAGGCAGGGCAATGGTCAGCACGCCAGCGATGGCGCACAGAGACCCCACAATCTTTCCTCCGATTGTCACTGGATGCATGTCCCCATAGCCCACGGTGGTCATGGTGACGACAGCCCACCAGAATGCGTCCGGGATGCTGCTGAAACCCGAGTCTGGGTCGTCCGCCTCAGCAAAGTAGACAGCACTGGAGAAGAGGATGACACCGATGAACAAGAAGAAGATAAGCAGGCCCAGCTCACGCATACTGGCCTTCAGAGTCTGTCCTAAAATCTGAAGCCCCTTGGAGTGACGCGAGAGTTTGAAGATGCGAAATACCCGAACAAGCCTAATTACGCGCAGAATGGCTAATGACATGGCCTGCTGTCCGTTTCCTTGTCTCTCTGCCAGCTCTGTGCCCAGGGTGATGAAGTATGGAATGATGGCCACGATGTCAATAATGTTCATAATGTTTTTGGAGAACGTGGCTTTACTCGGGCATGCAAAGAAACGCACCAGCAGCTCGAAGGAGAACCAGATGATACACAACGTCTCCACCACAAAGAACGGGTCTGAGAAGGGGCTGATGAAATATGGGAGTGTGCCATTTATCACAGGCTCAATGATGATCGGATCCCTGTTCTCCTCCCTGAACTCCGGTAATGTCTCTAAGCAGAAGATAACAATGGAGATGAGGATGACTAGGACAGATACAATCGCAATGCCCCGTGCGGGACCCGAACTCTCTGGGTATTCAAAAAGGAGCCACACCTGTCTTTGAAATTCATTCTCGGGCAAGGGCCGCTCCTCCTCTTTTATGAAGCCCTCATCCTCCCTGAACTTCTCCATAGCCTCCTCGCCCAGCTCATAGAACCGGATTTCCTCAGAAAAAATGTCAATGGGCACGTTAACGGGTCTTCTGATGCGCCCGCCAGACTGGTAGTAGTACAGAATGGCATCAAAGCTGGGTCGGTTCCGATCGAAAAAGTACTCGTTCCTGAGAGGATCAAAGTACCTCATCCTCTTCTTGGGGTCCCCTAGCAGCGTCTCTGGAAACTGGGAGAGAGTCTTGAGCTGCGTCTCGAACCGTAACCCTGAGATGTTGATGACGACCCTCTCGCAGCATTCGTGATCCGGTTCATATCGGTCCAAAGAGTGGTGGCCCGGGAGAGCCGCCGACTCCTCTAGCATGTTGTCACACGCCACAACCGTCATCACGTCTGCCTCTGTCTCGGTGTATCCGTGGTTCACCAGATTGTCGCCCCGGGTTTTGGATGCGCTCGGCGGGGGTGATTGCAGGAGGCTGAGGTGGTCGTCCATGCGCGGTTGAAGAGGCATTCAGGGGCGGCCGCCTCGCCCCCTCTGCGAACCCCGGTCAACCACAGCCGCCGCCACAGCCTCGTCTCCTCCACCGTCTCTCTCACTCTCTTCTTGTGCTGTACTTTCACTCCCTACTGTTGCTGTTCCCGCCCACGGGGAAGATCTGGGTTTATAAACAGGCCTTCCACCCGCCCACGGAGCGCCAGCGCTGGGTGCCTTTCCCTGTCCTCCGCCAATCGCAGGACGCACCGATATACACAAGAAGCAACAGACGGGCGTCATTCAACACCATCGTTTTGGGCGTGCCCGCCTCTCCGTGCCCTCCGTCTTGTAGACACGAGCTCAAGCGCGGCCACACACACACAAACATACACACACGCATGCCTACTAGGCGAGTCCAAACAGTCTTCTTTTTAAACAAGGTCATTGCCCATATATAGGACATTTCTATGGGCAGGCTACTCATAAATATATCAGTGTCTCATGTTTTCTTTCCGGGAAGGTCTTAAAAGACGCACCAGCATTACGCGCTAGCTTTTATTACACATTTTGTTCATCCAAGAAACGAATTTGGGTGTGCCATGGTAAAATGAAATGCATTTGGAAATGGAATAGTGTTCATCATTTTCGTTAGACAGATTGACATTTTATCTGCGGGATTTTGACATAGGCCATGTATGGTAAATGTCAAAAAGGGCAGCGACAGAGCACAGCATCGCCTGTCCTGTAACATATTTGATCAGATGTCATCACACAGGGGAGTCTGAGAGAGAGAGAGAGAGAGAGAGAGAGTAATCCTTCCGCCCCTGAAACCTGACCAGTATTTATGTTTAACTTTCTTTAAAACTATTGGGTTGAATGTCAATGTCCAGTCAAAATAGTTGAAGGGGTTTGGGGGGGCTGCTGTCCGAGGTGCTGAAATAAAATAAAAATGAACAGTGAAAGTTATCAGGGACCAAGAGTGGTTTTTGTTTTCTTGTTACAAAAATATTTCTGAGGCATAACTCCCCTGCAGGCAGAATCGCATTGATTATGTTAACCTGAGTGGGAGGAGCCGAAGCACAGTAACAACTCTAAACCTCAGTGAAAAAAATACAGGAGGTCAGATAAGTTTGGCACATGGCCACTGTCTGTCTGAAATCTTTAGCTACATATAGCCAGGCTGATCATAAATGCTATGGTCATGAATTAAATGGAAAAAAAGAATGGTTCTATTTTTATTTACATTTTGACCTGAGAGCTTCTTTGCCAAGTTTGCTTAGTGGGTGGGTGGGTGGTGGTGGGCATCTGAGAATTAAATGAGAGAGAAAGAAAGCATGAAGGTTGACAGGTTACTAAGCTGAATCTGCTCAACAAAGACATTACCAAACATCAGAGTGTCAAAAAACCTTTCAGCAGCTCTTTTATGTATGCTTCTCTAAAAGATGAAGTTGACCCTCCGAATGTTCACACTCTGTACTTTCACAGTAACACACTCTCAGACAGCATACCAACAAGTGGAAGGAACACAATACCAAAGGATTGAAAGGAGGAAAGAGAAATTCTGCTAATTGTAAGGGATGGCTGTGTTTGTTGCTCATGAGCATCTGCTTCCTCCAGATTAAATTAAAATGGGCATCAGATGACTGGCCTAATCTAAGAAGTCTCCCATCAACATGGACAATGTGTGGCGAAACCCAACCTGACACATGCAGCCCCACCCTCATAAGCACTGTACTTGCACTGTACTTTTTAGAATACTTTACTTAAATGTATTCCTTTCAGCCTTACAACCCGAGCCCTAACCCTAAAGTGAAATGTTAAACCGGCCCACAGTGTTTTTTTGTTTTTTTTTTATATTGTCATTGGGATGCAGCAATAGTGATCGAATTCTTCTTCTGTTGTCACTTCCACAAATTAAATTTTTTTATAGTGAGCTATTGTAACTCAACTACATTTGTTTTTCAATATTGTTACTAGTTACTTTTCAGACTAAGATTTTTCAAGCAAAAGACATTATCAATTTATTATATATGTATCTTTTTATATACAGTCTATGATATATATATATATATATATATATATATATATATATATATATATATATATATAATAACACTTTATTATAATATAGGATAATATAACTGGGTCATTCCTGGCTATTGGTGACTCTTAAGTCCCCAGAAAGTTACTCTCATTATTGTACTTGAAATAAATAAAATGGTTATTACAAAATGCTAGTATTATACACTGAGGTCTTCTTTATAACATTAACACAAAATATTTCATGTAAAAACATATATTTTAATTTTAATAACCTTTTTGAGGGAAAAATGAGACATTTCTAAATAATAAACACATGTTCTGCTCAAAAAGTCTTGTTTTATTAATATTCATGTATGTGACGGAATAAGGGACACATAAGGTGTAAAAAAAGCTAAGTATTGTTGAATATTTACATTATTAACACTTTGCAATATCTATGTATATGTTCCTAACAGGGTGGAACTTTCTCATAGTCTAGTCTGAACAATCCAGCTGTAATTATTATAATTTAAGTGCTTGAGCTCTTGGCGCAATGGATAAGACACATGCCTTTGGTGTGAGAGAGATCCCTGTTCTGGGTCTAAATGTTAACATACTGACAATTCTACATATATGCTTAATGAAGATTATTAGTAAGAACTGTTACTGTAACTGATACATTCAGTGTAGAGTCTTGTTTTCCTATTGAGGCCACATTGAAGCTGTTTTGTATTAAAAGGGCCAGTCGGTCCTCAGGGAAAGAGCTCAGGGACAGCCTTTTAATGCGGTTTCCACTCTCCGTGTTAAATATAGGACCACCCCAACTCCCTTATTAACCTACGAAATTAGGCTACCTTGCACATTGCACTTGAATGCCTCAAACTAGAATGTGGCTGACTGAAAGGCCTTGAAACAGGCTCAAAGAGCATATGAGGGGGAAGTGGGTCATTTTGCAGGAAGAACAGCTTAGCTGGCTGAGGTCATGGACATCTGGTTGCACTTGAGAAAATGGGCTGGTTTGGATCTTCTATGAGGGACGCACAGCGGCATCCATTCACACAGTTCCTGTAAAAAGGGTGAAGTTAATGTCTTTTGGAGAAAAGTAAGGATGGGGATCACGTATCTGGTCTATCTGGTGGTTGTAGGCTCTGACCTCACACGTAGACTACATGTGCATTAAGTTTTCCTTTAAAAAAGTCTTTGATTTCAGGCTATCTCCTCAGGAAATATTAACATTTGCCTAATTACCACACACCACATGATTGCCACTAATGCTGCCATGGATTTGTCTAAGCTACTGCCCGTCCAGCCGAGCCAATGTTCCTTCAGTTTCTTTCCTCATAAGGTGTTCTTGGGAGTTTTTTCTTGCCTTCATAATGGGCCTGATATCGGTGCCTTGCCAGTTTCCTTGTGCACCAATTGTGCTTGCTGAACAAAGCTGGCTCTAATAGCAAAGCAACAAGACTAAGAGTCTACATTCAAGCTGACTAACAGTGGTGTTTTGAGCTAAAATGCTCATGTCAGCATGCTAACATACTTACGATTCATCTTGAGGGGACATGAATGTGTTCATGCAATCCATCCATCAGTTTACAAGACATTTCACTCAAAACCACAGCCTGTCAGGCTGCTGGGGGCTTCAGAGGAAAGGTCAGTGGATCACCGAAGTCATTAATATTTACTCTATCTGCACAATGGATCTGTATCAAATTTCATGGCAATCTATTAAATAGTTGTAAAGATATCTCACTAAAAAGCAAAAATGTCAACCTGGTGCTAGATTAAAGGTCAGGTGATAACCATAGTCAGGATAGGATTCAGCCACAAATGTACATATTTCATGGCAGTCAATCCAGCAGTTGTTGAGATATTTCAGTTTGGACCAAAGTGATGACCGACTGACAGACCTACATTGTCATCTCAAGAGCTAAGCTGCTGGCACGACTCAAAAAATTATACAAATTTTTCATGTGTTTTAGTGTTAATAAAGCTAGTCACAGGAAGGTAAAGGATAAGGAAGGAAATGGTACTGGAATGCCTGAGCATGTGTGAAACATAAATCTCAAAGATGGGCTTTATTGCATGATAGAAAATCTCTGTGGAGGTCATGTTGGGATGGTTTCTCCCTTGAGCTATGGGGAAAGTTTAAGTGATTCTCTGCTTATATTCCCCCGAGAGAGACCAGGCGGGCTAATGTCAGAGAAAGAAAGAGAAAGGCAGACAGACATCTTTTATTAACAACAGCAGGAGTCTAATGTATATGGTGACTGAGTCATGCCATGCAGTATTTTACATAGAAAATCAAAATTTGTAAAGTAACCATGTGTGCGTCTGCATTCTCTTTTCAATAAGAAAAGATAGTTTACCTAAGAAATAATTAAAATAAAATTATTGTTAATGGTTGTTAACCTAGTTGATGCAATGAGATTCAATGTCTTGTCTTTGTCATTACCCCCCGACAACTCCACCAGTAATCTACTGAATATGATAAATTAGATCCAGATTCTAATCAATGCACTTTTACGAGCAGTGTCTTCCTGTTACTCAGCCAGTGACATGTCCTCAACCATCCCACATGCTCTTCCTATCCACTCACATATCAACAGCAAAAGCACACACGGATGCTATAATATTTTCACAAATGAAGATGAGGCCCATATGGACAAAACTCCTGTGTCTGTGTACGTATTAATCAACTGCTCATATTAGCATAACAATAGATATCAGAGCTAGAGTGCAGCTGCACATGACAGAGGCACAGAGGAGCCAGACAACAGGAGGAGAAGCAGAGAGGGAGAGAGGACAGGGCCATCTGTAGAACAAAGCCTGACTGGCCAGGAGCCCCATCAGGTCCTACTGTAACCTCGGCAACGGAGATAGGGATGGGGGAGAAAGGATGAGGGGAGAGGGAGGAACACGGCTGAAGCTCGGCTGGCCGTGACACTCTGTTATTGTTTGAGCCTGCACGCTGTGTGGAGACAAATAGTGGGGCATACAGGTAAAGCATGCATGTGGACCACCGCACGTGGTTGCACAAGCACAGAAAACCCCCCACCAATTTACAGCCAGGGTCAGCCTTTGCTTGGTTGTGTCTCTTCACCGTTTTGAAACTGACTTTGCCACTTAAAGTCATCTGCTTTTTTATGGGTTTTGTTGGATCCAGTAAGGGTTCCAGCATGACTGGTGCGTCACAATTATAAAGATGTAGGTGATACTTATGCATAAGAGATACAGTCCTAGAGTGTATCTGCTGCAGCAGCAAGAATGAGGTGCTTCCCTGCTTCACACACCAACCATCACTTCCATTTAGATACAGAATGAGGACAGAAACCCCCTTCACATTCACAGGAGAAAATATGGCAAAGGCTGAAGTTGATTGAACTGAGAACTCTAATGTGTTATCCACAGTAAAGCTCTGGAGACCACGTAGGACTTTGATGAATTATAAAGCTTTGTAATTATCTATTAATTAGAGTGTTTGTCATTGTGTTCTGCCCTACTTAGAAACCAAATATTTCTCAGACTGGAGAGTCAGAATGAATGAGAGGTTCAACCATGACAAACAGCTGCTGAATAATTGCCTTACACTTCACGTGTCACTAGATAAAATATAAACCAGAGTGCATGTTCTTTCCTGTGGTAGCGGATCGGGTAGCAAAGAGCCGGGGAAGACATTTTCCTGGGAATCTTAAAAAAGCAGACGTGGGGGAGCCCCATCACATCCTTCCCCCTCTCCACATTGTTCACACTTCAGTGTTTCACACCACCTTCTCCTCTTCCATGTCTCTCACCTCCAGTCATCCCTTTCCACACCTCACAATCTTTTTCTCATCTGTATAACTTTGTAACATTTTGGGCCTCTTTGGGGGCAAAAAACATAGTCTCCTTTTTCATTGCCTGCTGTATACATTGTCTGCATCCCTTTATTTTCCTTTCCACACTTTCATGAACAGTAATGCACAATATTCCCCATATACATTAGACTGTTATTGTCAGGGTTCGTGGAATGCAAGACACAGAGAGAGTAGATGCAGTTCAGTGATTTTAATCCATAAAGGCAAGATACAAGGCTTACTGGTTGGAGGCAGGCAAAATCCAAAAATTACAGGAAACTCCAAATCAGGCAGAACAGAGTGTATTCACTACACATGACAATGACCGGACAAGGACTGAAGACACACAGCAAACATTTAACACCAGGGACTAACAGAACTAAGAGCAGACATGGGCAAAACAACAAACACCAAAGTACACAGACCAGGAGTATACACCTAAGACATGAACTAATGTACAGAACTAAGAACTAAGACACCGAACTAGGAACTAAGATACGAGACAAGACAGATACTAAGTAACTTAAAGATGCGGATGAATAATAATAAAGGCTACACAGAGACTAAAGCAGAATGATCAAAATCAGATTCATTAATGAAACTGGCAGAGAACATAAATTGACATCTAGCAAACAGACAGAACTCAAGCATGATGGTACAGAAACTAATACATGAGACTGGAACAGAACTGAAATCAAGAAAATACCAAAACACCACTAAACACCAGCTGATGGATAATAACCAGATAAACAATAACATAGACTACATAACAGATACAGAAAAGACTGAAATAACAAAACTGAGAACTAAACAAGGCAGGCAGGCACACAGTGTGACAGTTATACATGACTCTTCTGCCATGTTGTGTCGGTATTCGTCAGAATCAGAATCAGCTTTATTTGCCATGTATGTGAACCCATATGAGGAATTTGACTCAGGATTGTGCATTGCTCACGATGTGCTTACTTGCGATACAATACAATATACAATAATAAAATCACACAGAGGCTGCAGTATAGAGAACACATATGTACACACTATAAACAAAAACAATATAGACAGATTGAGACAATAGCGCAATGAGCAGAGTGCAAATGATGCAGGTTATATGTTATACATGGTGGAGGTGGATGAGATATACAGGTACACATACACATACATGCATACATGTCTTCATGTACACAGTGTGATGGAGCATAGTGCAATGGATGCTGGAATAAATAAGTATTATGTACAGGTGTTATGTACATGCAGTTAGTGGATTTGGTATCCAGTATATACAAAATGACAATCTGAATAAGTGGTAACCAGTAAACAGGTGGCTGAATAGAGGCAGAGTTACTGGGTCATTGCACAGGAATTGTTCCTGACACCATGAGGCAGTAATCAGCTGTTGTTCAGAGTGATAGCTTGTGGGAAGAAGCTGTTCCTGAATCTGTTGGTTTTGGTGTACAGTGCTCTGTAGCGCCTACTAGAGGGGAGAAGCTGGAACAGGTTGTGTCCGGGGTGAGATGGATCTGCAGTGATGTTTCCTGCCCATTTCCTGACTCTGGAAATGTATAAGTCCTGAATGGAGGGCAGGTTGGTATCGATGATTTTTTGTTTGATTCGTTGCAGTCTGCTCCTATCCTTTTTGGTGGCAGATCCAAACCAGACAGTGATGGACGTGTAGAGTAGTCACTGGTCTGATAAGAAAAGGTAAGTGCAATTAAAACCAAGACAGACGTGCTAATTGGCTTGACACAAAAAATAAAAATACAAAGCTTTCAGATATTATGATATTGTCAAATCAGCTTAGTTAAATTTATTTTCTAATTGTTTTTATGGTAGGTGTTGGCTGTTGCAAGTGCTTGCTTCTGCATTTAGAAAAATTTCTTGATGTAATAGTATTATTAATGGAACATATCTGTGACCATCTGTGTTTACATTTTGTCTCTGTTGAACATGTTCCTCTCCTCACTGCTGTCTGACTTGGTCTTTCCACCAAGGCTCTGCTCAGGAGAGCCACTGTGGTCCAGATTGTTGTTGGTACATGCTCTAGTGCATCTACAGAGTCCTACTGTCCTCCACATTACAGAGCAAATGTCTTCTCTCAGCTACCACGTGAATCCATTTCAGACACTAATAATAATAATAATAATAATAATAATAATAACTAAAACATTGCTTGACAATATTTTCGTTGTTAATTGATAGTTAGTTTTTGTCTTGGCAAATAGGTACGCAGATTCAATAACACAATAAAGAATTTAGAATGCACAAGCATTACATAGGGTTAGTAGTAAATAAATGGAGGTTAGCCCCAGTATACATGCATGATGGAGGGCTTCAGACAAGGATGGGTTCCAATGCAGGCCACCCACCAGGGTCATTTCCATATTTCTCTTCTGTGGCTTTCTCCCACTGTGTGTTTTACAGATAGATGAAAAGGGAAAAGGGAAGGTGTTTGAGGCCCCGGATGTGTGTGTGTGTGTGTACTTGAGTGATGGTACCATGGGAGGTCCAATACCTTTTGAAAGCATGCCTGGACTCCACAGAGGCAGAGGCAATAAGTCATTAATAATACTAAGCTGACACACACACACACACACACACACACACACACACACACACACACACACACACACACACACACACTGTGTGGCTGGTGTTCCTTGGTGGCCTCACTGGCCTCCATGTACGCTCTCTCAGGCCATACATCCTTGGTAAGTGGGTCAGCCTGTCCTTGCCAACAGCGACTGTGCGAACATGAACTTTTCTCCTTCAGTTTATTTTTCTTTTGCACCTTTCACCGCCAATCACTTTCTTCACCACTTAACATCAGTGCATTGTGCTGTACATCTTGTGCGTTCAACACACATGTGAGTGTGTGTGGAGGACATTTTAAAGAAATTCCTAAAGTAATTGTTAATCCCCCTTGAGTACAAGGTCACACAGGCAACACTGACACTTTACTTTCATTAACATATTACAACACACAACGAGTTAGCTCTTTGTCCCCCATGTGTTCTTTGTAAAACCCACCGTAATTATCGTGCTCATGCAAATGAAGCTTGAACAAATAAAAAAGTTCATGACATTTGACTTCATGTTCATATCCTTTATCGATTTATACAGTCAAGGTTAAGTTTCCATGATGAGGGTTTAGAAAAGGTGAAAGACAAGTCACTATATTCGCAGGCACTTTTACTTATAGTAAAAAAAACAGTGTAATGGTAATAGTCAATTCTATTATCTTAGTACCTTTCAGTAGTAACTTCAAGAAAGGTTTGGGGTCTTTTAGGACCACAAACTAAGAAGAAAATGAAAATGTAGAAACTTTTAAATGTTGACTCTGCTCCATATTATTAATAAAATGACAACATACTGAGGTGTAGACATGCCAAAGTAATTCATAAAATGTACAAATAATCTCAATCTGCTAATCTGGTAATGCATACTCAATAGCAACCTACATGTATGATATTTGCAGTAATTTACAACTGATATAAGATGGTTGGCCTGCTAGGTCTCCACTTTGCACACAGGCCTGCTAGTTGTGCACCCTACCATATTTCTTTGTGTTTTCTGTTTTATTAAAAAAAGCTAACTGAATTAAATAATTAATTGTCTTAATCACTGTTTGCTGAAGTTTTAAGTGGAGCTTATTAGCAGAGTTTCAGGAGTGGGACCATCAATCATGTCACTGCTGGCATAACCATAAATACCCTCATCCTCTTCTTCGCTCTCACATTCTTTGGTCCAAATTATTAATTTCCTTTTCCTTAGTGTCTATAGGTTTTCCCTACAAGGTTATCTTTAACAAACAGTCTATCTGCTGATTAACTGGCCTAAATCTGCTGGATGTTTAGACTTCACTGCACTACATCACACTGAAATCTAATGGTTAATGTATGTGCTCTAATCTGTAGAGACAGTGAGTTCTGTAAACATGTTAGATGGTTAAAATTCAAGTTCAACTGGACATGGTTGAAAATCCTTGAAGACGTTTGCCTCTCATCCGAGGTTGGCTTCAGTTTTGACTGACGGGTAGGGAATCCCTGCCATTGTGGGGTCGTTATCACACAGGGAACTTAGCCAACCAGAGCAAGACCTTCTGTCCAAAGAATTAAACTTCGCCATCACACCACAGCAGCCACCAATAGTTTACCTCATGACTGCAACAGAATCCGCCATAAGGAAAACCAACTTAACAGAAACAGAACAGCTCAGGCTGTAGGTATAGGCAGCCTTTTCCAAACTCGAAGGCCCTCCCACTTCCAAATTATTTAGCCTCAGGTTATAGATGACCTCATGACCTCTTATTAGCATGAGTGCAAATAAAGGTTATGTTTTTGACCAGTGCTTGCCTTTCAACTGCTGCAGATTAACCTGCTTGTCAAGACTGACTCAGGAGAAACTCCAAATACCAGCTTCACCTCAGCTTCAAATGAATGTGCTGTCAGACACACATTCAGACAGTGAACACATGCAGTCCAGCAGTTCCTGTTTGTGTGTGCATATTGTTCACTATTTTTTTCTCCCCCATCATTCTTTCTCTCCTCTTGTCCACCACTCACTCATTCATCAGACCTATCTTCTTTCCACCTGCCTTCTTCCCCGATCACTGGCCTCTCTGAAAGGTGTTACCTTGATTAATTATTCAGTGATGGCATTTAGATATCTCCGACCTTGTGAAAAAAGGAAACACATTTATATGTGTTAATAATATATATTTTTTCTGAATAAAGTTTTCAATCACACATGGCTTTGTGAGGTGGTTTTTCTAAACGAGAGGCACGTTGCAGTTTTCGAAACAGAACTGAAAAATTTACAATTGAGATGAAATTAACAGTTGAACAATAACAATAACTAGATTTTAGTGCAATGAAAGCATGTAAGGCTGATTAATACAGTGCACATTTGAATACAAAACAGCAGTGATCACTAATGTGTTATGACCAACGGTAAAAATTTGGCATTTTAATTGTAAAAAGTGGGTGGAAGAACATAATGGTGTAATACTTTGAATGTTGTTAATGAAAATCTCACAAGAAGTATTGATTTTATTAATTTACAAGAGAAGATGTAAATATCAGGACGTTTAGAAAAAATATAACCCTCACGCTCTGGGAACAATAAAACAAGGATTTCGCTATAGACCTTAAATGAAAGTGCACTAAAATAGGACAATCAATTAACATGGTCCACAAATGATAACATTTGAATCGATAGCTCGCAGATATAGTAACTGAATGTTCTTGCCAAACATCAACCAATTAAATGTCAGCAAGGAACAGAAAATCTTTTCTTTCTAGAACAAATGCTGAAACACAGTAACAAGAGAGGTACGTCTGTAAGACCATCAGAGCCATTTTCCAAAAGCATTCCTTCTGCATGCAGGGGAAATATAAAGAGAGGAAGGTCTGGCAATAATTACAGAAAGGTGGGAATATTGAGGGGAATTGTACTTCCAATTGGATTGTTTATAGGTAGAAATTCCCACCTCACACACTCATATCTATTCCACCTGTCCAGCTGCCTGGCAAGCGAATGTCTTTGTTATGATAGACGTTCAAACCATTTACACCGCTTTGTTAGTTTTGCAACAAATATATCAACAGATTGGCAACCTGTTTTCGGTCATTTAAAAAAAATATATATATATAATAAAACCATAAATTTAATACTTTTGTCACTGGTCTTTTAAAACTCTCTTTGTCATTTGGTGCATTGTGTGCTATGATTCTGTGCTCATTAATTAGACACACAATCTTTCTGTTCCCTGTTGTGAGAGAGGACAATGTGATGAAAGAACTAACCCAATTTCTCACAGCTTCCCATGAAAGGCTGCTGATATGATTGTCTCAAGCACACACACACACACACACACATTGCACACATACATGAACACACATATGATTGCTGTCAGTTCAATGATTGATCAATTATCCCTCTAACTGGAATCATTTGAGAGTTGGGCACTCCTACAACAATAGGAAAACAGCCGAAGAACTTACTGCAAGATGAGTCCAGCATACTATTTTAGTGAGTGGCATCATTCTGAAATTATAAAGTTGGTACATCTGTGCTTTTCACTCACCTCTGGTGGACTAAAGGTTGCTGCTGTGGGACCCAGTGTTATTTTTATTCAGAAGAAAAGATAGGAGAGGAGAGAAGAGAAGATGAGAAGAGAAGAAAATTAGTTATAGTAAGTACATAGGGTATTTTTGTTCTGTCTGTCCCTTCAGAACAGGGCAAAGGGCTAATAGCACAGAGACTGCGGAAGGCCTGAGCAACTGGAGGAATCAGAGCAAACAAAAACTGCCACTCCACAGACACACACATAGACATACATGCTGCATGTGTCCCCACGCTCGCTCACCACAGACCTCCCCAGCTACCCACTTTGACAGATGACTTCCTTGGGCATCTAGAGGATGTGAGACAGTGTGAATTGAATTTCAGTAAAAAATAAGGAAACGTACATGAGCACTAATACAAAGACGTGCACACTCATCCACATAGCCCATACACAGAATGACATTGGTACAGTTAAGTCTCAGTCACATGCTGTCCTCAATCTGTATGAGACCTCGCGTCATTTTGTCCTCCATTATGCCTCTCCATCCTTCCTCCATTTCTCACCCATTGCCTCCATCTTTCAATTAATCATCTACTCTCCTCCCATTCCAGGCTTTTCCTGGATATAGCTTGTGTGTGTGTGCATATCTTTGTGTGCTCTGCGACACAGGGGGAACCGATCCTGCAGGAACCATGATTGTTCTCGAGAAAGTAATTTACAACACATGTAGCAAAACGCTGTTAATTCTCACTGTTATGTATCTACCTGGTCAAATGGCTAAAGGGCTCCATTGTTGAACACGTGGGTTAGATGTCTTTCTAGTTTATTTGCTTTTTTTAATTATTAGGCTAGTGTGTGCGTATTGTATGTAGAGTTTTATATATAGTTGCTGTCCTTAACAGTTTTTTGGAATTTGTAAAAGTTAAAGAATAAAATGTCTACATTTTGCTCCACTTTCCTTGGACTCTACTACCAGGGAAGGGAAATATCTGTCTCTTTAGCGGTTCAATGTGGCACACTGCGTTAATATAATTTTTTCTTCAACTTCTTTTGCAAATAAATAATCCATTATTTTTTATTACTCTCATTGCATGTGACCAAACTGGCCAACAAAATACAAATATACAAGGTACAAGGTATTTATCATTATACAACACAAGGTAAGGTTGCATAACAAAAAGAAAGTTTGCAGTCCCTTCCTGCTACAGATAATTAAACATTTATTAATATATGGTAATATAGAATAAATAAAAATTAAATTAAACAATATATACTACAGTTATTGATTTAAATATATGCACAGGCTACATGTAAACACCCAGAATATTCCACAATGCATTTTTTAAATTTTCATCTGGGGTGAATGTAAACAGCAGCAACAGGATGATAATTATATATATATATATATTTACATAACTTCTATGTCTATTAGTATAACCCCCAGACTAACTGAACAGACACATCAAAAGCCTACCTGAAACTCATTTGTTCAGCCTTGTGTGCCACCACCAAGCAGTGACCTTCAGGGGGACAAACCAAACCAAAGAGGGATAAAAGGATGGGGCCTACATGGAATGAAGGATGGAGCGATGGAACGAGAGCGAGATTAAGGGTGTGTGTTTGGAGGGGCAGTCATTCCATTAAACTGCTGACTCTCCTCTGGCCTGTGATGGCCTTTACCATAGCAACAATGCCCAAAAGAGGTATGTTAATAATGTAACAGACAGGAGAATAAAGCTGCCAATCAAAGAGCTTCAGTCCCCACTGCACTGAGTGAATTATTCACCACATGCACTGATTAGAACAGGGATAGAGAGCGAGAAAAAGAGACTGACAAAGGTATGGAGAGCGTGACAAAAGGAGAGTGATGTGACTCGAAGGGGAGGAGGAGAGACAGACGGAACAGGCGAAAGGAAGAAAGGAAGGTATTCGCTCGTTATGTAACAAAGGCGTTGAAAGGAGAGATCAGTAGGCTGTGGCTCATTTCAAACAAGACAAAGTAACAATCTTGTTGAAAGAGAGGTGGCAATCTCGTGGTACAGTACCGCTCTGCTGGAACACAGGATCATTTTATGTCTCTCTTTGTGTAAAATCCTGTAGTTCTGTGCTAAAAAAATGTAATGCCAAGCTTAATACCAAGCCATTAACTTTTTTCTTGACAGCTTCCATCTGTCTGCCTCCATTCCTCAGTTTTCTTTTATTCCCTTTAGATGCTCGGAAAGCTGTAAGCAAATGCTTACCATTCGAAGGTGGAAATGCACATTCACACAAACAAAGGAAGCATATGTTAACATGTCATCTTTTAGTCACTGATAGGAATGCGGATCTCAAGACAAGCAGCTGCAAACACTGTAAAGAACAAAGACACATGGGGTAGTAGCATGGGTGTGAGTGTTAGAGAGAAAGAGAATGTGTGAGAGAGAATGTTTTCTTAAAGAATGTCACAAAAGGATATAAAACTGCAAAAAAAGACGGTTGATTTCCTGGCAAACCTTTCGTCATTAGAATGCAATTAGTGACTTAAATACATTGAGCTCAAGTATAAATTTAGCCTTTATATGATCACTTGCATGCTAGCAGAAGCAACAAATGGATGGAAAGAAGTAGATTAATTTGAAGCCTGTAGCGTCAAAGGAAACGTGCCACATAATCATTTACACATGCACGCACACAAGACAGACATGCAGTAACACATATGCAAGGGTTTTCCATAGGCAGAGGTATATTGATGTTCAAATGTTAACCAAGTTCTTTTAGTTAAATTGTCCCAATATGTAAACTTCTAATTTCTTTAGGGCTACATTTGGTAGGTTTTGCTTGTATTTTGATTTACTTAAACAGATTTTGATTCACACTTCAGCATGAATTGTCTAAAAAACATGAATACAGCCAATCCAAATGTGTTTATGAATAATCTCACAAAGCCGTAATTCCTGTCCTGGTTTATTCATTTAGTTAGCTGTGCACTGTACGTCTAACACAGCATGTGTGTGAAAACACAGCAGTCCCCGTGCACTCTATCTTTACTGTTTTTCCAGGGTTTTTGGCGACCCTTGCGACGTTGGATGAAACATCCTTTCTCCACATGGATGAGTGTGTGTGTCTGTGTGATTAAAAGAGAGGGTTTGTGTGTGTGTTTTTGCATGTGTGTGTGTTGAGGGTGGTAAGATGTTGCTGAGCTTTGTTTTTGTCAAGATTACACATGGACATGGAATAACGCCTGAGGCAACCAGATGGAGTCTCTCTGTATGAGAGCTGCACAATCAAATTCCCCTTTGCAGTCCAGCACTTAATCACTGTATGAGTATGAGACATGCAGCAGTGAAACTGACTATCAAGCGGCCTTTCTATGAGTAAGTAAGTCCAACTCCTGGTAAGAAAAGCTTATAAAAGTCATGTGGTCTAAAATAATTGGATGAAGAGGAACATAATGAACAGCTTGGTGGGGATGTGAAAAAGTCCCCAACATCTTGTCCCAGTCACACACTATAAAGGGTAAATGTCTAACACTAGAAAATGATTGTTATGCATTACCAAAAATGATAGAAATAAATAAATAATTAATAATAGTATTAAAGTCAGTTTGACTTGCTTGTCTATTTTTCCTGTCTACTCACTAAACAGGAAACTGACAAACCCCATATTTATAATTGAATTAGGAGAGACTTCATCTGACTGAACGAATGATTTATTGCACAATAAATATGGAAAATGTGAATAGGCTTTTGTGATATTGTGGTATTTAAGCCATTAGGTGGTATAGAAACACCCTGGGCCTGGATATGATGAACCGGAGGTGAATGGGGTGGAGGAGGGCCGCAGCGATTTTGCACTGGCATGGCAGCTGACAGCAGGAGAGAGAACAGATTTGAAGATTGACAGTGACAGTGATTAGCTGATGGAGATCATGGCAAAATCTGCTTGGTTTAACTAAAGTGTGAACACCGTAAGTTGATAAGAGAAGCAGGAAGAGAGAGAGTGTATGAGAGAGGGAGAGAGTTGTAAATGAATGAAGCATAGACATAGTCTTCCTGGTTGAACGTATGATGAGCCTCATTTGAAACTCTATTTATAAGTACATTGACAGAGGCTGTCATATTCACCTCATCCTTTTTACAGTGTTCATGTTTACTTATTATTCTTTTATTTATGTTGGATATGGGAAGTTGGAATAGAAAACGTTGGTGCTTGCGGTGAAGTGTTTGTTTGGCATTTCAAACATTTTATTGGCACTAGGAGTATGTCTCACAAACTGTATCTGAGGTAGCTGACATAAAGCCGGAGTGTGACTAGAAAAGATGTCTGGGCACCATGTACAAAACCTCTGGTCCAACTTAAAGGAGATGGAAACCTGAATCCAGACACAGATGATCACAATATTGAACCAGTCATGAAACACTAATTTCAAGAAAGGTTGCACTGGACACAGGACAGTTGCCTGAAAGCATGGGTTTCATCCTTTTAACCTTTCTCCTTTAAACCCTTAAAAGACTGAAAAAGCTTCAGTGTGTACAGATGACAAGATACATGTCCTAAGTCCTTTGCACAAGCTAGAGAGAAGGGAGGACTGCTGTATTAACATTTCATTTTAACAAGTGACTTATGAGGAAACATTTTCTGATATATGCTCAATAGTATTATGTAATATAATCAATATTTTATCATTTTTATTATTTTATTTTATTATTTAAAGTGCTCTATAAATACATTTTGCCATCAATAAAGTGATTAGAGGCTCCATTAGTGAAGGTTGTGTAATGAAAACAGGACAAAACAGCTGGCATATAGATGACTGGTGTGCACATTAATGTGCATGGGGCCTGAGTGTCCCCCATGAAGATATATTTATTCATTTAGCTGACGCTTTTATCCAAAGCGACTTACAATTGCTATTTATGTCAGAGGTCACACGCCTCTGGAGCAACTAGGGGCTAAGTCTTGCTCAGGGATTCATTGGTGGGTCCCTCTCAGATCGCTGAACTATCGGCACAGTATCTCAAAGACACCAGAGAGATCAGCATCTGTAGTCACTACAGCTGGCAACTCACACTCCACATCCTCAGCCGATCATTTTTCAACCTGTAGGCCAAATGCAGCACAACATTTAAACATAGAAGCTCAGTCTATAGATCTTAATTATGATGCTTGTGGTCTAAGAAGCTTGATCTAGGGCTTCATAAACCACAGGGTTCAGACTAACACTCCACTGAGACTGACATAATGACCACCACTGCCCCCCAGTGGCCTGCAAAAGAAACTGAACAGGGTAGCCTGCACTTTGCCAAAAAGTACAGGTATATAGCGGAAAGTGCTGCAAATACTCCCCATCACAAAAAGACAAAAGAGAGAATAAGGAGCCGTAAGTTAAAAAAGAAGAGTATGACATATGAAAAAGGGTGGGAGGAGAGTTAAGGAGAGTGAAGGGAGAAGAAAACAACAACAAAAAGAAAAGAGATGTAGAGGGAGACAGCCAGCCTTTGTATACCTGTACAAAAGAGCAGACAAAGAACCATGGACACCTGATCACCAAGGCCTTGCACCAGAGAGAGAGAGCCCGCAGGAATAAAGAGAGAGACCGACAAGGGCATGAAGTGCATTTGAGCATATGTGTGTGTCTGTAAGAGTGTGTGTGTTGTATCTGGGGAAGGGGTGAAAGCCAGGAAACAGGTCCTCATTGTGCAGCACAGAGTAATGAGGGCGGTAATGAGGGTTTGGGTTTCCAGAGCTGCCCATTACAAGCGCACCTTGGCTGGGCCCGAGAGAGTCAGGGGACTGAGGGAGCAGAGGAGGGGTGGTGCGTATCAATGAAGATAGGGAAGCTTGATCTAGATAGCAGTAAACAGCCGTCAGTCTCAAACTACCACAGGGAGTATTAGTGACACTGTGGATTTTGATAATACAAGATAATGGGTGTTTATTATTTAATATGTTGCACGTTTTTACATGTTAAATATGTCAATTTGCATTTTCTGTAAATAAATTGACAAATATTTCCTACAAAATATGTTTCTACTTTGGGTTTAATTGTCCTATTTTTTTTCATTGTGCTTGTCTCTGTAGTATTATTATTGACCACCTGGGGGAAGCAAATAACACTGAAGCTACTCTGTCTCCCCCAAAATATGATGACAAACCTTTATCAGCAGCATCATCATTATCATGGACTATCTGATGACTTACCGGCATTGTTAAACATACATATATGTACACAGACAGACACGCTTCTATACTTGTGAGGTCCCTCACTGACATATGTGTTCCCTACCATCTAGCCTCCCAACCAGAACCATCACAACTTACACTATACCCCCCACCTATACCAAAACCCAGTGGGGGAAGAAGTACTCAGATCTAAAGTAGCAATACCACAATGTAAAAATATTCTCTTACAAATAAAAGCGGTGACTCAAAAATATACTAAAATAATCAATCATTTACTACGGAGCAGAATTGGATTTTTTATTAATGATGTATTAATGTGTGAGCAGCCTTTCACTGTTGTAGCTGGTTGAGGTGGTGCTTTTAACGACTTTACATACTGTTGGGTGCTATTGCTTATAGCAATGTCTCATAATTCTCAAACTAATCCAGCTAATCCCGGAAGTGACAACTGAAACAAACCGTAAGGTCTAATTTTGTTCCTTCATGTTTTACATGTTTGAATGACAATAAAGAATCGAATCTGAATCTGAATATTTAATTTGGTCCTCATTGCCTCAACACCTGTACTCTGTGCTAAAACAATAAAGTTAGAGATAGATAGAGCATCTTCATTCTCACTGCACCGGGTATGATACAGGTATAACAAATGCAAACATTCCAGGCTAAAGGAAACAAATGAAGTTCAGACTGATGAATGAAAACACACACATTAAAAACACACATACACACGCAAACACTTTGTTATTTCCTTATTTACCGTGAGACAACTTCCTCTTCCACTTCAATAACTAAACAACCCCTATAATGCAAACAGTATATTTTGCCTAATCTGACAGGCTGAAAGGCCACGGCGGAAAAGAAATAACACGTTAATAGCTAGGTGAGGAGGGATTTACTGTATAATACATGTGTACTTTCTGTATGTATACACAATGAATTTGAGAGCTGTCATCTTTATGAAACAAGCCTGTGAGCAGTTGGCCCTGCTGGCTGGGAAATAATGTAAGATTCAACAGCAACCCTGGTTGCTTACAGAGGTTAATCTGACTTTTAGTGAAATCACTCCAGACATGGGAATTCTGTAGTGACTCTTAGATCGCTTCATAAAGTCTCCCTCCTCTCATTTCCCTCAAGGTGTATGTCTTAGAGAGCTTTACAGTGCTAGCTTTACAAGAGTTTGTCCAGAGACACAAATGGCACCTGATTCATCTGTGTGTGTGTATCCAGCAGAGCTGTAAAGCCTTCGAAGTCACCTATTCATCCCCCAGCTTGGTTGTGTGACTGTGTACACTCAGGAGACTGACACTGAGACTGGGGCAAAACGAGCTAGCAAGTGGAATGTAAGCATTTGAGAAATGTGAGAACTTGTCTGCAACTTGCACTGTGTGCAGTCCAAAGAAACATTAGGGTCTGTGCTTGTGTTTGTGTGTGTGTCCGAAACCTCAAAGTTTACCTGACTAGATTTTGTAAAAACCATGTTTAGATTCTTACACAAAGACTTTGTGTAAGAATCTAAACATGGCAGTTATTTTTACAGTTATCATTTTACAGTGTATCTCCTCCCCCCGCTACACTTTTTAAACATTAGAATTAATATGTTCAAGATGAAAAAAGAGGAAACACTGTATGAATGTGACCTGGGTTAGAAAGAGGAGGTAAAAAAAGGTAACACCTTAAGGTTATCTGGCATCATGCCATGACACTTTCCATCACACTTCTAAGAAGACTGTGAGTGTGTGCAATTCATTATAATGTGGGGACAAAATCTGTTCACATCACCACATGTGGAGACTTATCTACCATATGGCGACAAGTCCCAATCCCGACAAGAGTTACTATTTATTTTAGGGTTAAACCTGTAATGCAGAACTTTTGTCTCCCCCCTCTGACAGTGAGAGTAATTACTCTGTCATGTTCTTATGGCTAGTTTTAACTCTTGGTTTTAGGTCAGTTTGTGTGTGCTCGTGCACTTCTGTCTTTGTGAGGACTTCTTTGAGTTTCAAACTCTGAGAGTGAGGACATTTTGAGCAACAATAGAGCTCTAGGAAGACAAAGTCATTGTTGGTTGGTTGGTCAACGACTTTGGTTCAGACTGAAATTTCTCAACAACGATTAGGCTACATTTATTCTGACATTTAATTTAATGCCATCTGCGGATTGAGATTTGTGGTTTGGAGTGAAATCTTGAAGTCTCAAAAACTATCAGATGGATCTCCGTTCACACAGTTAAAGCAATGATTATACTTTCTGCCTCTGCATCTACATCTGCGTCTGCGAGTACGCGAGGGACTGCGAGGGTCCGCTTGATGAAAAAAAATGTCATCAGAGGGTGATTTGTCATTTTATTTCTGAATATTTATAAATAATATAATATTATGTTAATGTTAGCTGTAAACTTTTCTTCTTTTTTTGTCTGTGTTTGTCTGAGTTTAGAGGCATAGTTTAGCATAGCTTGTGCTCACATGCTGGTATGTTATGTAATGTATGTCATTTTATATGTACTTTGTACCCAACTTGAAATGTATATATGTTGAACAGTTGTTAATACAAAATGAATAAATAGTACATCACCTACCTATTACAGACAAAATGGTGATCTTTGGCAGCCACTGTACTATTAGCACAAGAATGGGGTTTTTCCACAGAAGTACACCTACTACATCGAACAACAATATTCTTCCACATAAAATGCAAACAAAATATGATATGTCTGTATCTGTTCATCTTTCCACAACTATAATTAAGAAATATGCAGCATGGTTCAGCATTAGCAGAACCATTAGTTCAGCAGAACACCAATCTGATAACAATTACTATGGGTAGCAGAGAGACCAAATACACTACAACATATGGTTATTTAGCTTTTGGCCACTGTCCATACCACCCATATTCCCCTGATGGCTTGCATTTACATGACTCCAAGCAAAGCCAGATTGATTTGGTTAGAGCTTTGAGGCTGACTGGCTGGACAAAGGCTTTTGGAGTTTCGTGATTAAGGCTACAGTTTGATCAAAAGCAATGGATTTATCCTTTTTCTGTGCATAATAACTTTAATTATGTGGGGATTGGTAACTTTTCCCAAGTTGCATACTGCCTTCTTTTATTCTGCTTTTTGAATGTATGCTGAGAATTACTCTAAACTGTGAAATTCATTATTAGCCAGTATGCTCTAGATGTGTCTGCATGTTTAGCTTTGCCACAAAATGTTAGCTAAAGAAAAGACAGCAGTGACCCTGTCATGCCTCCCTCTCAGTCTATGAGCTCTCAATTATACCCCCTACACACAGAGGACACACCAACAGCCCCGCTGCACAGCTACTAGTTGTAAATTTCCTTCTCTCGCTCTAATTCTTCTCTTCACACACACCGTTTGGCCCAGGTCCCAGTCATGCTACTCCTCCATTAAGGGTCCTTGTGGCAGTGGGGCTGCCCTATCGAATGCCTGCGTCCTGTTTGATCCCATCCTAGATTTCAAAGGGAGACACCTGATCCCTGCCCTCGGTGAGGTGGGAGGGAGTGGACATGGGGAAGGACAGTGGGTTGGGAGTACAATGTTTGTAATAGATGGGTACAGGCAGAATCCTGGTCCTCTCTCTCCCAAGGATCTTGTTTCAATGGACAGGCAGTCAGGTGCGTTGAGGTTGAGCTGGTGGTCTTCTCGTATGTGGAATCCTCTACATCAGGGGCCTCTTATTTCAACCTTGAGTGTAAAGCATGTTCTCCCAGTTACCTCATGTGTACATAGAACCGATCCTACCCACGTAAATATGAACAAATCCTTTGTCGTAGACAAGTATAATCCTGTGGAAATTGTTTCCCAAATCACAGTCACAAACCTTCAACCATATTATTAAACTATTAAACTGTTAGGGTGTGGTGTGGGGACAGAGTGGACCCAAACGCAACTCTGGGGATTAACAGGTTTATTTAGGAGAAAAAAGGGGTTGAGGGACTGGAGTTGAGGGGAGAGGTGGAAGCTGGGGAGACGCAGGCATGGGAAACCGAGGAGACTGAGACCAGAGGGCCAGGGGGCACTGGGGGCGAACTGGGAGGACGCCATGGGGGAAGTCCGAGGGGAGACGGCAGGTAAGCGAGCCCAGCCGACTTGACGGGGGACAAGGGTGAGTGAACCTGGGGAGAGACAGACAGACAAACGGGGTTAGTGGCTATGGACAAACTAGGAACTGTGAGACAGATCATGCAGGTTACGTGATAGCTTGAGGGATCAAGTGAGACCGGGTTAAGAGCAACGACGATCAAGCAGCGATGGAGAACCGGGGTAGAAGTACTGTTGGAGATGAGGCTGATTGCTGGCAGGTGTGGCAGGCAGAGGAGGTGGCTGACAAGGTGCAGGTGCAGGTCGTTGGCTGGGCTCAGGAGCGGAGAGAGAGAGAGAGGGAGAGCATACGCAGGGGAGGAGACACAGGGAGGCAGGCAGAGTACAGGAAAAACAGAATCACAAAACAAAAAAGGAGAAATAACCAGGACACTCACCGTCAGCCAGGCTGCCACCACAACAGTAAACTATGGTTCAAGATATAGTTATGGCTAACATTTGTCCCTCCACTTAATGCCGCTGCAGTACAATGGGATGCAGTACAATGGGATGCAGTACAATGGGATAATCCAACGTTTTTTGTTTAGCATCTGGTAAATTTGACTTTTTTTTTCCGAATTGAAAAGACTTTTACAAGATCAGAAGCACATCAGCTTATTTAGAAAACAAGGTTATTGTCATTTATGGTGACGTTTTTGTTCTTTGCGGTACTATACCCAATGCCTCTTGTGACTGATTGCAATTTACTCCTTAAATCACCTTAAAATAAATTTTCTTAATATGAGTGATGTGATCCAACATAAACAAACAATTTCTTTGTCAAAGTTGGAACAGTTCTGGTTATTTTTCTGTCTGTGCAGTTTTATCTGTGCTCTTCTCGGGTTTGAAGTGGGTGGGATGTCATGCCTCTCTATACAGTGTGCACCAATCAGGATTTAGCAACATTTGAATCAGAATCTGATGACATTTGTGAGGTAGTTGTGTATATTCCCAGCACTGCTAATCAAATCAGAGAAAACCCAAACCCCATCACACATTCCTAATGAAGTATATTAGATTTAATCAATATAACCAAAGCTTGGTTTAATTAATGGTTAATGGTTAATTAATAGTGTTTACAATGTTTTTGAGCATATATTTTGCGGTGCTTGGCTCATTTACATTGGACTTAGAATAAGTGTGAGTTATCATTGCTCATTGCGAACAGGTGTGTGTATCATAGACTGTATAAAACATTTACGTAGTGTCCTTGACATCACCCTTAGGTTTCTGAGGAGGTGCTGTGAAGTGTGATGTGTGTGGATCCTGGAGATTCCTGCCTTTGCAATCTTGGCAAACCCATTCTCACTCCCAAGTCGTCACATATGGACACATGGTCAAGACCCATTGGTGTCAGTTTGTAACTTACTGGAATGCCCCTTAATGTCATATTTCATGGGGTCATTCAAGGGGTCTTGACCAAGCATCCATATGTGACGAGTTGGCAGTGAAAATGTGTTGTCTTGGCAGTGCCTGGCTCTGGAAAATGCAAAAATGGGCAAAGCTAAGGCTTCACCTCCATTTTTTTGCGTGCGTAAACTAAATGAAATTCTTGAGTCAGAGCAAGGTCAGGTTGGACGTGTTATAAACATGGACACTAGGGGCCTAATGTGTTCTTGAGCATTGGTAGGAATTTTTACAGTTGAAAAACAGGCTCAATCGCCTTCCAATCAGGTGGAATTTCTGCTAGTTGATGCGGCTGTTTTGCACTTGGGCTTTATGTGTCATGTATCATGAAAGCACTACCTTGGCCATGATTGTTGATGAAAAACAGTAATCTGAAGTGCTGGCTTCATCTGTCAGACATGTAAACAGATCATTAACACATGTTTGTTCAGACACAAACACAAATGATGTGCAATCATAGAGCATATACAATACAGCCTTTACTGTACCCATCAGAGGGAGAACTGGTTGTTTCTTGTTTTGACATCAACATCAAGCAGTTAGAGTCACACAGGGTGAAACACCATGATAGCTATAAAACTAAAAGGAACTGATCGAATTTGAATAAAAATATTTCTGTTAATTGATAAATTGTTTATCTGAGACACTAAACTAAATTCATCACTCCACCAAAACTACTGTATCACTACACCTAAATCATAAACAAGGCATAAACTTGTCTTTCCCTTGCCTTATAAAGCAATGTAGAAACCTGGTCACTTAGTGCTATGTTTAAGGCCAGTCCACTGGTGCATTACTGCTTACTGTTCTAATAACCTATGACCTAAATTGTCTTTTAAGGACCAAATCCTAAAATGATCACAAAAAGTCCTAAAGAAATCCATAAAGACTTTGTGTTTTCCAGATTCCAGCTATCTGTAGTATACATGAGAAAACTCCACCAATAATTATTTAAACTGAGAAATCTGAGGACAATCATTGTTAGAGATGAGGAGTTGGATTTTGGTCTGTAAAGGGATTCTGAGAATATGCGGTACTATGGCTCCTGCAGACTCTTAAATCACTTATGCATCCATAAAAATTCTGGACGGCAATCAAGTGGAAATCTCTCCTGTACTATAAGATCTCATGTGCTGTATGTGTGTGAGTATGTGTGTATAAAAGGTAAATCATGCAGGGTCACACCCAGAGGTATCTCTAAGGCAGGTCGAACTACTATATCACAGTGTCAGAGATGCCAAACAAGCACCTGTGTCTGGAGCTGTGCCTTTAGTCTGCACACAGCACTCCAGTAAGAAAATTTCTAAACCTGCTTAAGACCATTTCCCCCTCCGGTTTTGATTTGATGAGTATTTATGTGCAGCACTGTAGTCAGCTTTACACATTTGGTTTTGCAACATACAGCTGAAAAGCCACATGTTTACTTAATGGTTAAGAAAGTAGCTTGCTCACCCAGGGAAGCATGTTAGGATCCATGGTGGTCTGTTTCCTTTTCTTTATGAGGTGAATTAGTGAAATACACAGCAGCTCATTATGTAAGACCTTTACTACATGGGTTTAGTCAGCAGCAGCTAGCACGTTGTTTGTTTTGTACAGTATATGTATTCTTTACAGTAACATGCATGCAGACAATTGTGTGTGTACACAGTGGCGTTTCCATCACTTCAGATGACATTACATTGACTTACATTAAAAATTTAAAAATAATTTATTTTATGGGCACTGTCTTTTGGCCTTATATGGGAGGCAAGTGTCCCCACATGGGACAATGTGAACAGATGGCCCCTAAAGGAAGGTGAGTCCCCACAATGTGACTGTGTAAACAGATGTATGTCCCAACAACATGAGTAATACAAGGCCACACACACACAAACACATACTTGTAGCTTATTTCCTGAAAGGTTACGTAATTATATGTGATTAAGCGATGGGAAAGTTCACACAGTGGATATACACTGTTACATCAATTTACCTGAACCCCCACCAAGCAATTACAACAATTCCATTTCAAGTAATTACACTGAGCTCTGGCGTGGGGTTTTACACATTTATTCTTGTTTAGCTAAATAGGGCAGTAATGACATTACTGTGGCTAATCAGGCAAACGCCTTAGCTTTACAAGATTTACTCTGTCATTAGCATTGTAGTATACCATTTCACCACTAGCCATGCCTGAAAGCCTTGTGGTAAGAGCATGACAGCCTGCACATTCATTACAGGAGAGTTTAAATCGTTTTGACTGAGAGAGGGTTAATAAAAGTATGATCAGCAACAGGGACAACCAGCTCTGTCTCTCTTTGGGGTTTTATGGTGCTGCATAATAGTGCCTTGTAAACAGTTTATTTATCCAATTAAAGTTATTAAATTAAAGGTAATGAGCCACACTGAACAAAGAGTAAGGTGGGGCTGCTTTTCCAAAGCTAATCTCATGATTTGTCATTATGGAACATTATTTACATTCACTTATGCCTTGCGAGCCCTCATTGTCTCCCCTCATCTCCAGCCACATTCCTCCAGATGGGACAGGGTGTGTTTGAGTTTGCGCTCCAAGTCCTTGTGCAAGCACATTCAACACATCACCTGGCATATCAAAAGACACGATTTTCTTCATGTTATCGTGCTCTGGAGTCAAACGGACTTTGTGGATTAACAATAATGTCGCTGGCAGAAAAATCAGCGGTGACAAAAATCCATGTGCTTTAGATTAGTTGGGAAAGACTTCCCCTCTCAGCTCCGACCTATGTTATGGTTTCCAATTTGAAACTCAAGCCCACAGAATGTCATACAGCAGAACAATGCAGTGTGCTGCCCATGCTGTGCTCAGCATATGTGGGCAGGATTGGTTTACTAGAGTCCAATGTTTTATTTAGCATGCGTCAAAGTGGATGTGTGTGTGGGTGTGTGTGTGTGTGTGTGTGTGTGTGTGGGTGGGTGTGTGTGTGTGTCATGAGGGCATATACCCGTGTGTTTAAGGGAGCATCAAGGAACACTAATCAACAGTCTATTACAAATGTGATTGATGAACTTTGGCAGAATACTGCAGCTATAGCCTGCAGAGGACACATTGCTTTTGTGTGTATATCAAAGTGTGCAAGCACATGTCTGTGTATCCATATGTGGATGATATTTTATTCAGCAGATGTCACTGCCCCTGGTCACACTCACCTGAACAAGAAGAGACACAGATGCAACCTAAAACCCCGGGCTTGGATGGCTCTCTTGTAATAACCCTGACATCATTAAAAATAAAGGGTGGAACATGACAATTACCACCCTTTACCACCCATCTGTCTTGCTCAGCCACACACAGTCTGCATTGAATATTTAGCTCTGGCCACTGGTTAGAAGACCTTCTGTATAGACTGGTTTCATTTGAAATATAATTAATAGTTATAGTTAATTTTATGAAAGTGATTTTGGATAATTCAAGATGAACCTGAAAAAAATGTCTTTAACAAGCACATTCTTCACCAACATGTTGACCAACATATCTCAGAGCAGAACTTGAGAGGAGGTGAGAAGTCATTTTGTATGAAAGCTGTGCTGTCTGGCCAAAACGCTACTCAGAGATGAATCTCTGGGTTACATTAGCTCTTGTTTATCTCCACGTCCACTTCAAAATTGACTCTAAAGGATGTTAGTCTCTCGATATACAGACTACCTCTCTGGGTGTGCTAGATTTTCAATTCTATTCTCTTCTATCACCATTTCGCCTTTCACCCGTGCACTTACTACTTTTCTCTTGCATTTTGTTACTCCAGTTCCACTTCCTTGACTTCATTTGCTTTAACATGTATGTTTTTGCTATTCATCTTCTGGCGAACTTCTGGTGTTTCTGCAGCCAGATAATGCAACGGCCACTGGAAAGCCATTAATGTAGGATCTCTAAGAGTTCTGTATACACCTTTTCTACCTTTCAAATATAAACACTTTAAATGGTTCCAAGTTTATTTCCCACACAGTGTTTAGTACTGTCTGACAGGATGTAAGCTGGAGCCAAGTGGTCTTTCTAGTAACACAGTTCCACTGAAATACTTTGAAAAGATGGTTTGTAATCAAATGATACACACATCTGAGTTGTCCAGTCTGCTCAAAGCATGAATTCCACATTGATAAGTTGAGTGCTTTCTAAAGAGTTCGTAATATGTGCTGAATTACTTCTCAAGACTCCAACATGCCTGGGATTCAAATACAGATACAACCATTGCCATAGCTAAATCTTAACCAAAGGCTCTAATTTCACCTTGGGTACAAAGTATAAAGTGAGAGAAAGGAAACATGCACACAACTCCCTCTTATCCACTCCAAGTGCATGGATAAACACCCTTTTCTCTTTTAATATGGTCAATGTGGGAACATCGTTGTAGGTCATCTGTGTAGGCATTGATATATAACATAATTGCGAGTGTCTAGTTAGATGGTAACAGTGAGTTACCCACTCAAGATGTATGACAGCACTAATTAGGCTTGTGTTTAACTGATTGCCTCAGAGAACATAGGGGCAGTGATTTTCCATGGCTGTCAACCCAACCGCAGACATAAAGAATAAACGTCCATACTTTTGTTAGTGTGAGACAGAGCTATAAACACATGTTAATGGCCACAGACACCTGTGAATACTTCACTTCCTTTCTCTCTCTTTCTCACACACACACACACACACACACACACAGTCATATATCCCTCCTCTAAGCTGCCCAAATCACATCTGCATCTGTCAGACTGGGTGTATGTAGTGAAAGTTGGTGGTTTTCCATGTGATTATTCTTTGTGGAGTATTCTTTGTGAGTCATCTCCATATGTGTGCAAGCTCACACACACACAATCCCTCCTGTAGACTGGCGATGGAGACCACCTGGTCACAATCAGTCAGGGCCAGGGGTTAAAATCATTGTGTCTTTAGTGTGGTGGAAAAGGCTCATGGAGGGATTGGCAAGGCAGGAAGGAGGATTGGGTTGGACTTGACAAAGTGTGATGCCACCACACGTACTAAGCGTGAACCTGAAAATGGATTAATCTGTTCGTCGAATCTACCTCTGAAACTTGCCAGGCCATGACTGATGCGGTTACTGTGTTGTGGCACTTTAAATATGGAGAATTTCTGTGGAGGTACTGTAAAGCAAAACTTTAAATCTTTATTCAGAGTCATAGTCTACTTCCTTTGCTTGGATGTGTTGCAAAAGAAACAGTTGTGATCAGGAAGGCATTTTATGACTCAAAGTAGGATAGACTTCAAAGAACTAAATGCTTCCTGTGAGAGAAATCGGGCAACGGGCAAAGGTTAACTGGGCACCAAGTTGTCTGACAAAGTACATCAGACCTTTAACCCAGGAAGTTACGCTAATGTCACAGACTTTTGTATCTGCTTCTATAATACACTTTTGAGCCCAGGTAATCATCTGCAGCTGCCCACAAACACACATAGAGACAGGAACATTTGGGATTCTTTAGGATACTAACTGAGGATTGACACTGACAAGAGCAGACAGTGGAACAAAAGATGGCAAACATGGGGTTGATCCAAACAACATTGGTAATTTCCTGCCACCTCTGGCCCATTATTAGGCTCTTCTCAGCCCCACCACCATCCCCCTCCACACCATAGCACGTCAATCTCCAGGTTAAAGTTGGAACTAGTCAAAGACAAAGAAAAAAGGGACGGAAAGGAATGTCTTAAGTAACATGTTTTCTCTTTACAGCTCTGTGATACTGTAGGTGCTTGTAAGGTAGGATAAGTGTCAGTGTAGTCCATATGGTTTTCTGCAGAGCATGGAATGTTTTTGACATCACCTGCCTCTCATCATTCATCTCTGTCTACACACTGAAGCAATGCTGATTAGTTGTGTAGTTTAGACCCTAGTTGTCTGTTAGTGTCTGCAGGTGTGAGTATTTGTAGACACTTTACTTAATTGTGCTTTTTAAACTATTTGACAGCAGACCCATCACTCTGTTTTTGTTTGCCCACTTCCCTTCAGCACTAGGTAGAGTTTCAGAAGTAGCTGGAAGTCGCTGGCTTAAAATAGCTGTCAGTCTCTGTGTTTTATCCTGCCCTTACAGTACATACTCCGGTCTGCCAGACGGAGTCTCACTGCCATCTCTGTTGTGGCGAAATCAATCAGAGGGATTGTCAGCTGGATTTAATGGCCGCCTTGTCTCTGTGCCATGTCATTCTTTCCTAAAGTGTTTCTTTCTTTCTGTCTGCCTTCTGTCTCTCCCTCTCCCTCGTTCTCTGTCTATATTTCTTCCTCTCTCTTCCAGCACCTTTTTTTCAGTCAAGATGTAAACCAGAGCTGGCCCCAACGGCAACACACAAAAGGAGGTTGTTGCTACAATAAGCATCTCTTAACAAACAAAGAAATAAATGTGTGAAAGCCAAGGCTGTTCTCTGTACCCCCTACCCTGACATATGGCCGACACTCTGCAGACCTTCAACGTGGCACGGGAACACGTGACATCATCAGCGAGAAGCAGGACATAATGCAAACAGGACATTTGTCATTCAGACACTGTTTTGTCAGGTTTATTTGGGCTGAAAATCATTCACCATTTTCTTTCTTTTGGGACTACTAAATTGTTTCCTTAAAATATAGCGCCTAGTTTTTCACTGAACTAAGAAGTTTAAATACGTACATGCTGAGTATACACGACAGTATAAGGCTGTTCACCCCCATTCATTGCTTGCCAGATGTGATTTGGACCTGTTTGACAGAAATTTCTTGTGCCTTTGTTTTTCAGCTCTTGTTCTTTTTTCATGTGTTGTCAAATGTGATTAATTTATTGGTGTGTTTTCTTTGTTTTGTTTTTAAGTTTCTTTGTACACAACACTGCCTGCAACCAGAATTTACCCAAGGGGACACTAAAGCTGAAACTTGTCTTGTCTGTTGTCCATGTTTTGAGATGCTAATGACCATGAAGCTCATTGCATCTCATCCCCTCCCAGTTCTGGCAAACAAAGGTGTGCTTGAGCAAGACGGAGTGATTAATAAGTGCCTAGGGTGCTGCTGAAGATCTGACCTGGTGCTCTGAACTCACCAACAACGAAACAAAAAGAACAAACATCCACATGGCGATTCCCTCTATGCAATATTTTTTTCACATTTAAAAGCATAGGCCACAAGCTTTTTGGAGGTAGTTTTCTCATCCAACAGAAGCAAATCTTCCTATTATATTTGTGTTGTGCTGATATTAAGTTTGTGGGTCATCTGATAAAGTAGGTCAAGAAAGACTTCTGGCCACATCTCTATTGTATACAAAGCTACTAGTGCAGATGATGTCATATAAATACATGACTCACACCCGTACATCATAATTGATCATTGCACTTTCTATTTCCATCCCTCTCTTTCACACGCAGACACACACGCAGACACACACAAACATACACACACACACACACACACACACACACACACACACACACACATCATACAGAGGCATGTCTTATGTGTGGTTTGGTTTATGGTGATGTCATTTTACAAACGTTCATTGCTGCATGCTTGTCAGGATTGTGGAGATGAAAGCACAGGAAGTTGGTAAGAAACTTTAAATCTTGGCTTGACTCTGGAATTACAGGCACGCCGATACGTTCTTACCCAGATTGCTCTTCATATTCTGTGATGTTCAGCACAGACCTCAAACAGAAGCTGTCTGCAGCTATGAAACTTCAACTCACGGTGAACTCTAGCTGACTGGATAGTCGATTTACAGACGGTACATCTGAAGCATTGCAGAACTGTCCATTTACATCTACCAATTATGAAGGTAAGACTAATGGCTAAGTATTACAAAATGCATCTTACTATTTTGGTCTCACTTTTTCTGTAAGATGTTTAGAAGTTTGAATTGCTGTTAAGGTTGTAAAATACAGCTTTGCAGTTAGCTGAGGATTGGTGAAGGTAACTTTTTGGCAAAGTGTGGTCACACATTGAATGAGAAGTGGTCTTGTGTGGTCCGACTGGGTTAGGATAGTGTTAGTCAGAGGTTTATGAATGGAGTAGAAGAGACATCTTTATTGCTCTGAGGCCCTCTCTCACCGCTAGACAACACTAAACACCAGGAGAGTTCGGTTCAGCAGACCCCTGGGAGTCCCAAAACATGACGTGCGTGGATTTAAATGTGTGTGTGCACGCATGTGTGCATGTTGCCTCCTTAATAAGAGTAGTTCCCATCTGCAGTTCACCATACTTTGAGAAGAATAAATTTTGTTAGCTGAGCTTCCAGCCCCTTTCTATGAACTCTAAGGGAAAAAGTAAAGGTAATACGTCACAGAGAACCAAGCTTACGACTTGGTCTTTGTCTGATGAAGAATGTTTTCTATGGCAAAGAGCGAGTGGAAAAACACAGCAGCAATTACTGTGAAAGTTAAGCTTGGCCATAAAAGCGGTTTGGAAAGGCTTACTGCAACGTTCAGTGTAACACGGTAAGCATCTCCACCTTCAATGCGTAGACACAGGATATTGAAATCTCTTTGGGGTCCATAATGAAATGATTATGAAACAGTCCCCATCTCTGAATGAAGTGATGGAGCTCTGTGCCGAACGGAGGGTGAAGCCATGACATCTTTTCCCAGTTAAAGAGGCTCAGGGAGCAGCCATAGCTCCAGTGACCTGCGCTGATTAGAGAGGTGTCTGGCATGGAGGCTGTGTGTGTCTGCCAAGATCTAACCACCCAAGTGTTATATACACACACACACACACACACACACACACACACACACACACACAGTGAAATCAACGGAAAACGCAAAAGTAAAAGCTGGCTTCCTGAAAATATGATTACTCCCCTAGTTTTGGAGCTCATTCCTTAAAATGGCAACCACTGGAGTGAGTCTGGGTTCCACACAATTTCCAGTCATTCAGAGTCAATTAGGTGCTTCATTCCATACTGCTGATGTTTCATTTTCTCTACAGGGGATTCGACGGTTTGTAATGATAGACATAGTTTATCAGTATTTTCTTCAGCACAAAGCAGACTGTTGTTTAACGGCCGTTTGACATATTCAACAAATTACTCCAACTCAGCCTCTGCTGAGATGACAATTGTTGCTAGAATATATTCAAATCATCCCTTTTCCCAGACCACTAAGCTCGGATAATTGCAGATGGACTTCTTACTCATTTCACAACTCTTTTTATTCTTTGTTTGCAGTGTTTTCTGCCACCCCACCCTTTAAAGTCTTTAGTGTACAATATCCTCATGAGTTTTTGACCCTGCCTCTCCCATCCAAAGAGTACATCAAAAAGTTCAGAAGAAAATCAGACCGATGTGTCTGGGAGCATCTGTCCAGAGCTATCCCCATGTCAAATGAGGTGCCAAATACAATGAAAGTCAAAGAAAGTTCTGAGTTCTCAGATGATTGAGAAGAGAAAATAAATATTTTTATCTTATCACAATTGGCTTTATGGACATGAGGAGCTCTCTGAGTAGACAATTAGACACCAATTTCCCCTCAAAAGGCTGAGTTTCCTGCACTTCGGCCCAAGATAACTGCAGCAAGAGTAGTTTTGGACTCGGTGTGAGTATTTTTTGGCTGAGTTTGCAAACATGAGCCCCAGCCATCCTGAGGCCACAAGGGAGAGAGAGGTTTTTGGAATACAAAGAAATGAGGTATTCAATATTACTTTGAACAGCACTTTGGACTGAGATGTGAATGATGACTCGAGGGATTACATTTCAACATTTGAAATCACTCCATTTCACTTGAATACAGCTGGCTGTTAAAGGATGATTTCGGGTTATTAGATCCTGGCTCTTATTTTCATGGATTTGGCCATCATTTCTATTGGTTATGATAACATGTTATTCACCAAAGTATTTGATGAGATCTGGGAACATGGTGATATCACTGCAATGAAGTCTGACAGGGAAATAAACACCTCCAATGATCAGACATTTTGAAAACAAGCCAAATAGAAAATCAGCACACCAAAAATGTTGGTAATAGTCTCTCATTACACAAGGAAAGCTGTGTGTGCACCTCTAAGTATGGTAGGTCAAAGTTGAATTAGGAAGTCAGTCATTTTGGATAATACTTTTAACTTCTGCCTTTATTTATCTTCAAAATAAGGTTGGCTAACCTGTATGATTATCTGGCTTATCATACATGTTGCCCTGTCAAACTTTTTGCTGCATTCCCAGATCTCAGCAATTAACTTGCATCATACAAGGTTATTAAAACCTATAGAAATGGTGGCCCAAACCATGAAGAAGTTGTAATACACCACAATTAGTCATTGATACTGATTGATAATGGGATTGGTATAAGTGAGCAGTTCCAAAACTTCCAAAAGCAGTGTATGTATTTTAAATTGCACAGTTAGTCAGGATATGACTAACTAAATAGCAAACTAATGGATCACTACTGAGGTAATGTCTGTGTTTAATTATCCTGCTGACGTTAGAATAGTTTGGTCAGTAAAGTGAAAGTAATAAATGGGGGAAAAGTGGCCCACAGCCACTCTTGCAACTTTTTTAGGCTGTACTTCAGCACAGCGGTGCTTGGAGCTAAATTCTAACACGCTCACAATGGCATTGCTAACATGCTGATGTTGGCAGGTATAATGTTTACCATCTTGATGTACTATTGCTAAAAGCTGCTTTTTAGCACTAAACACAGTACAGCTGAGGCTGATGGAAATAGATTTGCAGGTGTTTGGTCATAATATTGGGAAAATTGATGTCAGGGGATCACCAAAAGTATTGCAATTCATCTTCAAGGGATAGATAGGTGTATTATGGCAATCTATTCAGTAGTCGTTGAGACCTCTCACTTAACACCATAAACGTCAACCTCATGGTGGTGCTAGAAGAAAAGTAAGAGGATCACCAAAGTCTGCTGGCTCTGGGAACCATGAATGAATGTCTAAAATGTCAAATAGCAGTATATTTAGTAGTTGTTGAGATATTTCAGCCTGGAACAAAGAGGTGGACCAACAGACAGACAGACTAGCATTGGCACCGCTTGAGTCACACTGTGAGCATGGCTGAAAAAAAAACTCCAAACACCAGAATGCATGAGTTTAGTTTTCCACCTGTATGCCGACAGACAGATCTATTCTTTTGAAATATTTGAGATTTTATTGTTTTCTAGACTGTGGTGATTTATGCTAATATGTTTATCCCATCAATTTACCAGGATTAGCCTCAGCTATATGTTTCATCATGTGTGCTCAATATCGTTATGCTGCAAGATGTTCTCCATGCTCCACCTTCTGTCACAACCCGTCTATAGTCTTCTGTAGCTTGTTTTGCCAGGTGTATTGTGAAAACATATGTTGGAAGAATCCTTGAACTCAGTGAAGCTTTTTCCATGATGCTCCACAGCACCGAACAAATGACATCTGCCTGCATTTTTGTTTTATAGTTTGGACATTCCTTTATCCCTTAGTGAAAATGCCTTGTCACCAAAGGCCTTCTTGCTCATTGCTCTCTTACTCCATACTTCTTTCTGTTCCCTTTTTACCTCTTCTCATTCTATCCATCCTTCACCGTGGCGCTGTAATGGCTGTAGCAGATGCTGTTTTGAAGTAGCAGATAGTAGCTACTGTGTGGCATTAGATGTGCCTTGTGTTCTGGGTTTTTGTTTATGGCTGTAACTAAGCCCTCTAGACCAGTACCAGCCCTGCTGTCTGTCAGATATCTACTGCAAGCCGCCACACACAGAGGAACTGAAGCGCTTAAAGGACCATACCAGTGGTTTTGCACAAGCAGCCCTGCTTACCACTTATATTACTGCCCCCCATTTCCCAGTGCAAGTGGTGCTGTAATTTAAATGCGTTTTTCCTGCCTTCCAGGGGCCGGTTGTTCTCAATTAATTTTAGTATGCTATCAAAACCAACTCTTGAAACTTGCTAAGCGTAGTGTGAAACGCATATGCATTGTTTGTGGCTGTTATCCAACACGAATGCTGTAAAATCTGACAGTTGTACTGAATGGTCTATGAAATTTATTTTGCTGACTTCAGAGTTGAAGAAAGTTTTATCCATACACGATAGGCACAATTCCTTCATGTCAAATTCACATGTGTGCTATCATTGGATAGTCAAGACAACCTGCGCGCTAGTTAGTAAAACAGTAACTCTACAAAGTGGAAGTCAGACAGTCTGTCCAATCAGAACTTCCTGTAGACGAGACATTTCTCCTAAAATTTGGCTAACCAATCCAACATAGAACTACACAAAATGAATGTATATCATGTAGATCAGTAGATCATAGAAATTTGTCAGGAAATAAAAGATTGTTTTATGAGCAAAATCACAATTAAGTTTTAAGTTGGTTTAAAATATGCATGCATACTTTGGGAAATGATTGGAACTAACTGAACATGTAAGCAGAAAGCAGTTATTTGGTTTAAGCATGCAACGGCACCGGTGTGGTTCTTTAAATGCTGCAGAAACACTTCTTGTGCAAGCCGATCCTGATTTCATTTGATACTGGGAAAACACAAAATGAAGATAATGAAGACAATGTAACATGTAACATTGCAGTAGCAATAAACTAATGTTTGTTATACTGGCAAAAGCAAACATGCCGAAATAGTTCTCTCTGCATGAGAACTGGTAGAGGAAGACAGCATTTTTTCCTGATTTCAGGAGCAGACTTGTGCAATATAAGAAGGGGTTGTTCTTCTGTTTCTTTGGAAACTTTCAAGAGTTATCTGAAGTGCATGTTTCTAAAGCAAGAGCATCTAACCAAAGAGTTCTGAGGAATTCTTAATATTACTTTTGCCACTGTTTACATCAGTAATTCACTATGTCCAGGACCTTTCCAGTAACTCTGTGCTTTGGTTAGATCTAAACAAATGACAAAAATGGTCTTGAAGCTTGGGCATGGTAGATCTGGTGTGTGTCCCTCTTAATTGTGTATAAGTGCATGCTGGTGTGTATTTGAATTATCTGTCCCTGCTCACAATTCATCCCAGTCCCTTGGTGGCTCCAGAGCAAGCTGGTGAGCTCATTTCCATTACATGTTGTGTGTTATGCTGGTATTTCCTATCTAATCCCCCTTGCAGACTCAGGCTGACACTGATCTCTTTTTGTCTAAGCATACCAAAGGATAGCTTTGGATAAAGGAACGAGCCTAAAAGCTTATAAAACTTTCAGATCAAACACACTGTTCATTTTCAATGTTTGTGTGACTGACGAAAGCCATTCTGGATCCTCATGTCTAACTCTTGTGCAATGCCATTCCTTCCCAAGCTCATCACTTGATTTATCAAACAGTTTTTGGTGGTTTCCTCACTTTTTACGTACAACAAGGAGGTTGGAGGTCGTTGAGTTTAACCCCAACATTGTTGTATTAAAAAAATAAGGCTGGAGATATTCCACAGTTTTGTTATTGAGCACAAATTTCATGAAAAAGCCCCAAAGCATCTTAGTCCTTCTCTCAGTACTTCCTAACTGCCCTGCCCTGTCTGAGGCTCTCATCCCCAATCAATTTTGTTGCTACTGAAGATGTAATTGTTCAAAAACTGGTCACAAATATATAGTTTCATTTATTTTAAAATGCCAAACAGGAGTACATTGTGTTTCTGTTGTGGACCATTTTCACAGAACCACAAAAGCACTTAAGCACAGAGTACTTAAAGTGAAAGGACGGTATGTAGAATTGATTCAAAATAAGCTACCTTGGCCATATTCACCGTAATAATATTGCATTCTTTGCAACAGTGTGGCTCATTGATGTGTTTTTAATAGTTTCTGAACAATGAAGCACAGAGAAATAAGCTATATTGGACTTTTTGTAACCTGTGACCTGTAATTGACTTTAATAGCTGTTAACAATGATCTTAACCAGGTGTTAAAGTTAACCATATTGTAGTTGCCATATGCAGAAATTATAGGAAATGAAAGTTATAAAAACATTTGCATTAGACATAAAAAAACACTGAACTCACTCTGGGCTTTTGCCAAATTGTCCACTAGCAACGCTAAATTAAATCTTCCAGTATATCTGTATTGAGTTTACAAAGTTCCTGGTAAGTCCAGTGGCTTTCTCAGTATCATTCCTGCGCCTACTCTCATTTTCCATATGTCATCTAGGATGGTGCTTGGAGTTATCAGCTGGCATTGCAGGTAATTTTCTTCTCAAAGCAAAAACATAAATGAATATGAAGCAATGCTACATATTGCAATTTAAGTACAGGCCTCTGTAAGCTCTGCAAGAGACCAGGCAATATTGTTGTCTATAAACGTGAGTAAAAGCAATTTGATTGTTTAGTGCTCCTTTAAAGTTTGAGCACCTTAGATGTGATTCCATTGAGATTGGAGAGGGAATGTCATAACACACATCTTCACAGACGGGGAGTGTTTTGACTGTTTAAGGTGTGGGGGTCATGCCTAGAGGTTTGTGGGGGTGGTAATTGAGCCTTTCCTCAAGAGTGTGTCTAACAAGCATTCATTCTTATTTTCTCTCATTGCATTCCAACTATGAACAGTAATCACCCTCAGGGTTCTCACACAGCTTTCACTCTTTACCTGGTTGGAAAGCTTTTCCGATTAGTCAGAGGTGGAAACACCCTGGGATCTCCAAGGTGTCATAACGTTGTCATGAATTAACTTTATATCTGTTGGGCATAAACATCTCTGGTTTCCGCATCAGATAATGTAGACCACTGCTACAAAGACAGTCTGTAAAGACAAGCTTGTTAATGTATGTCAGACTCAAACACTTCACACTGGTAATGGAGCATCTTAGTGTCAACATGCTGGTAACAAAAACCTATTTCATTCTGACATAGGGAAACAACATCTCACTAAGCAGTTTGTGTTTGGACTTGTGAATGTATGTATGCCTGGCTGTTTGTATGCGTGTGTGTATATGCGAGAGTGTACATGGTGACCCAGTTTAACCCTTCAAAAGACTCTCTGTAGGGTTTCCTAGCCAGCTGCTGCTTTGTTCCTCTCCCAGGTGTCTCTTTTAACTCACCTCTCACAACTTACTCTGCCTCCCTTCCTTTCTCCTCCTTCTTCTGCTGCCTCCGTCCTCTCTGCTCTGGAACGTACCCTGACTCCACACCCTCTCTTCTAATCCTCATCTACAAACACGGTATTTGCTTTTTGAAAACACTGATGTGTGATCCCATGTGTAAATAATCCAGTATATGTTTAGCTCTACAGAAGAAATAGCCTCGTTGAACGTTGTCGGTTATTATTCAGTTATGTAGGCCAAGTCACCTGCTGGCACCTTAACTAGTTTCCTGCTACATGCGACAGAAAAGAGGAAAAACAGTGACATGCACACACAGTGAAAGAAAGATGTAATGTTTTACCACCCCTTCAAACAGGCACAAGGTTAGTATTTATCATAATACTGTAATATTAATGTGTTGGTGGTATTTTGAATAAGTTTTGAGCCATTGTAGCTGTTTCTAGCTGTCTGATTAATGGGCTAATGCTAGGCTTGTAAACTAGTGCTAAACTATGCTAATGTTCTGAAACTATATGGTAAGGTAGCTAATGCATTTGTTGTTTGGGGTTTTTTTGTAACCAGCTCTTACATTGGTTTTGGGATTTTCACTAAATCTAAAAACATTAGTTCAAGTGTCAGACCATCTTTTGGAGGGATATGCTACACCATGTGATAAACCTTTTACAAATTTTGCCAACACTTTCTGACTCTTACCAACTTTTTGTTGCTTCCAACAAGTCTCTGTAATAGGTGTGGTCATATTATAACTGCATGAAGACAAAATGGTGATTAGATCAATGGTACACAGAAGCTGTTAACCTTGAACTGAATGGGTTTGCATAATAATAATAATAATAATAATCTTTATTTTATCGAGCACTTTTCAAAAACAACTTACAAAGTGCTTTAACAAGTGTAAAGCAGGCTGTTCCAGAGCCTTGGGGCCCTGACAGCAAAAGCTCTGTCCCCTTTAGTTTTCAGTCGAGACTCTGGAACAGACAACAGACCTCTGCCCGAGGATCTCGTACGAGGTACGTGCTGGTGTGTATGGGACTAAAAGGTCAGAAATATTACAAGGCAAGAGGCCATGAAGAGCTTTAAAAGTGATCAATAAAATTTTAAATTCAATTCTAAAACATACTGACAAACATAAGGTTTGCACAATACTGTCATAACTATGTCATACAATTTTAACATAAATTAAGGATTCAAATGAAACTGTCAAATGTTTTTCTACCAAATGCTGAAAATGTTCCCATGGTTTTTAATATTTGACAGTATAATTATATCTTTAGGAAACTTTACAACTTGAGATGAAGGAAATACACTGTTATTAGAAGATTTCACATATTTAAGGCATGCCATGACATGTTAATGACAGGCTATGTCCCCTTGATAAATTGAAGTTACCATTACAGATTAACCAGAGCTGTCACTTAAGTCGTAAACATTCAGGCAGTTTCTTGTTCATGTCATTTTTCATGACACTTCTATGCCAGCACACTTCTTTGAATTAACTGGTGCCCCCCCGGATTACCAGGAAGCATTTATAACCCTCAATTTATCACAATTTTATATCTCTCTTCTGGCAATTATAGTAATATAATATTTAAGAGACAACACCTGTAATCAAGCTATCTTAAAATACAAAATACTTTTGTGAGAGGCAACCAAAGTGAGATAAACCTAGAGAACAAAGCAAAGTATTTGAGGAATTAAGGAAGTAACACTTCTGAATTCATCAAGTGACAACTTTTAAATAAATGTGCCTTCGAGCTGTACTTTATTCAGACCAGCCACAGGCGGAAAACAGTGTTGGGTTAAAAAGTTTCATGCGATGAAGGAAGAGGAGTGTTTTTATGTTTTTCACTGCTGGATGTTAAAAATGATCTCACCACTGAAGCCTTAATTAAGGCCTCTGGATATTCATTTATTCAACTATGTGGTTTGATTATTATTTTGGTTGTACAAGAGGTTTTTTTTTTGCTTATTTTACTCCGTTGCCCTTCGAGGGAACTCGAACTGCGTCGGTGACGACACTATGGGAATGCCTTTGGGCGTGGCAGGGCTGAAACATGAATGAAACTACTCCAATCCTATTGGTGTTACTAGAACGGTAGCGTGTGACGGCGTAACTGGAGGCGTATATAAGCACGCCGGCACACCGGAGACATTAGCCTTTTTCTATTCAGCAGGCACTCTGGCATGTTTGAAGACCAAAGCTACAGCAAAAACCGAAGAAGCTCTTACCTGGAAGGAAGTCAGATGGCAGACAGAGAGATGGCTGCTGAACAATTCAGGCGGTGTGTTTTTCCATGCCCACGCTATATCACGGCTGGGGACACTCATGTCCTGTGTGTTTCCTGTCTGGGGATGCTGCATGCCCAGGCAGCTCTCGAGGGGGCTGCTTGTGGCCATTGCGAGGCCCTGCCCCTGAGGGTGCTGAGGTCCCATGCGGCTCTCTTCTCCCAAGACGGCAGGATGCGCTGTCCCCGTGGATCGGGCCCGGCGGTCGCTGAGGTGGCGCAGCGGCTTCGGTCACGGGGCTCCCAGCGCAACATCTCTGACGGCATCAGGACTGCCGAGGCTTCCCATGTCTCGTCTGCCGACTCCGACTACTCTCTGTCCTGTTCGGGAGCCCGCTTCGCTGCTTCTCCCGCTCAAGGTATGAGCCATGAGAGGCTGCAGCTGTCCGGTTCTGAGGAGCTGGATGTGCTTAGCATTATGGAGGAGGAAGACTTCCAGGAGAGAAAAGCGGTGTAACGTCATCAGTCGGCACTCAGCTATGACGAGCTCCTGGAGGTGTTGACACGGGCAGTGAGCAAGCTCCAGCTCGATTGGCCGCATGATGTGCCAGAGACACATGCGATGAGTAAGCTGGGTGAGCGCTTCCTGCAGCGCCGTGCGCCGCCTCCGCACCGGGCTCTGCCTTTTGTCCGGACTTGCACGACGAGTTGTGCAAGTCCTGGGGCAAGCCCTTCTCAGCACGTCTGACTACTCCCCCGCTCCGGGTCTACAGTGACGTCGTGGGGGTCAAGGGCTTCGGCTATGAGGATGCTTTGGCCAGCTATCTCTCGCCGGTCATGCATCATCCCTTAAGGAGCCGGCGCTGCCTACCAAGCCATGTTGTGTGACATCTGCTTTGGTGGGCAAAGCATACATGGCGGCGGGCCGGGCTGGTTCGAGCCTGCACACAATGGCGGTTCTGCAGGCGTACTAGGCCGACCTGCTGAAGGACATGGACTCAGGAGCAGGCCCCTCTGAGGAGGATATTGCTGAGCTCTGCCTAGCTATGGACTTGTCACTCAGAGTCACGAAGGAGACGGCCCGCGCCATTGGCCGCTCCATGTCAGCGCTGGTAGCCACGGAACGGCACCTGTGGCTCAACCTGTCAGGCCTCCAGGAGAAGGAGAAGACCTTTCTCCTCGACGCGCCGATCGCGACCTCTGGCCTGTTTGGCGAGGCGGTGGACGCCGTCGTCAACAGATTCCAGCATGCCAGGACGCAAGGAGAAGAAATGGAAGAAACCTTGGTTCCTGGCCCAAGGACCCGTGTTGGGAGCGTCATGTCGCCGGGCAATTATTTCGACAGACGCCTCACTCACGGGGTGGGGCACGGTCATGGGCGGCCGCTTTGCGAGAGGCTCCTGGAAGGCGCATCATTTCTCTTGGCACATAAATTGCCTGGAAATGTTGGCGGTTTTCAAAGCTCTGAGGAGTTTTCTGCCCGCTCTCCACAGTCGCCACGTCCTTGTCAGGACCGACAACACGGCAGTGGTGGCCTATTTGAATCACCAGGGGGGTCTGCACTCGCGCCCATTATGCAAGCTGGCACATCAGATCCTCCTGTGGTCCCAGCAGAGACTGCTGTCCCTCAGAGCGATGTATATCCCTGGGACCCAGAATCAGGGAGCAGACCTGCTGTCGAGACAGGGGCTGAGGCCACCCCGAGGTGGTGGAGCTATTGTGCGAAAGGTTCGGCCCTATAGACGTGGACTTGTTTGCGTCTCAAGAGACGACGCACTGTCCACTGTGGTTCTTCATCTCGCCCCCAGCCCCGCTAGGGCTGGATGCCATGGTACAGACGCGGCCGAGGCCAGCCCAAGTGTGGTTCTCTGACTTAATTTTGCTCCTGGAGGGCCCGCCATGGCAGGTCCCTCTGAGGAAGGACCTGCTGTCTCAGGCGCAGGGCCAGGTCTTTCACCCTTGCCCCGCCCTATGGAGACTGTGGGTCTGGCCCCTGAGGGGGGCCCAGTTCCTGGAGGCGGGCCTGACGGCAGGAACAGTCGAGACGCTGCTCAGCTCCAGAGCCCCGTCCACGAGAAGGATGTACGGCCTGAAGTGGAATGTGTGTTTGCCACCTGGTGTAGAGAACGATCAGTGGACCCAGTTACCTGCCCGGTGACTATGGTACTGGAGTTCCTCCAGGACCGTTTCTCTGCTGGCCTTTCCCCATCCACACTCAAGGTGTATGTGGCTGCCGTGGTGGCGTTCCACACCCCTCTCAGGGATGGGCCTCTGGGGAGGCTTCCACTGGTCGTGCGCTTCCTCCATGGAGCCCGGAGGATGAGACCCGTGACTCATTCCAGGGTTCCCACTTGGGACCTGGCGGTGGTTCTCGAAGCGCTGGCTGAGGCCCCCTTCGAACCCCTGGAGTCGGCTGAGGCCAAGCACCTGACCCTTAAGATGGCCTTTCTCCTCGCTATCACCTCTCTGAGGAGGGTGGGGGATCTCCAGGCACTTTCGGTTTCTCCTCAATGCCTGGAGTTTGCCCCAGGGAGGGTCAGAGCCATCCTGCACCCCTGTCCGGGCTATGTCCCTAAGGTTCCATCCAGGTTGGCAGGGTCTACGGTGCTGCAGGCGTTTCATCCCCCACCTCATGTAACGGCGGAGGACGGGAGACTTCATCTGCTCTGCCCGGTCAGAGCACTGAGTATTTACACTCTGCGGTCCTCCCGGTGGAGGAAAGCAGACCAGTTGCTGGTGTGTTTCGGGTCCCCCAAGGCTGGGCTCCCCGCTTCTAAACACACGATCAGCAACTGGATTGTTCAGACTATTTCCCTGGCCTATCAGGTGCGCGGGTTACCTTCACCTATGGCCATAAGAGTGCATTCTACTCGAGGCATGGCGGCCTCTAGGGCCCTCCTCGTAGGGGCTTCGCTCCACGATTTGTGTGAGGCAGCTGGCTGGGCCACTCCTCACACTTTCATCCGGTTTTACAGTCTGGACCTTCCTTCTGCACCCGGCACCCGTGCGCTCTCCTCTTAGTCGTGCCTCAGGTTTTTGCACACTGGGGGCAGGCGGAGGTTTCGGCGTGGCATAGTGGGTATTCTCGTTCCCATAGTGTCGTCACCGACGCAGTTCGAGTTCCCTCGAAGGGGAACGTTTCGGGTTACGTATGTAACCCTTGTTCCCCGAGAAGGGGAACGAGACACTGTGTCGGACCGCCACACCTCACCCCGCCTGGAGTGCCTTGCTTCATAGCAAAAGGGCTAATGTGTCCGGTGTGCCGGCGTGCTTATATACGCCTCCAGTTACGCCATCACACGCTACCGTTCTAGCAACACCAATAGGATTGGAGTAGTTTCATTCATGTTTCAGCCCTGTCACAGACGCAGTGTCTCATTCCCCTTCTCGGGGAACAAGGGTTACATAGGTAACCCGAGACGGTCTCACAGAGAGGGAAAAGATGTGAGAGGAATCTCCCAAACACCCTGATGTGGCTCATTCACAGTGTTTTATATATTTTTAAAGTCATTTTATTTGTTTGAGCAAAGGAGATCATATTTGTGTGAGAAATAAATTATCTTATTACTTTAAAGATTTGTATTTAACTTTTTTTTTGGTGCAGACTTCATATTTGAGTGTTAACCTTCAAATTAATCTGGCACTAACAACTGACAATAAAAATTATACGGCGAACATGTTAGCAAATACATACCTATTTAGACATCAGTCAGATTGGAGTAACATTAACAGTAGTGGTGTCTGTTTCCTGTCAAATGTAAGTAATATTCCCTCTCCTTTTAGCTCTGGTTTTGGTCTCCACCAACTCCTGAGGCCAATAACTGGCTCTTTAATAATAATAATACACATGCACGTTTTGTATCTGTACATAAATTTGCAGCTTAAAGTGCTTTACATGAAATCAATTAAAAATCCAAGCAAACACATCAAGAACGTAATAAAGTAATAACAGCAATGGTAAAAAAAAATGATATATGGATGTATAAAAATAAATTAAAAAGAAATAGAACACAGCAAAGGTAAAATATAAGAGGCAAGCCAGCTATCTGAAAGCAAGTTTAAATAAGTATTTTAAGAAGTTTCTTGAAGGTATCTTGCTAAATGCTCCACTATGTTGACTAGCCAGTCGGTATCTGTCTTGCACTGATCAGAGTGGAAAATATGAGGAGAGGCACTGTGACATGAATAAGGAAATCTGCAGTGTGTAATTTTAAAAATAGTTTTGATGGTTGTCACATGTTTGTATTTTGTATGACACTGAGTGTTTGTTGGCAACAGCATAATGGAACAGATACCTACTTGTTCTTGCAGTCGTAAGTGATGAGGCGTTAATGACCACAAACATGGAATAAAAGTGAATGGGAAACATTCTTTGACAAATTGAGAGGAAATAATTATCAATATAGCATGATGAATAGACATCAGAAGATATGTTCTGACGTGTGCTGAGCTCAGATGTGAGTCACAGAAGTTTCACATTTTGGAGAAAAGTGGTGGCTTTTGAGACCTCATATATATGGAATTCATGTAAAAGGGGGGAATTATTTATGGAAAAAAAGAGTTGTGGGAAGAACTGATGGAAATTGGATATTGTCAAAAATTATGAGGAAGGTTTAATGTCCAAGCACTATCTTGGGCACGAATACATGCTGGAAAGTTGACAACAAAATTGACTTTGATATGTGAGTGAGGACGCGAGCCAAGTGATTTCCTGCTCATAGCTCGTTCAATTTTTATTTTTTTTACTCCACATGGGAGATAGACTGTGTGCACTTCCATGCATTCTGGGTTTGCGCCAAGATTTACGTGACTTTTTGAAAATCATTACTGGCTCCTGACTGTGATTGTTTTTATCAGCACTTTGGAAGAATAACCACAACAATGTGTTTTGGGGCAGAGATCTAAGCCTACATGTCTATGAGTTGTGAGCTGTGAAGCAACAGACCCCGAGGACAGGGCTCCATTACAGGACACAATGCCCTCTGTGTGCGAGAAACAGCGAGCCTCCAAACAACTTTGATATGGAGTTGGGTTATTCGGACACTAGTAACCATAAATCTATAGTCACAGCATGACTATAATTCTGACAAATGATTTCAACTTTCGTTTTTTTTACACTAAAGTCATGAAGTTTTCTTGTTTTATATATTTATCCAAAGTAAAAAGAACGTTGAGGCTAAAAAAATGAGACGTATGTATTAAAATGTTGACAACATGGTAGAGTTCATAATTCACATTAAAAATACAAACATTTTCAACTTAAACATTTGCAAATGTTGTGGTCATATGATATAATGGGGAGTCCATAAAAGGAGAGTCCAACTGTGGGATGCACAACAGCATGTAATCTTAAGACGTGCTCTCATCCTCTTCACTTTGGCGTAGACCCAAATGCGAAATAAACACAAGATGTTGGTAGATTCAACATTTTGCCAAAATCTCTGGGAACGGGTTTCAGTAGCAGTCGGGCTTGTCACAGAAACAATGGTGAGAGAGGCCAAAGGTTAATACGCTTACTTACCCAGCACACAGAATCACAGTAACAGACACAGGCACGAATAAACATACACAGGGGCTTTGGGTTTAATGAAGTTCTCGGTATCCACTGAGAGGAGATGGTTAGAGGGTAAACAGTGGGAACAACTGGAAAACTATTCAGCTTGTAAAAAAAGACATCTTGAAATTATGTGAGCAAATGATGTACAGTATGTTTTATGCTATAGGTTCAGGTATGCTTTGCTGCTGTCCCAAATCCATCTGTACATAGTACCGTGCAGTGCATAGTGCATATGAGTGTGAGCTGGGCTGTTTGCTAGCCTCTGTACACCGCATGATGAGACAATAGCGGGATTCTGCCTAGCGGGGCCGTGGGAGGAAGGGGACAGAAGAGTCAATGAGTGAAGAGGCCTCTGGGATGCGTCAGTGCAAGGCCATGATGAGGGTGTAGGAGGATGAGCCCTCTAACTCAACAATGTGCGACTGAACAGCCATTCAGTCGCCTCGCAGGAAGACACACATACACGCACACAACCATAGGCAGACAGAGTCAACAAAGGTGCAGGTGAAATTAAGCCATTCATCCACCTTCCTCATGACATATGGATAACTGGGCCAGAAAGCCTCAATCAATGACTTCTTTAGTGTAGGTTTTCACTGGCCATTAAGGTAGAGAAAGAATGAATGCTATGGAAAACATTAGAGAGATGTGTCATCATTTACTGAGGAGAGCCTGACCAGTGCTTGTAGATGTAAAAAAAATGACATAATGCAGGGGATCTTATAATGTTAATTAAATATTGAGAAAACAGGGATGGAGTCATGTTAAAGGTCAGATGTATTAAAGTAATGAGGGAGTTTCATAATAGTAATCTCACGTGTGCTTGGACATTCATTCTGCAAGAACATTTCGCTCAAATCATATCCTTTACAAACGTGCCATGTACGTAATCATTTAGTGCCTATAGAAATTAAACAGTATCTTATGTGACCATGCTGGAAACCAGTGAACATGTATCCTTGTAAATAATTTCTACTTTAAATTTTTGAAATTTGGTTTTATTTGCCCAGGTTTTGAAATACATTTTTTTTATATTTTGGATGAAATGTCATTGTGGTGCTCATAGCAAGGAATTTTCACAAAACACACTGTCCACAGGAACTAGCGGTCTAAGAAGTATCCAGGGAAGACTGTTTAAATTTTTAAAGAGGTCATGCCAAGCTTTTTGGCTTTTTCCCTCTCCTTTATTGAGTTATTTATCTTTTTTGTGCATGTAATAGGTTTGCAAAGTGTCCACCCCAAAGGGTGTTCCCATCTCCCACAGAAAACACTGCTCTGAACTGCCTGAAAACAGCTCATTTGTAGTCCAGCCGTTTGTGATGTCACAGGGATGAAAGCAAAATGTGCTCGCCAAGTGGCTACTCTGACACGACCTCAAAAACACTGAGCTGCAGCACACACCTCTCCTCTCCCTTCCAAACACTAGCTACCCTCCAGGCAGTCGATGGACATAAAGTCGTTACTGTGATGTAGAGACAGTACTCAGTTATAACTTTACGGATGAAAGATACTTTTGTTACGAATTAATAACTCACTACTCTAAAGCTCTTGTTCCAGTCCATGTTGCTAAGTTGGTAAGGGGAACATGTACAGCTGAACTGAAACTGTGTTTACTGGCTTCTCAAGACTCGCCCTTCTCTGCTTCTGATTGGCTAGTAGTCCTTAACTAGAAATTGCGCATGTGCAACTCCCAGTAAAGATCATGTAGAGGCAAGATGTATTGCTCCATAGCTAAAATGAAGCCTTCAGCACACAAGGTGAAAAGAGGAGCTGTAGCAATGTGCAGTATGACAAAAATATGGTGTTTTTTAAAGGAAACCATGTAAACCTGTTGAGCATATGAGTATAATATGACCTCTTTAAATAAAAATGTTCAGTGTATCTGCTTAGAGAAAATATGTATTTTTGTAGTTTGGGTGCACTGACCCTTTGCTGTAAGTCGCATTTGACTTGTCATCCCATCACCTGGATGACTTAATATCTTAATAAACACAGAACCATGACGCTCAAGTTCAGAGAAGTAATTATTCTTGGAATGATTGAGATAAATGGGGATGTGTGCTTCAACACGAGCGTGTGCGTCTGTTTCAGCAGGCCTGTATGTCTCCTGAACAGCATCTTTGTGCCAGGGAAAAACCTGTCCAACCGCTTGCTTCAGATATCATTGTGAGACATATTGAGCGTGGCTAAAGATTAGCCTGTTGTTAAGTGCTTGGAGGTGCTCTAAAGCTGCACATCAGAAATTAACTACATGATATAATGTTTGGAATCAGTAAACAAGATGGTGCAGTATTGTGCAGAATACATCTCAATAGTTATGCACAGTGTGGCAGCGTCAGAACAAAACTTTGCAGGCATTTACTGGAATTTATAGAGTTGTAAACTGAAGACCACACATAGAGCTGAATTATGACTCATCCCAGTTATTATAACACATAACACACACACACACATGCACTATAATAATGACAAATGCACAACAAATTTGTCATTATTGAACAGTTGTATCCCGCTGATATAAATGTTATATAAATGACAAAAATGAGTGAAACTAAATGACCAGAAAGTTAAAATACCATATAAAGGTTCAGTAACTTTCAGTCCTTCACCTTAAACCTAAAATCAGTAGCCTAAGGTTTAGAAACTTGACCAACATTTCAGTTACACTTAGGTCACCTGCATTTAGGTCTAGGCCTGAAATAAGGTCAAACATGCATGCAGATCCTCCAAAACTGTCCCAGCATCAAAATGCCTGAAATGATATCGGTGCATTCAAACTACTTCCCACCCTCCCAACCCAAAGTACTTAGCCCTTCTCAGCATTTCTCACCCTTCACCAACCACCACCCAGAGTGGGGTGCTGGGTCAGAGTTCACTGTCTGGGGTTTCCCCTTTCAGACTCAGTCTCGATAACAAGGGCTAAGGCAGTTTTGACAGTGACACAAGCTTGTTCTCACACACACACACACACACACACACACATAGATACACACAAAAGTCTTGATTAGAAAGAGACCCATCTAAAGTCTTCACCTGTGTTATTTCTTCCAGGAACCATTTGTACCCGATGAAGTTTTATCAGTGTTTCAATTCAAACTAAAGGAATTTTCATTTTCCCAGGAGGAGGAGAAAGGGATGACACTGACACACAATCCTTCCTTTCTTTCATTTTTTTCTGTCGCAGCAGAAAGGGTGGGATGTCTGTCTGCTCAGCGCCAGGGGCTCTGACAACGATACGGTTCAGGTCAGAGAGAAGCTATGAAAGAGAGCAACCAGAAAGAGGGTGAGAAGGCAAGACCGAGAGACAGGAAAATAAAGATGCATAAACAAGAGAGGAGAGCGAAATGTCAGAGAGGGTCTGTTGTGATACTGGAGGCCATGCTGAATGCAGGGTGTGGCTGATCTCTACCCAGGGAGAGGGGATATCATAGTTGCATGGTTTGACTCTAATTCCCATTTTCTCTCCATTTGCCATTGATAAGTAGCAGGGATGAATTCCTGTTTGCAATAGACCATCAAAGGTCTATTCTTGGAAGTCCTTGATTTTCATTGGACTGTATGCATTTGCAACATTTGAATTGGAAAAGACAGTGCATATTTTCGATATCAGCTTGTAGAAAATGGCAGGGTACCACATTTCTGAAATGGTTCGATGACTGACTTTGTCTTCACAACCATCCTCTACACACTGAAGTGGTTTAACTACGCACATGGCCGAGGCATATTGCACAAGTAAGTCCATATCCAAGGGTATCCTATGAAATGCTAGCAATGACTCAGGTGTGGAACAACAATGATAATTTTGGGAAGCTTTCACTGGACATGGCAAAGTCTGACCTGACCATTCAGTGACGTCAAGTCTCAAAAGAAAGTTGAATCATTCCTGGGTGAAAGTTTATTTCCACTGATTTGAGCACAAGAGACAAACTGTGAATGGACGGATAGAATGAATAACAGCAGCTAGGTGTAAATTATGAGCAGCTGTGCACTTTTTTCTTCCGCGGAGCATGTGGATAGGGTAGGCACTAGGACCTGCTGTGATCCACACAGGAGGGAGGGAGCAGCTTTGGGACTCCTCTAACTAAACTTTTAGAACAATCCATTTCCCAAAGAGTGTGGGAGGGAAACAGTCAGAAGTGGATGGCCCGAGACCTGGATTCACAGCTTTAAAAGCAGGAGCGGGATTTGGAGATTGGGATAATTCTGCCCTTGGCCTGGAGATAGTGAGGTGGAATATAGCAGAGTTGATCTGGAAGTTGTCACTCACTGTGGCGAGAGCAGAGAAGGAGCATTACCAAGGTGGTGAGTCCTACCATGTTTTTTTAATACTCTAATTAAACATGGTGCTAATGTGAGGGATGTGTATGCATCTAGGACAAACAGAAGAGAGAAGATAAGAGTCTCTCTTAGAAGATTTACTCAAAGGTTTTCTTCATACCTGCCATTAAGTAAAAGTGGAGCCTCTGAATTGAGACTGAGCTCAGCAGCAGCTTGTTAGTTCTCTGTTGGAGGGGAGAAAATTCCTGCTGACCTCCACAATCAGGAGGTACTAAGAAAAGTTTAGTTGGGTGATAAATGTAAAGTTTGTGTTGGCTCAGTCCTTTCAACGTTTTCATGTACAGTAGCTTTCCTGGAATATATGGATGCAGAGAGGGAATGGAAGAGGAGAGGGTGGAGAGAGATAGAGAGAATAAAGGTGAGGATTAGAAAAAAAGGGGTTCTCCAAACTTCAATGGGAACCAGTTCACTGTTCAGAAAACTCCTGGGACATCAGGTTACCTTCTTTCTCTCTCTCTTTCTTTCTCCCCCTCTTTTTCTATCTGTCTTTCTCTCCGCTCATATTACACAATCCTTAAATGACTTGAAGGTTCTGATGATCTCCAGTGTCCAAAATGAGGTATGCTGCTGAGGTTATCCTTATGTCTGGGTGGGGCCTGGCGCTTGTATGGGTGTGCTGCTGATCAATGTTTTCTGCAATGATATGTATATTTTTGTGTGTAATTGTGTGTGTTGATGCAAGCGTGTGTGCTAAACACAGACCTCATGCCTGCCACTCCTACCAGGGAATTCCTTTCGGGCTTTGACAGGGGAGGAATGTCACCGCGGACGAACGTTTACGCACACCAACAAACATCACACACCAAAGGCTTGAACGGTGTCCTAGAGGTGCAGTCATTAGGTCAGCCACGTTAGACCTGTGTTATTATGATTTAATTTTAGTCCGAAGAAGATGGAAAAAACTGTAGGTGTTGCTGGGTTAGGGTTTAGAAAATTCCCAAATACCAAATAGTAGTGATAAGTCAGCGCATATTTTTGTCACACACACACACACAAACACACACACACACGTCTGTTTTGGATAAGCAAATGTATCAAAATTTCCAGCAAGAGACCAGTGAGTAAAGCTCTCTCAAGAGAAAGGTGCTCCGTTCTGTACAAAAATAAATGTTCTAAATTGTTTACGAGCTTCAATTTCACTGCCAGTGTGTGCCAGAGAGGAGCCGACTGTGTTTTCATCACCTCTCATTTGGTCCGCAGAGGAAGTGGAAACAGAAATCTGCAGCAGTCTGGCTGTATATCTTCCATGACATCTCAACAGATACTGTACTTTGTCCATGTGGTTAATACGGTATAATTCAAAGCACCTTCTCTTGAAGTTCAGCTGAAATTAAAATGCATATGTTTTTGTGCCCTTTTTGTTTTGAAAGATGAGCTCTATAAATTTGATGTCCTTTGTCCTCTTCAGAGAAAAACATGATTAACCAAAAGGGTGGGAAAGAAAACCCATTCATGTTTGTTGGTGTCGTGACAGCACCCACAGGCTTTGCCTACATAATTAAGCCATCTACGTAGAAAGAGAACGTTCTAGGATATAGACAATCAAAACATGTTGTTGCCACTGTTCCGTCATTGACTGACAGGCAGAGAGTATCCAACAACAAGCCGACAACAGCCCCGCCATGAATGGTAAACCAAATACAACATACCATACCATATATCCACCAGTAGACATTGCAGATCTACAACATATATCTTGTCTCACATTTTTTGAACAAGCTCAAACATAGCAATGTCAACAACCAAGAGAAAGTGCGTTTGCTTGCTCGAGGATCTTAATTTACTGACTGTATGTTGTTCCTCCAATGTAAGTCACTTTGGATGAAAGTGTCTGCCAAATGAGTTAATGTAATGTGATTCTAAGATAATTTTGCAGTCTAGGTAAGTAGTCTGATTGTCAGCTTTAAACAGCTTAAATATTTCATCTAGTCTAGACCACTGCTTACACTTAACCAACCGCCTGTCCTTGGCTTGTAATCTACATTGGAGTATGTCTATTTACAATGTAGTATCTTGGCTCCCCTGCTGGCTCACCTGTCCGTCATGCAATCATGCAGAATGATCCAAGCTTGCAGGCTGAAGGTGCATTTGTGATATCACCTTAGCGTTCAGTATAAATATTACCAATGCACTTCAAATCCCTGATTTACTAATTGCAAAAAAGTTCACCCAGTGGCATTGCTAAAAACAGCTTAAGTCATATAAACTAGTGTATGTATGTGTATGGAGGGCAGATGGACAGTGCTGTTTTCCCCTGCAGACAAAGATGTCTGTGATTATTCATGACCCTCTCAGGTTTCCCTTTGAAGCTGAATTACAGCTTTCCCTATGTTAGCGCCTATGTGTGCATGCATGTGTGTATGTATGTGTTTGTGTCTGTGTGTGTGTGTGTGTGTGTGTGTGTGTGTGTGTGTGTTTGTGTGTGAGTGTTTGTGTGTGTGTGTGTGTGTGTGTGTGAGAGAGAGAGAGAGAGAGAGAGAAAGAAAAGAGTGAGATACATAAAGGGTAACACAATTAGGTGTACAAAATATTGAGAAATTACTATGGAACAAATACTGAACTAACTGAATCATTACAAGGAATGCGTTACGCCGAAAGTCCACTGACTCTGGCTACGGCACGTTACGGCTGCACCACAGTTTTGATCCGTCCATAGTTTACAGATCCAACACAAAACCCATTGGTTGAAAAACACCCAAGACAATGAGTTGTTTTTACAGTTGGGTTATTTACCCAAACAACCAACAATGTATCTGTGACAGTTTTAAGGTTAAACTTGAGCTTGTTGTGTCTAACAGTGAAAATAATATTTTAGTCAGGATAAACAACATTAATATCCATTAATAAAAATATATATTCGACGGCTGTTTTGTTCACTGCTCTTCAGCGTGGACACGTGACATGCAAATCTATGAAATTGTACTACCACAGGAAGATTATCCAGCCCTCAAACATATAAAAGGATGGAAAAGTGTGAGCTGTCTAGACTGCAGAGCATTGTATAGGACACCTGGGCAGGGGAGAGGCTGCGACAGCACACCTGGACTGTCAGTTTAACTTTGACGATTTAACCTTGGGGCCTAACACCAAACATACCAACCCTTTTTTCACCTAAACTCAACCCTCTGAGGTATATCACAAACATTGCTGTTCTTCAGAACCCGAATGCACTGTGCTGGATGTCCCTATATAAGAAAATAAGTTATTTTGATATGTGTAGTGGAATTATAATTTTTTTCTTTAGAAAATGTTATGTATTTTCATTATTTTAACCTCAAAGAGCAGCACCTATAAAGGATCACTTTCGATAACCCTTTAAAGCAATGTAAAGCACTAGTCACTAGCATAAAAACTAATTTAGAACAGCGACAAGTAATCATTGGAATTATGCAACATGATTACTACTAGTGTTACTAAAATCTGGAACAGTGCCAGCTGGCAACAAAAAACTAATTTAGGGTTTGTTCACACAGAAACATGAAGTCTGATTGCTCCATCTTACAAGATGTCTTGTCCTAATAAATTAATAGCCCATTTGTTTTTGACCTCTTTCCCCAGAAAATGTACTTTTCAAGCACAGACTTACCATGTAAAATAATTGCATTGTTTGGTCGTTTTTATATTTTATATGTCTTTGCATCCTGCTAGCAGTAATAGTGTGGTCCTGTATGGAATCGTCACATGTCAGTCAAGAACTTAAAGACACTTAGAAGTCAAGAGATAACACAGTGTGATAATTTTTATTTTATTTTATCTGTTGTTATAGTCACATGTTTTGCTAAAACTGCTAGTGCAAAATATAAGCAGTTTCAGTCCAACCTCGATATGTGGACACTGTCTCACATTGTAGCACTTTATATTAATACCAGGTTATATTACATTATAACCATGTAATAGCTTGGCAACATTATAGGAATACTTTGGGAAAAATATGGTAACTGAACAATAAAATGGTTACAACAGTACAATATTTGAATTAAAAAAATGGTAATATGGTGACATTAAAGCTAGGATAGGCAACGTTGGAGAAACTTGAAAGAGCCAGATAGATTTTTAAAGTATCTAACTGAATCTCATCCCTCTCTTCCTCCAAAGCCACTCTCCTAAAACACATTTTTATTCACAATGAGTGCACAGGAAGAGAGGGATGCAGGTAGATCAAATGAGTGGCCATGCTTGTTACAGTCACAGCACACTTGTGACAGCCACAAGACCGTGCATGTCAGAGCATTTGATTTATGATTGCTCCTGGGATGTAAAGAGAATTTCAACAAATATAACAAACAATTATTCTGAAATAAATTGCCTACTGTAGCTTTAATGGAATAATAACCTGATACTAATGAGTTAATAAAGGTTGATGTTTTCACAATGTAATAGGCTACTATCAGAGTAATTCCTTCAAAATCACATAATAATAATAATTACTGTATTATAATGCTGAAATTTATCCTCCCTTTTGTTCCAAACGTTCCCTTTTGTTTCAAGTTAATACTGTACAAATTATATGTTTAATACTGTTTTACCGTTTAGTAATGTAAGCTAGTCACCTAGTGTAGTACTAATGTTATCCTGATTTTCACAGCTTAGCTAGCTAGCATTAGATAACCTTGGCTCTTCTTTTTTTTTTTACACCCAGCGCTTAGGAGAGTTCCCAAAATTGAAAGTTACTGACCTTACAAAAGCAAAAAGAGCCATAGCGACATAACATTTGTTAAGCTGTGAAAATCAGGCAAATTTTTATCCTACATTGAGTGACTAGCTAACTTGGCTAAAGGTTGTCTAAGACACTGAGGTGATAACCAAAATTACTTTATAAAAAACACTATATACAATATCAAAAAAAAATTGCTATTAACTATGCGTACAAAGCCAACTGTGACAAGCAAAGGGTAACATTACTGTAGAGTTGACAGAAAATACAGACAGATGTGCAGTTTTTAAAATGGATATATGTCACATTACATTGAGCAAGTAGAGAATATTACCATGAAATGAAATAGAAACACGTAGTTAAGCATTTTGCAGCCCTGATTCATGGTTAATACACAGAAACTACGACAGGTGTTTCCAGGTAATCATTAAGCCTCTTTTCCATGAAATTAACTTGAAACAGGTAGTTCAGCATTTTGCAGCACTGATTCATGGCTATAGACAGAAACTACCACAAGTGTTTCCAGGTAACAAGTCACAGCATTAAACATATAAATTTTACAGGACTACCTTGATACAAAAGGGGAGGAGGAATTTCAGTGCTGTACCAACAATTTCACGTGATTTTGAAGGTATTACTCTCATAGTAGCCTGGAATATTATGAAAACATCCATTTATACTACCTCAAAGCAAAAGAAAGAATATCTCTCTGTCTCTGTGAGATGTCGCGGATGTTTGAACATCTGGAACAAAGCCTTCCTGTTTGGGAAAAATTAGATGATAATTCATGGGTCCAAACGTAAACCTAGGCCCTGCTTTGGTTATTTTTGGGGTCACTAGAGCTGCAGTCTGGCAAAGGTCAATGCAAAGAATGGGGTAAGCACATCTGGTGTAAAGTGAACCAGCTGAAGTGTTCTGTCTGAAATCAGCGGGAGAGGTACGAGGTCAGAGTTCAGACTCAGGGTGACGTCTGTGTTTGTGGAGGAGAACGGGGATCTGGAGGTCACCGCAGGTCAGGATCCCGAAGCATGTGGCACCGGAGTGGAGAGCACAGAGTGGAGTGGAAAACACGGAAACATGACGTGAGCCCCAGAGTTACTTTATGCAGTAATTCTTGTTGGCGTTTCCTTTACAAACAACCGCTCACAATGTTTGGGAGAAAATTTACTCAATAGAAATCACAGCTAACGTTGTTTGACATTTGTAACTTACTGGATTTGGACAGAATTGTTGTCAGGCATGAGCAGGATTCTTTTGTCCCAGCACCTTTTTCCCATATGGACCTGGTTTTCAGCTCATTTGCACTGTACAAAATCAAGAATAATACACTCCTGTGTTTGGACTTTTCCATACATTGAAAACTGAATCCAGTCAGTCTTTGTGTTTGACTGCTGAAGATCTGATTTCAGCAGGTGCTGCATCAAAGGGTTATGTTTGCCTGTGTCTGCGTGTTTCTCTTTCTGTGTCTGTGCACACTGTCATTGCAAAATGACAACTAAATGTGCAGACATGCCTGCTCATTCCACATTAAATGCTTCTATGACTTTCAGCTATGGCTCACTCTTCTCTCATGCATGTGCACACAGTCCAAACACACAGTAGCTAATAAATCACCAAATTACCAGGGCTGTGTTGTGGTATTATCTGTTGACTAAGTGCATGTCTGGTGTTTTGAATTGTTTCACCGCAAGTGCTCTTTATGTGTGTGTGTACATTTGGATTGATGTGATGACATTGTCTCACTCACACTTTCCTTCGCCTTTATCCCGATTGGTAGGTTGACTATAACCTGTCTGGACATGAAACGCTCCCTCGTTGCCATCAACAGAACAACAATACTTGATCTTTTCAAATACTCAAATTCACTCAAGGCTCAAAATAATACTAAATCAGCATTTGCTATCCGACGCTTTGCTATAAATATGGTTTTTAGCCATACAATAATATGTTCTTACAAAATCCCATGTATTTACAGAGATCAAGATTACTCAAAGAAAGTGCAGAAGAAATACATACATAAAACCACACCAACATCAGAGGAATGTGGTTTGAACATGTGTATGAGCTTGTGTGTACATGCGTATGTATAACTTTGTGTTGGATACTCATCAAACACACATACACGCCATAGCCCCAAGGATACAAGTGAAGCCACTTACTATAGCTGATTTGGGAATGCATAGTATGCATAACAGATTGGTCACCTACACAATGAGCAGCATTTTATAAGGCATATTTCCTCTTATAGTTGTTTTAGTCGGACAGGCTTCCAAAAACTATAGAGTTGTGAAGACTTTACAGACAATCTGTTTAAGTCTGTAATCAAGTTTTGTTTTACTTAAAACGTGAGGACTGACGGCGTATCATGCGGAGTTCTGGGGAAGAAGACGCTTCAGGAAGCCATTTCTCTCTGCTGGATTCTCTGTTAAGCCTGTGCATCCAGCTCCACGGTAAATATTAATTCACCTTAACCCCCGCTGCAGGCCACATATACACACGCACACATGCAGACATGGTGGAAAGTAGCCACCATATCTCTTTCACCATAGCTCTGCTCACATGCTGAACATGGCATGCTGCTAACAGACAGAGGATGGGCCTGGGAGGTCCCACGCAGACAGGTGGTTGATATCAGCTAAAGGGGGAACAAGAGGGAGGGGGGGTGGAGGAGGAAGATATGGACTGAGGGAGATGGGGCGGCAGAGAGACACAGGAGCAGAGAGAGAGAAAGAGAGACAGATGACAGAACGATGCGGAGACCACACAGAATAGAAAATGGCCGGGTCAAGTCTTTAGCGAGAGGGGTGAGACTGTAATGAAACAAATGCTGGGAGTGACAACAACATTGCATTTTTTTACACTCTTCAGAGAATTCAATACAGTCCTGACAAGGCATCTATGTATAACAGTACAACAAAGTTGATTGTGCTAGTCTGCATGATTAATTGTTGAGATTTTCTAGTCTCAACCAACTGACAGTCCAGGACCACATTAGGATTTGAGGTTGCAGGAAAGAGGCTGTCAGTTATGCCTGATGGCTCTTTAAGGCCACGTGGCAGCAGGATGTCCTCATGCTGGTGCAGTTTTTTTCCTATTTTACTTCAGTACCCTGGAGTGAGTTACTTAATCTCTACATGCTTCAACGTTGACGTTTTCACTCCAAACTACTGGAACAAAACATAATTAAGTTCGACAAATCAAATCCATGTTGCACTTATTTAAAGTAGCTAAACGCTTGCTTGCAGCCATATTGCTTTCACTGTACTGCAACAGCGTTTCAAGTCATTACAGAACACAAGTACGAATATTAAAAGAATACTGTACATGCATATCCTAACGTCTGATGCAACATATACCCAAATTGCGTCTATGGGCCCACACCCATGCTTATGGCGTCAGATGAAAGCGCAGCCCAAATGGGGCACAATAGAAAACGTGGGTGTCTGACTGAGCACATCTGTCTATTTACGCCCATTTTTTGTTTTATATTCTGTAGCAAATTTACCTGGGTGACTCATTTACTCATTCACCGCTCCTCCGCTGTTTTGTTTACAACAGCATGCAGTCAAAGTGTCACATGCAAATCTATATGCTCAATTTTGTGGAGGGTACAAGCTGTGAAAGACACATTCAAAACACAAATATCAGATTGTAAGATTCAAATCAAACTCGTGATGATGAACTGAATGACTCATTCTAACATTAGTCAGATCTTCATCAGAAACACAACTGAGATTTATTTCTCCTAATCTGTGTTAGCGTTTAGTTTCAACCACATACATGCTGATATAGTTTAATTTATAGTTTTTCAAGTTCTGCTCCGGTGGATGCCCTTAGAGTAAATAAGCAACATGAGCTACAACACCTCTGAGACAGCTGTTTTTTGTGTCTCCTGGAGCAGATATGAGAGGAAGGTTCTTTTCTGTTAAAGCTATTGGAAGAAAAGAGACAGCAATGAAACTGCATGTGTCTCTGACTCCTCAACTCTTTGCAACTCCCTGTAGCTTTAATTCCTCCCTCCTTCCCTGTCCTTGAACTCCTCTTTGTCCATCCGTTTCTGCTCCCCTGTAACTTTGTCCTTCCTTGTTCTGCTTCTTTCTATCACATGCTCCTTTATTTGTTAAATTCTCAAGACATCTCATTGCCCATTGGTACCCCGCCCTCCATTACTTGTTGCCTCTCCCCATTCCTTGATGTCTCTGATTCTTTCCTCTCTATCCCTCTGTCTACATCGCTCTCCATAGCCAGTCAGGCATTCTTGCCTCTGGCCTGCCTCCTCTCACTGCTCTGCTGTGGGATCTTAGATTCTCACCAGGAAGGGGGAGTTATTACCAAGACAATGCCAAAAGATTAACCACTTGTCATGAGAAGATTGTTGAATGTCAAGGTCATAAAAACTAGGGGTCTGGAAAACATGTTAATCATTGTGTTCATCCTGTGTTCAAGGCCTGGAGGACTGGCCTCCCACGTCTGCGGGTTCAGTGCAGGGAGAGGGTGGGTTGACCGGGGATGGGCTTGGTTGTGGTGGCAGTGGTGGTGGTGAGTGGGGGGGGGTTCACTAACATAGCCACGGTGCTCTGGCTGCGGTCTTGCCTCACTGCCAAAGAAACCTCATCCCTGGAGTTCTGCTAGGAACCAAGACAGCAGCCTCATGAGCGATCAAGAACATTAAACAGCATCACAACATACACTGAACAAAATTATAAACGCAAGAGTTTTGTTTTTGCCCCCATTCATCATGAGCTGAACTCAAAGATCTAAGACTTTTTCACTATGTACAAAAAAGGCCTATTTCTCTCAAATATTGTTCACAAATCTGTCAAAATCTGTGAGTGAGCACTTCTCCTTTGCCGAGGTGTGGCATGTCAAGATGCTGATCAGACAGCATGGGTATTGCACAGGTCTGCCTTAATTAGGCCGGCCACAATAAAAAGCCACTCGAAAATGTGCAGCTCCATGACACAGCACAATGCCACAGATGTCGCCAGTAGTTTGAGTGAGCGTGCGATTGGCATGCTGACTGCCGGAATGTCCACCAGCCCAGGACCTCCACATCCAAGATCTTCACCTCCAAGATTATCTGAGTCCAGCCACCCGGACGGCTGCTGCAACAATCGGTTTGCATAACCAAAGAATTTCTACACAAACTGTCAGGAAACGTCTCAGGGAAGTTCATCTGCATGCTCGTCGTCCTCATCAGGGTATCGACCTGAGTGCAACTTCACACAGCCATTGAAGAGGAGTGGACCAACATTTCACCGGCCACATTCAACAACCTGATCAACTCTATGCGAAGGAGATGTGTTGCACTGCATGAGAAAAATGGTGGTCACACTGACTGACTTGTTTCTGGACCTCCCGGACCCTCCCAATAGTGAAATTGCACATTTTCGCATGGCCTTTTATTGTGGCCAGCCTAAGGCACACCTGTGCAATATCCATGCTGTCTGATCAGCATCTTGATATGCCACACCTCGGCAAGTGCTCATTAACAGATATTGACAGATTTGCAAACAATACTTGAGAGAAATAGGCCTTTTGTGTGCATAGAGAAAGTCTTAGATCTTTGAGTTCAGCTCATGATGAACGGAGGCAAAAACAAAAGTGTTGCATTTATAATTTTGTTCAGTGTATATGAAATTCCTTTGAAAGTAGAATTATCGAGTGACAGCAGTTGTCTCAGAAACAAAGTGTTCACGTTAATGTCCACAAAGTTCAAATTTGTTGAACTGTGACCTGAGCTTTGCTGACCTGGCGCAGCAAATCTCTACTGATCACTACTTGATTTGAAAGATGGATGAAAAAGAATAACTTGTGTTTCTGAATTTCTGAAATTTTACAATAACAAATTAATATACATATGTTTGGTTTGCTTATTACAAAAGCAGTGTTTGAATCTCTGAAACAGAGCGATCTACTGCTAGCAACATTAGCATTGTAGCTAATGTGGCACTGTTTAATGATGCAGGAAAAGCATATAATACGGCAAACCACATGGTACTCGCAGCGCAAGACCCTTGTTTTTCCTCTATAATATAAACTTTTAGCTTTATTAATGCAAGATAATTCTCAGTTTGTGATATAAATCCAAATCACTTCATGGCCATTGTGTTGGCATTGCTAGAGGAGTGGGCTCACTAATGTTGCCATAGTGCCTTTGTAATAAATACAAATGCTTTTCTAAATGCATGCATAACATATAGCCAAGAAACATTGGTATTACATAACTTTTTTTTTTTACAAAGTAGGCAGGTTTTGTTCTGGGAAAGTGCTAGAAGCCACAATGTTAAACAAACAATAACAACTTGTGATATTCCTTGGTGTACAAAGAGATGCATTGTTTCAGTTTACAGTTTCTATGTGTTACTCAACTCTTTCTTTCAAATGTAATTACTGCTGAATTTTGCTGTCAGCTAAAATGTTGTTTATTTCATAACCACCGCAAGGATTCAATCTTTCTATTATGATGAATCATTGTTCGACTTACCATAGGACAATGTGTGACAATAGGGAAAAGGCTGAGGTTACATTATACTCATGTCTCTGTGTTGTTTCAAGGTAGCCCTTCCAAATAAAAAACGACTCCGAAACAAATATTGTGCCAAATGCTGACTTTAAAGCTTCACCAAGTGTAGCATTATGCATAGCTGAAGACGTGTGAAATCTCAGCTAATTATAAGATCTGCTTCAGGCCTCCTTCATACATAATATGCCAAACTTAAGGCCTGTGGTTCCTGGAAATGTGTTTCATTATCTTGGACGGGAATTGGAGCCTTGTCAAAGTTGAAGTGCCTTTGAGCCTTGAAGACATGAAGAGTGTATAGTAAGCCAAAATTCATATATGTATATTGCACCTATTGTCTGATGGTGTGTGGGATCAATTTAATTAGTAGGAATTTACATTCAACTAGAAGCTTTAAAATCTCTTTTTCTTGGACAGTTTGCATTAGTGAAAAAGTTCAAAAGTGGAGCCATATGCTGACACAAGTCCAGCTGTTTTAAATATCCCAGTTCCAAGACAAATTCCATTGGGAATTGTGATCGAATTGTCTGTGTTTTTGGCAGGTCTTTAGAGAAATCACTTTACAGCTTCTGAAGCAGTAGCCAATAATTTGTAGCCTGCAACACAAAAACAAAACAAACAAACAACCACAGTCCAACCACAGGTTTGACGTGGCCAAGTTGAAAACTGGAGGGGAGGGAAGGGGGAAGGTAGTTCAGATATATGAATATGATCAGAAAAATTGTTGTGTCATTCCCCCAAAACACAAGGAAATGATAGAAAGGACGCACAAGATCCAGAAGAGCAGTGCTCTGCACCTGCACGTGCATGTGCTTGCACATTGCTAAAAATCTGTTATTGCTGTTGGACACAGAAATGGCCATGTCTGCATGACATTACCTCTGGCTTTTAACCGTGAGAGAAAAAACGAACATTAGGTCCAATTTCAGGAGCAGAAAGGGAGAACCTGGATAAACCAGAGAAAGTCACGAAACAGCAGGATGAAGACATTGGCTCTTTATCAAAGTCTGTTCCTTTTAGTTTCCACACCTTGGCTCCATGCTTCCTTGATATTCTTAAGATACCCTGCACAGATAGAAAAGCTTTTATTTTACCACAGCTGTGTAAAATGGTGGTACATGTTTCATGTTAAATCCTACAGGCGCCAACTGTGCATATAATGTACACTTGCTGATCGAAACAAAAAAGAACTTCAAATACTGGCTTCTTGATATACCCCCTCTCACTGCATGGCACCATGTTCATTTACTGTTTTATTACAAGTAAAATTGTTTCAAATGGTTGCTCATAAAACCTGAAGCCACAAATATATTTCATAGGTCTTATTGGCAGAGTGACACTGAGCTGGGAAACATTCAACGGATGAGTGAAATAAAAGTACCTGCCTCTGTGCGGCTGCCAGCATCAGCCAGCTAAGTTGAATGAAGGGTCAGTCTTTAGAAAGCTACTTATTTTTATAGAAATACATTTGAAAGTTGGATATAGATTTACCTGCTTGTGGTTGCCAGGCACATTTTATTGTTGCACCCAGAAACCTGAAGCTAAAACAAGCTGATGTCAAGACATGTACATATGTTCTTTTTTTCCATATTGTAGGGGTTGGCCAGTTCGCACTATAACAGTTTGTACAGTAAATATTATTTTGTTCGGTATATCGCATCATTTATCATCACACTGAGGAGTCAAGTGCTTTAACAGGTTGTGTGTGCCTGTCAGTTTGATGCTGCCTGTCTCTCTCTTCCTGTGTTTACTGTTTGAAGTATCCCTGATGCAACACAGGTGCCTTGGTTCTCACAGCAAATGTCTTTTAAACATGAAGATGAGGGACAGGGCAGAAGTTGATCTCTTTCGTCTCTGTTATTCACATTACGACTGTCACATGTCTATAGGTCGATAACGTTTACTTTTACTTTTTTGTTCACCAGCCTGAAATGAAAGCTGTGGACGGTTTGAGAAACAAAGGTGCAGAACAGTTCACTTCAGTTCAGTCAGTTATTATCTGATATGGGCAACGAAAATATTTCCTGCACATACATAATACCAAACACAATTTTTAAAACTGTCTACAATGAATAAACACAGTAATTAGGAGTACAATTGTAATTTGAGTTTTACTGAAATGTTTATTAACTACAGAAAATGCTGAACGAACATGTGTTTCTGTGCAAACATGAACAGTCAATTTCAAGCTAGTTCAAATGGTTTAGTTTATATTAATAAATCCCATCTTAATTTACTTCATTTATGGCATCTGTGTAAATGAACCAGTGTTCTCCATAACATTGAATTAATCAGAATTATAAGCTGTGCACTATGGGTTTTTTTTACAGAATTTTCTGGCTTGTGAAAAAAAAAAAAAATTAAGTTTATTTCATAGCGCTATTTGTTCTGACTGTCTGACCTGTGCTGTGTATCCCATATATAATACTTTTTAAGGGTCCCCAAGAATAGCCAGCTCACTGACAGCCTCTCAAGAACGTTTGGAGAGTGTAACTTCATTGTGCTTTTAACAGACTCTGTCTGCATGTCACACTTTGCGTGACAAAAACTTGATTCACTGCGGTATCTTGGCTGTTGTATTAGTTTCACATGGCGGCTTGTCTAAATTGTGACAAGCAGATTGTCTTCCCATACATGACAAGCTTTAATTGCAACTGTGGATGAATCAGTGACTGGATGTGAAATGGAGGCAAATACAATTTGATGGCTCTGTCAAGTGAAAAGGCACCATGAGAAAAGACATCTGAATTCTGTTGCGATCCTCCATTTTAACTGAAGAGTTTAAACCTTCTCCAAAAGTAAGAATTATTTTGCCTTCAAAGACTGATCCTTTTAAGTGCATTTTTCAAACAATGATTAATCAGCATTAAATGCTGTTTCTTAAGAGGAAATAAATATATCTTCCAACATTTGGATTTGTGTAAAAGTGAAAAGAGGGCAAGTTGACCTAGCAGTCATCCCTCCCATCCCTAATTATTTCCAGTGGATGACAGTAGGAGGAACTGCGCCACACTGAATTGATGAAAGACACAGAAAAACTGTTTACCTTTCTCTGTTTTTCTCCACATCACTCTCTCCATGTCTCTTTCTTCTCTCATTCTCTCTGTCTCTGCAGCTGTCAGTCTCTCCTTCTCACTCCCTCATAATCTGATGCCGTTGTCATCTCTCTGAGAGAGAGGTGTGTGTTTGTTTGAGGGAACTGTTGATGTGCCGCTCCTGCACATCTTTTAACATGTACTTGTATCTAATGACTAATGTATCACGCAGCTCGGAAGAAAACCCTGTTAAGTGTAAACTAACCTCGGATTGATGGCAGGCAACGCTCTCCTAAACTCCTCATGTTTTGGCCCACCTGCCTTGTTGTCATTGTATCACCATCAACACATTGTGCTGTAACCACATGCAGTAATTTGGCAGCTTGTAGATACCAGATCCTGACAAATGGAGCATCTTGTGGACAGGCAGACTAAATGAAAATGTGTTACTAGCACTACATGCTCAGTAACAGTAAATGTGTGGCCAGTCTCCACTGCCTTGGGCTAAGTAATTTGTTTCTGTCTGAGGTGTTTTCCTCTTATGCTGGTTTTCCAGGTCACAACCTGGCTGCGTTACTTATGTCTTCTTTCCAAATACTTTCATCAGCTTTGGCAAACTTGTTTAACCAGGAAGTGCAAGGTGGTACCTTGTACGCTTATACCAAAATGAAAGTGATGGATAACTCAACAGAAATGGTCTTGATTTACATTTTGGCAAAGCTGGTGAATCAGCTTATTGTGAGAAAAGAAACCTCTTTAGAGCAGGGGACGTCAACCACATGAGGCTGTTTTACAAAGTATGTTCTCATAAACATCCTCCTGGTGCAAACTGTACAAGGCATGAATCATAAAAGGATATCGAACAACTGCTTTGTTTATATCAGTGTGTATTAATACAGTATGTTGAGTGTCTGGAAATATGAACCATACTGTGTCTGTCATTTCTGTGGTATTTGCTTAAACAGTTTTGGAATACCTTTGTCATTATTTGGCTGACACATGTGAGCAGGACTGTCTCCTGCTGGCTCTCTTATTCTTCAGGGCATGTCCCATGTGTGTTTGTGTGCTCTGATCTGTCTGCCTGAATACTAAAGAGGAAAGCAGCTCACCCTATTCCGTGCATGTCAAATGCAGGGAGCCTCACATGGCCATCTGAGACTTCCTGTTATATCAGCACCATATGGATCGCCTTTCCCCCCACAGTTTGATATAGGATGTATGTTAGTTTGTAAAATCCACTGGACCATTTCATCTAACATTTTCTATTCCAGACCCTGTCAGCACTCTCAGATGTGGCTGAAATATCTAACTTTCCAGTGACGCTAGCACACAATTTCTGGATCAGAGTGCAGTTTTGTTTCCACAAAACCATTAACACAAACAAACAGCAATGGGAGCGCAGATAGACAGCCAGACATATTCTGATCCTGTGCTGAAGTAATCCTATAAGTCAGAGGTGCTCTCTAAACTGCTCTGACCCCTGCGCTGCAATGTTTACGCTGGCTCCACTGGCATTAAACACAAGCCACATATTTTTAACATTAGGATCCTCCCGGCTCTCCCTGTAAATAGTGAGCTGCCCTTCAGCCTGGATGAATCAACTCACTGCCTATTTGGACCAGCTCCATGTGTGTGTGTATGATTGTGTTTATTGAAGCCAAAAGATATCACTGGTAGGTGAGTTTCGCAAAAGTCTCTAGCGCTTTCCATCTTACAAGATTACTTGATTGTTTTGCAATTGCAATGAGGCAAAAAGTATTCAGATATTTTATTTGAGTAAACAATACCACAATATAAAAGTATTTAATAACATGTTAGTCCTGCATTTAAAGAAGTAAAAGTGCCTAGGTTTTATCTGCTAAAGTAATAATTTAGTAGAATGGCCACAGATTTTTTATGTTATTGGACTATTAGTACTGATGAATTAACATATAAGCACCATTTAATGTTCAATTTAATTCAATTAAATTTTATTTATATAGAGCCAGTTCATAACACAGGTCATCTCTCTGGACTTTTCATATAGAGCAGGTATAGACGGTACTGTTTATAATGTTATTTACAGAGACCCAACATTTCCCACACTGAGCAAGTGTTTGGTGACTGTAGCAAGACAGTGGCCATAATAATTATATATATCATTATATATATGTATGTTATGTATGTTATGTATGTTACGTTGTGGTTGTTTTGAGGTAACTATTTTACATGCTTTTGGGTTATTTATTTTACAGTAATGCATAATATTCATATATGTTCATGTTCATCATATCATTTGTATGGTTTTGATGTATAGATAAGTAATATTAATAAAATACTAATTGTGCACATACATCACATACAGTATATCACAATAGGATATTTGAAAAGCTGAATCCTAGCTTAAAAATCTTAACCAGTACATATAGTTAATGTGGTATTTTGTGGAAAAGAAGGATAAAGTAGCATTAAATAGAAATACTCAAGAAAAGTACCACTTCTGCAGAATTGTACTAAATGCATTATTTGAGTACACATCACATTCTTAGCTTGTAGTAAAAAAAAAATGATGATGAAAAAATTATTTCAGATGCTAAATGCTTGAGGTGGCCTTTGAATTCTGGTCTATGCAGCCAACACTGACCTCTTCTGGTTATTATGTGCCACACTGAGGGGCATTTCGATGCAAATAATTTATCTAGAAGATTTCAACAATTAATCAGAATCACATCCTAAGCTTTTTTATATATCCAGCCAGGATGCTGTACCTCTCACAACAAGATTGTAAAATTAAACATGTTGAGCTAAACATTTACAGCACTAATAAACTGTGTGTTCCAACACCAGCAAGGTGTGTTTTAACTTTGCAGATAATCCCAAAATACTGACACACCAGTTTAAACTCACCTCAGTGACCTTCTGAGTGTGTGTGTGTGTGTGTGTGTGTGTGTGTGTGTGTGTGTGTGTGTGTGTGTGTGTGTGGTGGGAGGGGTGGTGGTGGGGGCTGGGGGGGGGGGGGGTATTCGTAAACATCACGGCTTGCAAACTATTCATAAAAACAACCTTCCATGCATTCCTACATGCGCATGTATGTACACATATATGGCATGTGTGTCCGTGTGTGACAATCTGTGTGTACGCGCATGTGTTTACATCTCCTGTTACAATGCATGCAGTGCAGTGACTTGAACTTTACATTCAATATATATATATATATGTGTGTGTGTGTAACATCTAAATTAGGTGTGACATTCCACACATTCCAGCATATGGCAAGTCTAAGCTTGGAGAGTGTGTGTGTGTGCTTTGAATGAGACAAGGTCAATTAATGGTAAATTGTGTCTGTCTGTGAGAGCAGTGGTGGTCAGGGGAAGAGAGGCGAGAGTTTTGCTCTCAAAAACTACCTCATCTACAATTCTAAATGTGTTTACCTTACTTATAGACATTTTACTTCTACTACGTCTTGCACTATTTTACCACTGAAAGAAGAAAACTTATACTATACTACTATATGTCCAATGTGCTATCTCAAGGATAGAAATGAGCCCCATTTTGTTTTCTCCTCTCTCTTTCTCTCTCTCACATTTATATAATGTTATAAGTGAGAATATGATGTTTTTAGCAAGAAGATGTGTTGCTGTGTTTGATATACAGCATTCTAGTGATCACATGTGCAATGGGCTGAATATATGTGCTTGACAAAGAAATAACTCGCTGTACGTTCATGAGAAATAAAGAAAGTGTTGAAGTTGTTTGAATAGTCCACATAAGCATGTCCCTTCTATTTATTTGAGTTTAGTCTTGATAATGGCAGAAACATTAATTCAATTACCAGTATTTGTTATTTGAAATGGTGAATGGTTTTCGTAAAATATGGATTGGACAACATGGGATTTACTATATATGAAAAGCTGAATCATGAATCCATATATTTAAGTTAAGTATTTGGTATGCGTGTGTGTGTGTCTGTGTGTTACAGAACTGTGGTTCAGAGGGTCCAGATGGCAGGCATGAGGGGCCCGGCCTGCACTGGAGTTTGGCTCTAGAGTCCACAGGGGCTCCCACTTCAACTGGACACATTCCACAGGTACACATAAACACTCGCCACAGCAACACACAAAACAAGATTCATGTACCCTTAATACAAGTTAGACAATTATAACTTAGTTATTTAAAACAGTATCAGCACTAATAAAAATAAATCAACAGAACATCAGCGTTTTGGTTGTAAAATCTGCATACTTCTTCACACAGCTGTGAAATTTCACGTGCAAGGTCAGGAAGAAAGTGGTCACACATGAAATTGATTACATGTCATCCCTTCATGGTAAAAGTGGTGCTGTTACAACTATCCTGGGTCTCCCCTACAGTAAGATCTGATGGAAAAGACTCTGCTGTTTGAGGGACCTCTCAATGAATCCTAGCAGGGAGGAGGATTTTGCCGAGAGAGTGAATTCCCCCTTTAATAAACACACACTTGAACGTAAATCTTAGTTAAATCAACAACATCAAATATAACAGGTTGGAGTGGTGGAGGGAGTTTAGTGTGAGCATATTGCAGCTAACGCCAATGAGCCAACACAAGCGCAACTAATGTTGAACATGGCTTCATTTCAATAAGAGACACTTAAAGTTAGGTTAAGCAAGTGGTTTCACAGTTAGGTTTGGAGGGAAAGGCTCTACTGTTAGAGGTTAGAAGTTCAAGGAAATTGAGCAGCAAGGAGGATTCTGCTGACAGAGCAGATCCCTCAAAACACAATTATTGCTTGCTATTTAATTATTAATTAGCGCAAGATCCTGGCTAGCCAGATAGAAGAAGAAGATATACTTTATTAATCCCGCAAGAGGAAATTCAATGTTTTTTCACTCTGTTATTATTGTTAGTATTATACACAGTCTGAAACACACATGCGCAAACAGGACCCATATCAATAACACACAGAGAGATGTCAGAGTGAGGGGTTGCCACTCAGTGTGGCACCCCGAGCAGTTAAAGGTTCAAGGGCTTGCTCAAGGCCACCCTCAGCAGCGACCAGGAGGTGAACTGGCACCTCCCCAGCTACCAGTCCACACTACGCAACTCTGGGCCGAGCTGAACTACTGCCGCCCCAGAACGTAAACATAAACATAAACATAAACATCCCAATTCAAGGGAAATATTCTGTATATAACTATAACGTACCTAATCTATGTGAAGCATAGGTATCTCAAGATTATTGATTAGATGAACATTTTGCAGCATGCTAATAGTATCTTGATAAAAGGGAAATAACATACAACTAAAATGTCAAAAGCCAGGCATTCTCAAAGCTAACCAAATTAGCAATAAGTAGGGGTTTAGCTATGAATTCCATTATGGCATGGACAACCATAAGCAAAGTTTATGTAAAGTAGTGATCTACCAGAGCAAATAAAACATGAGTTCGCAGATTTGTCTGGTTCCCAGGCTACTGCTAAATCCAAAGCAACTCCTAACCGTCAGGGGAAAATGTGCCCAAAACAAGTTGAGCCCATCCAGGAATCTTCAAATGTATTTTTGTGGACATAGCAACAAGGCAAACACTAGCGATACCAATGCAAAACATGTATTTTTTGCATTTTTTGCATTGGTCAAACGAAAGACTGTTAGAGATTTCACATGAATACACAGATTCTGCAGCATAGCAACTACACAGTCACTCACTGTAAACATGTTGCAAACAGCTGATGCCAATCAGCCAGTAGGCCTACAAGCGGTGCTCTGCCTGAACTAGACTAATGCTATGCTTCATTAAGTAATGATAAATCCCCATCTCAGGTTTTCAGAGCCCTAAGAAATGGCATCAAATTGCTTATTTTGTGTGACCAAGAGTAAAATAAAGTTCAACAGCACATCATCACGCTTGAGTATCTGGATTGTGGTTCTAGAAAATGTTTGGTAGTATTTCTTGATAGGTGATGTATCTGTTTTCTTTTTGTCCGTCAGCAGTTTTAACAAGAATGTAAGCTGTATGTATGTGAGTCAAAGACGAGATTATTAAACTAAATTAAATTGAGTTTTTGAGCTCTAAAGTGTCAAAATGTCCTTCAGTGTAACTGTCCAGATTAAAATTCTAATGGCAAAAGTGTTTGTACAATGTAGAAATTCATCCTAAAAATATATATGAACACACATGGCATGGTTGTGTTGGTGTTTGCAACAAATAATACTAAATCTGTCCAAACTTTCGTGCTTCGTGAATGTCATTCAGTATAATAAAGATAAACAGACATTTTAAAGCATATTGCATGATGGTAATTATGTGACAGTGCGTGACATCAAAAAGAAGACCCATTGAAGACCCTCTAGCTATGGGCTGAAGTGAGTAAATCTCTCTGAAGTATATTATCATTTTCCTTTTTCACCCTCTAGTAGCATTTGTAACAAAAATGCTTGGCTTTCAGTACAACACAGAAAACATACTTTTATTATTTGGATGGATGGATGAAAAGTACTGCCTGTTAAATATGCACATCAATGAAATCTGTCTTTCAGTAATGCACTTTTATCCTTTTTTTGACCAAAAAAGTTTCATGTTAAACTGCAATGTCACCCGTTATGCTGAATGAATTTTAGAATCCCTCAAAGAAAAATACTATTGCTGCTACTAATAATAGTCAGCCAAAGAAATCACATTTAATTAATATTTTTGGGTGGTAGTGATACGTGTCATACAACACCAATATTTTATATGTTAATAAAATAACTTTTAATTGACTCAGAAAAAAAGGATGGAGTGAAAAATACTTTTCATTGATTTTTGCATTTTTCTTTTGGTGTAAGACAGAAAATAGTTGTAAAAATACTCCAAATTTTGAGTTGTACCCGTGATGCATCAAATATGTGGTATTCAAAATTGAATAATTTTCTTTCTTTCTGGGTAGCTATATTTCTGCCATTCTATGCATGGGCATATTTTTTTAAATTCACTTAGCGTTATACTGAATGATATTTTACCAGGGTATATTCACATGAATCACAATAAAATTAAATGATTAGCTTTGTTCTTGAATACAGCTAATATAAGGGCAACATAAGGTGACACTCCAAAGAACTTTAAAAAGGCTTTTAGGAAAATGTAATTGTTGTTTTATTTTATTGCTGTTTTGAAAACCATGTACGTCTTTACCTTGGATATACACATGATTGTCTCTGAACTTTTGTTTTTCTTGTGTTCGGCTCAGGACGTGTGCCCATGAGGTCGTCACCACTGGCCCTGCTCCTCCTGATCGGCGTCCAGGCTGTACTGAACATGAGAGGTGGATTGGCCCAGAGCGCTGGGGCAGCCAACCACAAACTAAGACAGCAGATGGCAGCCAATCACAGAGCAGGACAGCAGCAGACAGCAGCAGGGGACTACCTTTCTGAACACCATTCTTCCCAGGAGCATCATAGGACCAGCCACCATAGGACCAAGAGGCCCCATCCAGCAGCTTCACACACCCAGGATAGGAGCCCTGTCGCCAAGCGCACTACGTCAGATTCCCCCCCTGACCCCTCCATCCCAGTGGTGGACCCCAAGTTGTTCTCCAAGAGACGTTACCGCTCCTCGCCACGTGTTATCTTCAGCGAGGTGCCCCCATCACATGATGCCCTGGAAGGTGAGGGCTATGACATTGAACGGGTGAGGGGGGTGAGGGTACGGCGCAGAGCAGGATCACACAACATGCACCGAGGAGAGTACTCAGTATGTGAGAGCATAAATACCTGGGTGGGCAACCTGACACGAGCCACAGACATAGCTGGGAACGAGGTGACAGTCCTGCCCAACGTTACAATCAACAACGTGGTGAAGAAACAGTTCTTCTATGAGACCACCTGCCGATCCCCCACACACAGAGGCTCCGGGACTGCAAATGGGGGAAGGCCGGGGGGACGGGGCGGCAAACAGGGCTCCAAATCAGGCAACTCGGGCTGTCGCGGCATTGACAGTCGCCACTGGAACTCCTACTGCACCAACACACACATATTTGTAAGTGCCCTGACCACCTTCAAAGAACGGACAGCGTGGCGTTTCATCCGCATCAACGCCGCCTGTGTGTGTGTTCTCAGCCGGAAGTCTTGGGCGGGAAAAATGGGGCACTAACTGGGGAGGTCAACTCCTGACCACTGAACTTTGACCCAAGCACACACATTTCTACTAAACAGCCACTGCAGCTTTATTGCCAATACTGTAATCCTCTTCCCCACCTCCAAACACACACACACAGTGAATATAGCATTCAGTCCACACACACTTACAAACACAAACACACACACACACACATACTCACACACACACAAACACAAACAGCTTCATCAATCCAACCCCTCGGTCCCTGACCCTACCTCAGTCTAAGAAGTCCTGGTTGTTTTAAGTTATGAGGACTGCATGTCATATTTATGGTTTATACAGTCAAATATGAATATATACAGTATGTGTATATACAAAATGAATTCAAGCTTTTAATGTTGTTGTTGTTGTTGTGTTGTTCATGCTGTTATTTATTAAACACCTCAGTACTTGCCTGGTTTCTTGTGTCAGTTTAAGATAGTGTTCACATGTTGGCTTTCTTGCCGCTCTTATCAATACGTTTATATGAATAATGAATTCAATGAAAATGTGAAATATTGAAGAGGCGGGTTGTAATGACACACCCGCAGAGAATAATCACCTAGCTCTGCAGTTCCCACCTCAATGCTGGGTCGCTTTTAAGCATCTTTCGGCTTATTCCACAACTTTACTGTTTTGGTGCTTAGCTGGTAAAACACATAGTAGTGCTTTAGTTTTTTGCTTTTCTCTAATAATTGCTAGTTCAATAGTTACCTAGTTAGTTAGTTATCTCTTAAGGCCCCTAAAATGCCCCGTGAAACAAAAGGGTCACAAGAAGACTTTGCTTCATAACATTTCACAAGCACAAAAGGTTGTGAACCACTGCTCCTAACATCCCCGATGTTGCTCTCTATTTCTTCAAATATATTGTTACTATTAGAGGCTGTTCTAAATCGCTAAATCTCTGTTGACACTGCAGCATTATTCCAGGACAGGGGACAGCAGCCAGTAGCAGAGTCGACTCTTCCTAGGGTGAAGGAATGTCGTTCCCACCATACTAGCCTGAGAGTCCAGCTATGCGTTTTATACACACAGGGGAAGATGGATTGGCTGTGGTGTTCCCAGCGGTGCAGCAGAATTCCTGTCACCTTGGAAAATTGGTGTAAGCACAGCTGTGGGAAATGCCTGTGAGCCTGTGTACGTGAGGAAATACATACAGATGGGTGACAAATGTGGTCCAAAATATCCCATAGGTGCTTCCCTAGGTTGAGATCTGGTGAATGTGAGGGCAATGGCATACAAGTCACATCATTTTCATGGTATGCATTTGCAATATTTCTTCACTCACTTAAGCCATGTCATTCCTATTGTCACCAGTTTGTTTTTAAAAGATGTAGGTTGACAAGAAGGGCAGTGTAGGGCAACCGAGAGAAATATTCATCAGATCAGATTTCATCCAACATAATTCAGAAACTATACGCTGGTTTGGCAGTAACGTAAGAAAAACAAGTACTTTGCAACACATGGTAACGGTACTACGTAGTGTATAGCATATGAATAATATACATTACTTTACTAGAAAGCCCCATTGACAAAAAATAGCTGGAGTCCCCTATTGACTCCCTTTAAGTAGTTCTTTGGTAAACAAAAGCATTTTTAGGAGCATGCAGGAATATGTACATTTTGCCGCAATGCTCCTTTACAAGACATTTAGACAAAACTGGTAATGATGATGCACTGACCTGTCCTTCATCATCTTGATTTATTTTGTTCTTTGGTGGTGCATATTCTGAAGAAAACTCGCAAATGATCAAATTCCATTCAAACAAACTGACACACAATGAATCTGGTCCCTTGGGGGTCAGCCCCCCTCCGCTTCCACCAGCTGGTAATTCAGACCTGTATACTGCAGATTATCTTTGTATTAGCCAGGGAATGTGTGCCAATCACATACATCTACACATTTTCTCTCTGTTCACATCGCATGCCTTGGACAGGATTTTTACAAGAATATGCTGACCTCTTGTGGTTAAGTTGAAGTCTATACCTGATAAATGTTGGTGCCTTAAGAAAATGAGAGGGGATGTTACAGAGCCCGCTCTCTCTCTCTCTCTCTCTCTCTTCTTTGCTCTCTTTTCACTGAAAGCTGAATTCTGTGCCTTGCCTCACATCATCACCCTCCCCAGGTACCAAGATGTGCTCTCACCCTCACTAATGCTGCTACTTTACAAATAATAGTACTATTCAGCTATGGATGCGTTGCCAGGAAACCTCATCGCTGCAAGACTGTCTGATCAAAGGTTTTTTTTCAGAAGGTGACCCCAGACAACCTCTCACTTTGGCAGGAGCTGCAAACATGTGGTGTGGCACGTTAACTGTTTTTTTATTATTCTTCTTCTCATTTTTTTCCGCAGTAGCTGTCAAGTTAGACAAGGCGGTGACCTGCATTTAAAGAGAGAAGGATGAAGTTGAATTCTGGCTGCAGACTTTGCACCTACACAGAAACCGAGTAGAGACAAGGTGTGGTATCACCGTATTTTTTTCTTATAATTTATTTAATTTTGTATACTTTTCCAAATTGTTTCAATGTCAAGTATAGGCAGACATGCAGCTGGATGAAGACATTGAATAACTTGTCTGTGACCATTTGTAAAACCTTGCATTTGAACTACTCAACCCCCAGTACATGACAAAAGAACACAGACTGTTCTCTGAAAATAAATGACAACACAGTCAGTGCTTGCAGTGTAAACAGTAGATGGTGCTATGCTGCCACAGATAGAAGTCTCCTTCACTGCTAAAGTCTCTCTCAGTTTTGTGTTGTCACAACTGATCTAAGTATTGGGATCACAGCTTCATTAATATTATTTTCAAAAAACAAACAGCCCAAACAACTTAATTCACCTCGTTTGAGACTGTTGTTGACCTTCACATCCGACTGATATCACAGTTTGTCATCAACAATGACTTCAGAGCTGACGAAAAGGATCCAGGCCCTGACTCAAACATGGGCGTAACAGACAGCAGCTATATTAACAACAGCTATTACTGACCCCACCCTTTCAAGAGACAAGGATAAAAATAAGGAGTTTATTCAAATTCTGAATATACTCAACAATAGAAAAGACAACAGTTTAAATTTGTTTAAAACTATGGCTGGCTCACTGTGTGTATGAAATATGGTCCTGTTGGCTAAAAGAACAGAGCAACTGGCCATGCCAGCCCCCCGATGGACCTGTTAAGTCCTGTCATGTTGAGCTGTAAAATTATCTAGTCAGCTATTTGTTCTCTATTTTCATAGAGGTTATGACCTGCGCTCGTTTTTCTTGTTCACATGTTTGGAACCACATAGCAACCGAGCCGCCAACAGCCCACAACAAGCTGGGACATAGTGGTCTTGTCCCAGTCTCATCAGCCTTTCCTCTTTTGGCATTGCTCTGGTTAGCATCCAAACTAACCACCCTCCCCCCTCCCCCCTTCCCGTTCTTTTTTTTTGTTTGTTTTGTTTTCTCTCTGTCCTCCGCAATTCCCTTAATGAGTCTCACAGCACAAACTCTGCTGCTTTGAGAGTTGACAGTTAATTTTTTGAGACAGACGGGACATGTGAGTGGCTGACGAGAACTACATGTTGGTGATATTCACATAAATACATCATCTAAGCATTTGTAGCCCGTCTCCCCCTTTCTCACTACCATGCCATTCTTGTCTGACTCCTTCTTCCCTCTAGCATTCAGCTTGGCAGACCACTTTGGTCCTCTATAAGGATATTTTCTAACCATTGCCTAATTTCCCAGCGATAAAAAGATGTCTGCTCTCCATCATTGTGGGGGGAATATTTATGTTGAACATTGAGTTACATTCTCCAAGTCACAGTTAACACTGAGGGAAGAAATCCAGCAGAAGAACTACTCTTACTTTTATCTAGTTTGTGTTTATATGCTATGCATAAGGTAGGACAATGCATTTACAAATAAGAAGTCAATTGTGCTTTAAGTTCAGAGAAATATGAACACAAAATTGACCCAACTCAGGACTGGGCTAACTTTACCCAGTACCCATGGGTGGAAAACTACTTGTAAAACTCAACATCAGTTAAAGAAAAATACCACATACACTAACTAACTGTGACATTACAATAAAAATGTTGTTTTTTTCTCAAAGAAATTATGACTTCTGTTGTGATAAAAAAAAGTCCTACCTTTTCCAGGGCAGTTACTTGTTCAAATAGATTTTCATTCCATCTTTAAAGATTAAGTTGAATGAGGATGACAGAGAGATGATAAACTTGAGTGAACTGAATCTCCGTGCTTAATTTAACACCATGGGGAGCAAAACAGATAGAAGAAGAAAAGAGTTTAGCTCCCAGATCATTCTTTGATAATTGTTCAACTTGTCTTATTGACAAACGATTAGGCAACTTCCTTTTATAAAAATTCTTGACCCTTTTTTCTCCCTCCACGTGATGCTTATATTGCTGCAAGAGGTAAATGCTGTCTTGTAAAAGGAAATGAAGTAAAACCTGTCATCTAATAATGAGATTACAAAACGAAACAAATCCTTTTTAAGGAACTAATTCTTGCATAGATGCAAGGCTTTCTCTTTTTAACTTGCTGTCTTAATAGTATGTTACCTGCACTGCGCATGAGGTTTGACATTGCAGTAATTCTGTCATCAAATATGCTGGTTCCCATACATCATATGTGAGATGCTATAACTGTATGGGATTTATATCCCAGTTGAAAAATATCACAGGTTCACTGTCCATGCTGATGTGGAAAGTTAATTCATTACAGGCTGTCCTATTTGAACAGTGACTGTTTCTTAGTTGGGTTAAATCACAAACTTGGTGAACACTGATCTTTATTTTTGATCTATATTGAAGGTGCGAGTGGATGGTAACAGAATAATAAGTGGATTTAGCCTACATCAAATAAACACCATTATTATATATCTTTTGGTCACTAAATTAGCTTGTCAGCCAATGTGGTGAAAATATCCTATGGCAGAAAACCATTGCTACTATGCATAGCCGGGCAGACATTGTGGTGTGTAATAACACTTAATATAATAATCACCCCAGACAGGCAGTAGCATATTTATTACACTAGCAGAGAAGAAAATAACAGAAACTCACAAATTAGAAGGTTCTCAGATATACTTTTTAAGAATATTACAAACACTTAAAGGACTTCACAGTCAAAGCAAGTGTTGCCAATGATGTGCTAGTTTTCTCTGCAAGTTTTCTTACTGTGTTGCTAGAGGCAAGATTTTACCATTTTAGAACCATAAGGTGGCATGCGGTTGCAAACCTGGGAGGCAAATAGAAAAAGGACATAGTGGATATCAGTTTACTACAGGTAAATAGTAAATACTTTTTTTCAGGGAACACAACACTTAGGCCAAACATTTGCCAAGTCTCCATCGTGTAGTCTCGGTCCCCCCATCAGCCCCCCTCTGTATCGAAAGGGGCGGTCTGGAAAGAGTTTAAGCGGATCCTGCAGTGTTTTGTGTGCGTGCACGCGCGCATGTGTGTGTGTTTGTGTGTGTGTGTGTGTGTGAGAGAGAGAGAGAGAGAGAGAGAGAGAGAGAGAGAGAGTCTGCTGTGGAGGCGCTTCTTGATGCACAAGTGTTGTGACCGGGGTGGACTGTTATTGTCACGGTGTGCGCAGCCAATACTACCGTCGGAGCATTTTGCGGGGACAAAGGCAAAACGCAGAGACATCCTGCCGAAATGGGGAAGGTGGAAGGAGGAATGAAATGTGTGAAATACCTTTTGTTCGTGTTCAACTTTATATTCTGGGTAAGTGCATGTTCGGTGTTATCGCTGTGTGGCAACGAGATGCAAGTTGTGCGTAAAATGAACACGCAGCAAGTGCAGCAGCGCAGACTATTCACTCCACACAGCCGACTTTCACACCCACGTGTTATTTTTAGTAACGATGCTGGGATTGTTTACAGTTTTCGCATTCGTCCTCTTGTCGGACTCTTGTTTGCTTTAATTAGTTGCCGTCCGGCGTGGGGTTAAGGCTACTCTGCGTGGCGCGGAAAGGGTGACAGCCAGAGGTTTTTAGTTTTGGCTCGCCGAGCTCAAATCAGATTTTCCACAGAGGAAAAAACCCGCCCCCCTTTTCCCGGGGAAGCGTGTTTTTGAAAGGGAGACTGAATGAAAAGACAGAGAGAGGGAGAGCGACTGAGAGGCAGCATGGAAAACAAAGTCAGCAGTTGGCTCTCTGCGCCACATCGCTTCATTAACAAAAGGTGCAGAGCTGATTGATAAACTGAAGTTACAACCACCTTGGGGCACAAAATCCCCCAGCTGCCTCCTCTTCTAAATTAAAAAAAGCAGCGCTTGGGCACTAAGGAGAAACAAGAGAGTCACTTTATCCAAGACAAACTGTCAGGTGGATGTGAAAGGTGTGCGTGTGTGTGTGTGTGCGCACGCGCGCGCGCGTGTGGTCTCCACACTACTTTGCACTTATTCTCATAAACCCTGACATATTTGTTTGTTTTTTGCAATTCCATTCATACTGCATGCTATTAATGAACACATTAATTTCAAATCTAGAGGAAGTTGGTGGATAACTTGTGTGTGTGTGTGTGTAAGGCTCACTTTGGCCTATGTGTGCCACCATTCTCTTTCCTCAGAGGGGACGGTCCTTTGTGTGTGTGTGTGTGTGTGTGTGAGAGAGAGAGAGAGAGAGAGAGAGAGATTTTCCAATAAGCATCTGTGGAGTGGATCAGGTGGTGAGTGCAGCGTGAATGGATCCATTGTGACAGTGGGACAATAGCATAACTTCAGTTTGCTGCTCCTGCCTGGCTAAGCAGCTGCGCTTGCTGGAGCCCTAAATGTGGGAGCCCTGCACCATTACATGGTTCTATCTCCACATCCAGGACAGGTGTGGCTGTTGCTGAAATCTCCTTTTGATACATCTGAATGTGGACACATACAAAGACAGTCAGGTGAAGGTGAGAGAGGACAGACAGAAAGAGGATGGGTGATCGCCTAGCAGACAAGAGTGAATGTTCAGTGAGAGAAGAAAAACAGAGAAAGCAAGAGGGCCAATATGATTGGAGAGAAAAGGGTCACTGGGAGATTGAGAGGGATATTCATGTGCGTGTGTGCGCGCTCACATGGCAAAAGAGGGACAGTTGGCATGGACTTGACCCAGATAATGACAGAAAAAAGATCCATATGAGGATAGCGGGAAATTCTGTGGATGTGTGCACTCTGCACATCACACAGGAGCACAGAAACACCTGAACGGATGCTCCTCCACCCTTTGGTTGCTAGTTCTCCACATTCCCCATGCACTTTCACCTATAACTTAGCCGTGATCACCCTCCATTCACAATCACAGCACCCGCCCCGCGTGCAGCCCCCTCTCTTGATGTTGGAGTGAGAGTTGATGAGACGATGAAAGCGGGTGGAGGAGGGGCAGAATTGTTGCCCTTTGAACCCCCACAACCCCCACCCGCGCCTCCCAATGAGCCATGAGTGGATGGCAGAGCAGATCCAGGCTCGGTGGCTCTTCTGTTGGACGAGGCTGTGACGCTGAATATTGTCAACAGATAGGGGCTGTGAGACGTACTGACACTCACACACTTTAAGCCCAAAAATGAAGATGCTTTTACCTGAAGGATGAAGAGCACCATGCACTTATTTAATAAGCTCATTTGACACACTCAAAACACAGTCATAAATCAATACTTAGAAAGTGACTCTGTGTTTATAAGTCTCTCTCACTCCATGTCACAACATCATGATGTAGTGATTCCTGCAGGGTTCCTTAACTAAACTGTCATTAATATAATACAGACAAGCTCTTGTATATATAACACTGATAGCTACAAAAACAAGAGCTTGCAGCAGAACATCAATACCTTGCTAGCTTGCCTGGCCTGTGTTTATGTGCTATAGTTCACTGAATGCCCTGTTTAGTCAAAAATTAAGCTTGGGAGGTAAATGGTGTGGGGCAAATATTGCTTCATGGTGGTGTGCGTGAAAGGTGCAGCACAAAGTGTCTTTCCCACAGATATTCCTCCAGCTTTCTTCCTCCTCATCAAAAACAACTGAGATAACACGTTTTGGGAGTGTTCTCATTCTTATTGCCTTAATGATTAATTTGGTTAGTTAGATTAATAATTCGTTTAATTGTTACCTGCCTTTGTCCGTCTGCATGGCTCTTCATCTTGAAAAGACCACACCACTGTTTCTGTTTGTTTTCTCCATTGCTTGAATTGTTTCAGACTCTGCCATTGTGTCAGCTGGTCGAACAACAATATTTTTGATTTTCTAGCCAGCTAAAACTGCATGCCACATGATTACTGCAAAGAGCCAAAGTTTCAGTCAGTAACTGTACAGCTCCTCTTCTTCATGAGCATGATGTCTGTGTGGCAGGGAACATGGCAGCCTTCATCATCCTGCAATGTGCTTATTAAACATAAGAAATGATAAGAAATGATACACAATGCATTCCATTTTAATAATTGGGTGAGCTTAACGGAAAATGCAACAGAACAGGAGAGAAAAGATGTAGAGAAATGTGTAGAAAGTGAAAGACCCTGACAGGAAAGTCCCAAACACTTTATGGAGCTAAATGAGCAGTGATATCATTCAAAACAAGTGGGAAGAAAATTAAATGAACATTTACAAAAATAACTACTGCCATATTGTCATGTCTGTCGTCCAAATGAAAGGTAATTGGTTTTTCTAATACAACAATTGCATGACCGACATCTTACCTACCTGGAAGAGTTCAGAGGGCTGGAATGGCATCTTACTTACTTTCTGTGATGAAACCTGTGCCTAACGGTGTCCACCAAGGCAGTGCCCTAGGTCCTTTGTTGTTTCTATTGTATGTCAGTGATAAGTCAGTGATAGTATATTTATTTTTTAATGCTGACACTGCTGCACTATTGGATTGTTTTCAAATTTATGTTAGCTTTGTTGAAAACTAAAATTTAGTTAATGGCGAGGGTTAAGATAGTATGTGTTCCGAAAAGTGAACGCCAAGACTAAGTTCCTTGTCAAACAATCTCACTTAATGTACAGGGATTGTTTAAAGCTTTTGGCATCAAGTCTGGTGCAGGGCCACTTTGATTATGCTTGTATTTCGGGTATTATCAGAGGTTTGGGTAATAAATTATAGGCATCAATTTAGGTATCTATGGAATCCATCTATATTTATGTAGCTGATTCAATGGGATGATTGGCAGCAGGCTTTACTGTTGCAATTACTATCTATCTATATATATGTGTGTCAACATTTAAATTTTAAATTTACACACAGTATAGAGAGCGATTTTCAGATTTTATCCATAACCCTTCACAGCCATTATGTAGAAGAGGCGTCTAATTCAGTTCTACTAACATGCACTAACTTTAAAAATATTGACTCTAAATATTGCTCCAGTGTTCAGCCCTAGCGGCCTCCACAACACATTTGCGTGTGTTGTGGAGGTTCATGTGTGCCACTATGCGCCCCCTCCCTCACCCTGTGGCAGAGTACAATGGGATTTACTCCACCCATAATTATCTCACTCCTATTTACACTTTCCTTCTGCCCATCGTTTTTAATATGCACTTGCATCTGTTTCCCCAAACATATGAAAGACAGAAGACCATTTTTGACAGGCTTAAATCACTCACCAATTACTGCTGGATTTAAAGAAGCAGTTTACAGTTGTTTTGCTGTCATAGACTGCTTTTGTTTTAATTTACAGTAAGACTATTTTTTTTATCTTAAAATAAGCCTAACTTAGAAAGTGGATAATGCCACAGACTGTCTCTGACCAAGACCACAGCCCTGTGTCAGCTCAGCCCCTGTTCTCATGGAAATTTCCCTCACAAAAACACTTCTTAACTGCACCGTTAAAAAGTAGGCTTTACAATGTAAAAGAACCTCAATAAAGCTTTGACAGAGAGATTTCCATCCAGACATTCAAACGATCCTCAGAGGACGCAGGGGAACTCTGCTACTCTCACTTCCATCTGTGTTTTAGAGAAATATAGGCTTTACAGGACCTATATAGGACACAGGTTGAAGTTTTTACTATGTCTCTCAACAAGATGCTTCTGTAGTCTGTGTCTGTAGGCAAAGAAAAAAAGATGATGGGACCTCTAATGGCTTATTCTTTCTTTACCTCTCCCTTCCCTCTTTCATTGTGTCTGGCTGCTTCCCTCCTATTGTGCGCCAATGCGTATAGTCACAGGGAGACAGTGGGTCTTTGTCCTTTGGGTGAGGTTGGGAGGGAGGGGGCGGGATGAGGTGGGGTAGAGGATACATGGAGATAAGTCAGGGGGCGGGATGGTAAATTCAGGAGGTAGAGAGGCTGAGGGACGGGAGGGGTGTGTCTGGTGTCAGACAGGGTAATGATGGCAGACAAAGTGGTGGGGGGTATAGCAGGGAGGTACGTAAGCAGTGGGGTTAATGGGACCTTTGGGCTAGTCAGGCTCATGAGTGCCAGAGTTAAGAATGTACTTAGCATGTCAGCTACTGAATGCAGTGCTGGATGTAGCCCCCTGTTCTAAAATGAGACCTTTCAGTGTGGTATCCATCTATGCATGTGGTTTTCAAATGTAGCAATAATGAGGTTTGGCTGAGCTCTGACCTCTTTCCAACAGTGAAACAACCACCTGCTCCTCCATACAGCACTTAACATAATCTAGCTTTTGGACAACACCAGCTCTTAGTAATGTGTGTATATCCACATCATTCAGTGGGCAGCAGTCCTCGCCTCACACCTCCAACAACACCATCGCACCACCAGGTGTTCCGACAAATACCAGTGTTAAGTAGATCCAGAGCCTCTCTGTCACACTAATCCAGCCTGGTTCAGTAAGTCTACATATCTACCGAATTCGCTTCACTGTACTTTATCACTTTGGACCTGCTAATCCTGAAACCCCAAGAGCTCAGCTGTCCCATGCATCACCACGCATGACACTAAATCATCCATTTGGGAGGAGGTCGGCTTCCCACCACCTGTCCTATTCCAATGCTTTACAACTGAGCTACTGGCTTTACTTCAGACCAACACCATAAAATATAACCTGCGAATCTGAAGCAGAGGAGCAGAGGAGTGTAGACAATAAGGACGAGGATGAGATACAGAAGATGAAAGAGGTGAAACAAGAGCCAGCGCAGAACCACAAAAAGGCAATGTAGATTTGGTAAACAAGAAGACATAAAGCAAAATGAAGATACAGACATGGGATTTTTTTTTGTTGCCTTAACTTGGCAACGTGGTTTGTTTCTCTAAATAAAGTCACTTAACAGAGCACGAGGACACCAAAACAAACAGTCACACAAACAGTGGTCTACCTAAATTCTCGAACTAGGACACAGAAGAGACCATGTGACAAGCACTCTCCATTTAGACAAATCATTTTGCTTCTGCGCACGTAGCCACACACATAGACACTGTGTTGTTTTGAAGCTCAGCTCAGAAGGTTTTTAGACTGGATTATCCTCAGGGGGCATAGGCTCAGTGATGGTTAAAACCTCCATATTGATCTGTCAGTGGAGCACCCACCACAGTTTCTTCCCTTGAGAGCAGAAAAAAAGCATTTCCTCCTTTCTGACTTTTTTTTTTTTTACTGCAGTCAGTTTACCACAAAACAAGAGCATTGCAGGGAGTATGATTTCAGTCCGTGTATACTGATGGTGGATTAGATATAGGAAAATATGAGCAAAATACAACCACATTTCCAAACAAACAGGAGAGCTTGTTAAAGCTCAAGGTGCCACACTGCTGCCCGTAGCCAAGCTATGGTCATTTTCTCCCTACTGGGAAGCCAGAAATGACGAATGGGTGTTTCAAAGTTACATAAATTACATTTTGCTGGGATCTGTTGGCTTAGAACACTAAATCATCCACCCACGATGTAGACAGATATTCAGACCTATTGTTTTGACACACGATATTCAATGTTTAGCCCAACTAACTCTTACTGAAATTGTACTCCTGTTGCAAAGGGTGGAGGGCCGCAGTGGAAACTCCACACCACCAATTGCTTTTTTTTATGTGGAAAATCACATTCAAGGAGAGCTAAAGAACCTCTGAAGGCCAGAAAAACAGATGAACACAGTGTTGTGTTTGTGATGAATACTGAAACCAATTCACAGCAATCTAAATCCAGGATAGAAACATGCTTCATTATGACATGCATAAAAGAAAATTTCATGTTCTGCTGTATAGTTAATGACTGTGTTTCTCAAAATAAGGATCGTCTGCAACCATGTGACAGTTTCATAATGATTACATCTTACATCTTTAAAAGGAAAGAAAATTAAAAGGAGCAAAAAGGAAGACTAGTTAGGGAATACAGTTGGTATTTATTAGTGTTTGGTTACAATTAAAGCCATGACAGCGCATGTCTGTGGACCACTTGTCTACAGAGGTCATTTTTGTGTTTGTGTTTTTATGCATTTTTTTGTCTTAATGTCATCTCTCTCTGCAGTTGATGGGATCCTTTGTTCTGGCAGTGGGACTGTGGCTGCGTTTTGACCCAGAAACTGTGTCCCTGCTCAATGGTGATAAGGCTCCAGACACTTTCTTCATTGGTGAGTGCAATAGCTCCATACCTCAGCTGATCTCCACAGCCGATAGATAACAATATGCTGCAAAACATTCTACACAAGGCCATTGTTTCAATACACGTGTTGAACAATTCACCTCAGGTTTCATAAAAAAATGTGTGTCTTTTTTATAGTTGTTGAGAAACCTAAGCTGAGAAAACTAAATGGGTCATGGAAAGTTAAGTTGTTTCACTCTGAAGTATCAGCAAAAAAAATGAGTTGTCCTTATTTTTTGTAGTAATGTATCACTTTACATCACAAGTCAGAGGATGAAGTTTGCTAATTGTGATATATATATATATATATTCCATAGCAGTCCATACAAACTGGAATGTATAATGATAACATAATGTACTTTTCAAATATGCTACACAATTTTCCTCTCATCTTTGTCATTCTCAGTCAGGAGAGGGGCTTTAAAATAGTGTATTGACATTTTTCATTGCATCTCCCTTTGCCTTGTGAATAAGAAATGCCTGTCTCTGTGTCAGAGGCGATATTCCTACCACAGGTTTCCCTCTATGCACAGGCACACACAAATACACTTTCCAAAAGCACATACAAAAGCCCACACACGCACAAAAATCGGGTGTAAGGAGAAACTATTCAGTGCTTCGGTGCGAGTCAGTCTTTTTGTGTGTGAGTGTCATAGCTCGGTGGGTGTCTCAATACCAAGACGCCGACACGTTTAACTGTCCGACTTGAAGAATACTCTGCTGCTTTTGTTTATTAGGCATGTGCGTGCTTCTTTCACACAGGATATGAGCGTGAATAACAGGAAATTACTGCTGTACATGGAGCGTAAATGCACGATAGAAACCACAGTGCTCTTAACCACCTTTCAGTCAGTCACCCTGCCAGATGGAAAGAGCGTGTGTAAAATGGCGTGTGGAAGAGGACCATCATAGAAGCAGATTGGGCTACATGGCAAAGATATGAAGGAAAAACAAGATGGAAAGGCAAATGACATGAGGAGGAGAGAGTGGTGTCCCCAGTCCCATCATGATTAACCTTCTCCCACTCTCTGCAATCAGTGTGATACTTATGAAAATGTCTGTTATTTTAACAGCCTCCAGGCTAAAATATTCTCTGCCTGATGGGTACTTTATTTGCTTCTCTGAGGCCAGTTTAGGACATATAAGGTTGTGCAATGGTAGACAAGTGTTGCAGATTTTCTTACAAAATAATACTGGTAAGGTATTTCATCACTTCGTCCTGTATATGTGTGTGGACAAAGACTCAGATGTCCATGTGGTTTGACTGGGGATGGGTGGCCTCTGTCAAGTTCTCCGAGAGTGAAGTGCTACACATGGCTTTGACAGTGAGAGCGCTGTCACCACGGACAAAGCTGAGAGCACTCAGCAGTTGCTATGTCTCATTCCCATGGCGTCAAGCCCGCTCAAAACTTGCTTTCTTGCTTTTTTTTGTTGTACTTCGAACTTATGAGAAAATGAGAACATGACTGTTTGATTTTTTTAAATTATTATTGTGACATGCGGCATTTGACACCTTAAGCTGGAAACTAAACTCTCCTTCCTAACGACAATAGAAATGACACACCCAACTCAATTATTGTATGACATCAAGTCTTTTTGTTGACCGCCGGGATCCTATGACCTGGCTTCCCACCTGAGCCCATATCACCTGGGGGCTGATGCGTCCTCTCTCAACCCCGTCCTGTCACCTGGCAACAGACCCCACCTGTACGACCACACTGCATGCTGGTGGAACCAATCTGTTGTTGAAATCCTCCCTGCAGAATGTTTCCTAATGAGTGGATCCCACTTAGAGCTCCTCCTAAATCAGGCTCCTGCCAACAAGGTTATTTACAAGGCATCTCATGTGAGGACGTTATTAAAAGGCACAATAAACGTGGGTCCACTCCTAAAGAAGGGTCTGACAAAGCACAGATCACTTTGCTGCCATTTGCTCAGCTGACCACAGAAATAGTACAGTCTGAAATGTTAATGCCCTATATATAGCTCTATGCTGTCCTCTGCTGGTGACTCTACAAATTAAAATGGCCAGATGAGCTGGACAAATCTGAGCATGTTACAGTTTTTCTCTCTAAACTCTACACACAAATCCCTTCATTTCTCATTGCCTACACCATGTGGTCATTGAGAAAGCAGACATTCAATATTGTTCACTAAATCAGCACATGTTGAGCTCAGTTAGCACAAAGCTACCCAGGTGGAAACACAGTCAAAATTGATAACACACCAATCAGAAGCTTCAATAGATAGATAAAAGGGCCAGAGTCAGTTTATTCAGGTTTGGAACAATGGATCCAGAGAAATCTGAATGGAAGACAGAGGACACCAGAGTGGAGGAAGAGGAGGAAGAAGAGGAGAAGGAGGAAGAGCAGTAAGAGGTGAAGGAAGAGGTACAGTTGGAGGAGCAGATGGGATAGGAGGAAGATGAGGAGGCAGAGCAGGAGTAGGGCAGAGGAGGAGGTGAAGATGGAGTAGGCAGGAAGAGTAGGGAGGGTGAGGAGGTGGAGAACAAGAATCTCTGGCCTGTCCCAGACCAAAGACATGCTGGAGCAGAATAATTTGTTGTCTGGTGTGTTGTAGTGTACAGCACACTAAGGAATTTTTTAAAAAAGTGCGCAAAATTTCTTTTGTGATCATGTAAAAAAGGATTTTGAGGGGGAGAACTAGCAACATTACTTAACCATTTTTTGTTGTGTTGAATTTATCCAACCATTGTCTAAGACTGACTTGTAGTGTGTGTTTGAGAGCTTGTGTGTCAAGTCTGAGGGCAAAGTTTGTTTTTTCAGCAAAATTGAATGATTGAGTAGAGAGCTTCATTTTGACCTGAAAATAGGATGTTTGGGGAATTGGGTGAGAAGTTGTGGATTTGTCTAGTTTTGAGAAAGAGGCATAATTTCAAGAAATGTTAAGAAAAACAGACCTTTTTATGCTGATACATTAGATGCCTTATTCTTGGAACTCTACAAAAAAAAAAAAAAAAAAAAAAAAAGCAAAACCCCTCAGTTCTCCTGCAAAAATGAAACTTTACATTCAAAATGGTATTTCCCCCCCCCCCCCAAAGACACACTATCATGAATAGACATTCATAAGAACCAGTTGAACACTGATGTGCTCAATGTAAAACACTGATGAATGGAAAACACCTCTTCTCCATTCATCATAATGACTTAAGCCTTTTTTTGTTCAGGGTTACACTTACTACAGACCGTACATACATAAGTGTGTTGTAAACTATTTGAGAATATTTTTTTTTTAATACAGAACACAAATACACAGTAAAATATATTTTATTTGTCCCACAAAAACAATGTATACGGTGTACATCCCATTCCCAACCAACATAAAGTTGCACAAAAGAATTTACTGTACACAGTTTAAAAAAAAAAAAAAAACCCCACCCACACAAACTATGCCGCAACTTCGCTTCGGTTGCAGTCTGGCCACAGCACCTCATCCACATCACAAGCAGTGTTTTCCCTTGCCAAGCAGCGGGGGGGAAAAAAAATAAATAAATATCGCCTAGCATGGCGATTCCAGCCATGAAGAGCATCAGCTGCTATATCTCCACATGCATCCTCCATAGCTTGGAGAAGAGGTATATGAGTTTGTGGATTTCAGTCATGAACTTTCCATCTCCAGGCAGAAAAAAAAAAAATTCCTCAAGAGGATTGAGGAATGGAGAATATGGAGGGAGATAAACACCTAAAAAGCATGGGTGGGCAGTGAACCAGAGCAGCCCTGTGTAAACCTACGTTGTCCCAAATGACAACGTACCTGAGCTGCTCTGGGCCGTCTACCTGATCTGGTGGAATGAGATCAGATGGGCGGTGTTGAAGGGGCCAAGGGTAGCATGGTGATTGCTGACGCCGTGGTGGGTAGTCGCTGCACACATTGTGATGTTCCCTCCGCGCTGGCCAGGGACTTCAATGGCACGCTGGCCGATGACATTCCTTCCCCTCTTATGTCTTTGTGAGGTTGAACCCAACCTCATCAAAGAAGATGAACTGGTGCTCCACTGCAGCCACCTCTAGCTCAAGGACACTCTGAAACATACATGACAATATCAGAAATAGACATGGAGTGGTCACTATTGTGAAGCACAATCATTACAATATTGAAACATGTATAATTTACTGTATACAGTGTTGTGTATGCATCAGTTGTGGGACTCACTTGCACATAGTTATATCGCAATTCTTTGACTCTCTGAAGTGCGTTCAAATGGCACCCTGTAGACCTGCTTCATCCTGAGATGATTTCTGCACATGACATGGTCCAGTGTTGATAAGCTTACCCTATCAATATTTTGAAATCTCTCATTGTTTGATTATTTTTCTTTGTATTTGCTGTAATGTTGTGGCGTTGTTTTCTAGGACCATGTTTGATTTCAGTTTCCTGTTCAGGAGACTGAAGATGTTCCCAACCACCTTGTGTTGGTATTCTTTCAGTTCTGCCAAACAAATAGTAAAATACTGTAAATACAAAGTAGGTATACATTTCCTAAATACTTGAAACATACTTAATAATACAGTATTTTTACAGTCCTACAGAGCAGTCCACAGGCAATATTGTACTACTGTACTCATTGAGTACTGTATTGATATGCAGTACTGCAATTTGCTAGTGAGAGTAGATTTCTTACCTATTCTCATTTCGGAAAGTCCAGATGATGGATGCTACAGTGTACCTGCTCAGATTTGGCTGTACTCTTTGCCCAGCCTCCCTCATTGTTAGACCATGGTTGACCACATGATCAACCAAAGTGGCTCAGATCTCATCAGAGATTAACGTCCTCTTACACGTCCTCTTACACGTCCTCTTACACGTCCTCTTACACGTCCTCTTACACGTCCTCTTACACGTCCTCTTACACGTCCTCTTACACGTCCTCTTCTGCCTCTGTTTCCAATGTTAGCATCCATTGCTCTATTGAAGAGCTCACCTGTTGCCCTTTTATGCTAAAGCTCTGATTGCTAATTGGAAAACTGTGTGACAGCTGTTGTGCCCTTGTGATGAGTCAGTGTGCATATTTGAATGGCAGTGTGTTCCTTGTGAAAACAAGATATTTTCTGCATGAAACTTGTGCCAAAAGCAGAGAATTGTGTGTAGTGTTTTGAAAAAAGTGTGTTTTAGAACTGCAATTTGAGTGTAAAGCAGGAATTGTGCTTGTAGTTTAGCAGAATTGGTTCAGGGGGTTGGTGAATGAGTTACATGTTGTGGTCATTGTGTCTCAAGTACCAGAATTTGTGTGTAAACAATTGAGAAAAACTGTAATTATTTTGCTAAATAGAATATATCACATTTAAAGGTATTCTGATGGTTGCCTCATGATTAAAGGTCTTATTTACCTTTTTTAGTACCACTACACCACTTCTTGTAAGTGATAACTTTCTTTTTCCCTGTCCCTCCAGGCGTGTATATCCTGATAGGTGCTGGCAGTCTGGTGATGTTGGTTGGTTTCTTTGGCTGCTGTGGAGCTGTTCGGGAATCTCAATGCCTGCTGGGTTCAGTGAGTACACGTGCATCCAAACACAGGAGCAAATAATGGAATTGAAATGCTTTTGTCTTGGAATTTTCAATTAAATAAAAAATACCTATATTATCACAGATAATTCACTCATTGTCATTTGTGGATTTTTTTCAGTTTTTTGCCTGTCTGTTGATCATCTTTGGTGCTGAGGTGGCCGCAGGGGTCTTTGGATTCTTAAACAAAGACAAGGTGAATTTGCTATTTTACAGAGTAGTGCAATGAGTGTGATAAATCCCAGCGGCACCACATCATTCACTTGGCCTTGCTCACACAGATTATCGAAGATGTTCAGAACTTCTACGCAACGACCTACAATGAAAACAATAACGGCACATTGATCATCTCCTACCAGAAAGTAGTAAGTAGAAAAGTCTTTAGGGTAACACTATGTTCTTAATACATACCGTATTTAAATGCCATTTGCTTATGGATATGCTCCCATCATATGATGTTTTTATTCACATATTCAGCTGAACTGTTGTGGAACCATAGCAAACCCCTGCCCTGATCTCAAACCAGACACTACGGTAAGATCTGTCAGATGGAAATGTAATTCTGGTTGGTACACTACGACTTGACACTGCTTCACTCCGCTTATCTCTGGTATGCAGGACTGTGAGACAGGCATCAAGAACTTCTTCAACAGTAAACTCTACATCATTGGGTACGTGGGCATCGGCATTGCCGGAGTCATGGTGAGTGATGATTGGAGTCGAAAACACACACAAATATGCACTTTTCTGTGAGTGACTTTTTAGTAAAAGTCTGTTTTTTCTTCTCAACAGATCATTGGGATGATCTTCAGTATGGTGCTCTGTTGTGCCATTCGCAACAGCAGGGAGGTCATTTAACCTGGATCCTTGACCTCTACCCCTCACATCCCCTGTACCCTGCCCCGAAAGACTGCACAGCTTTCAGTCAAATGTCAACCATCATCCATCCAGTGAACCAGGAAGAGACCATGTTAGAAAAGTTCCTTCCCACTATGGTGCTCAACCCAGCTCTCCTGGCCTGATCTTCCACTATTTTCTCTGCATTTGTCTTAATTTATTTGCAGCATACCCTACATTTCATAACATACTGATAAGACTTGGACCATTCACATTTCCTGTGGGAACAGTAACATTTCTGATGTTGAAACAACAATATGTCAAATAGTTTTTTCCTCATGGCCATTTGGCTACCACTAAAAATTTTAACCCACATACTGTCACAGAAGTGTCAATGCTTTTTCACACAGCCTTGACACTGACCCCTTGGCTCTGGGAAACTTTAGCCTGCGAGAGAGCAATCTGGGGTGAAAGCAGCTGAGTTCGCTTATCTGTGCAGTGTGCACACAAATGAACACACACACACCCACACACACACACGCACAAACGCGCACAGACAGACAAGCTCAGCAATGTTGTGTTATACGAGACCATAGCCTTAAAAAAAAGGTTGTCTGGAATCTCATAGGGAATCCTGATTGGTGGAATCAGAGTGGGCTGTCAAGAGAGGGAACGGCCAGTGAATGTTTTGAGAATACAGCCATCATGCAGCCCCAGCGCTCTTACTCACACACATACAGAAAACACATAAGCTATGAACTGTACAATCAACACAAACCACTCTCTACAAGAACAATCTGCAGTTATTTTAAAGGAACAGTGTAACATTTTCGGGAATACGCCTTTTCACTTTCTTGTCTGTGCAGTAAATATGCACGTAAAGCTAACAACAGGTGAGTTTAGTTTAGCTTAGCATAAAGACTGGAAATAGCTATTCTGCATTTGTTCCCAGGAGACACCTGGTAGTTGGTAGATGGATTTTGTAACCTTATGACCTTTTTCTGCAGATTTTGTTACCTTTGGACAGAGCCAGCCTAGCTGTTTCACTTGTTTCCAGTCCTCATGCTAAGCCAACCGGCTGCCCTCTTACGTAAGAGAAATCCCTCTATGAGTCTCGACTGTATGTCAAGACGATCATGAGGACATGTTTACAGGCTAAACATACACTAGACAGTCGACTGAGAATAGGCACCGGGGCTGTGAGAATCAGTTATCCAAGCAAGGCCTTTGATCTCTTCCCACTTCCACCTTTTAACCCCTCTGTGCCTTAAAAGTGCATCATCCACAACAAAAGAAAAACTGGGAAACGACCCCTCGATTCCCCTCACCTCATCAACCCCATCAGATAAGAGGGTTGGGAAGACATAAATGGAAGATTAATCACTTCCACTTAGGAAGGTATATTCAGGCCACTGTTCATTCTTTAGGGTTTATTCCAAGTGTCAGGACTCTGGTATGTAAATATGTGTGAGTTTTCTTGTAGTTGTCCATTATTTTTGGCTGATGTGTTACTATTTAACATGCCGTGTGTAGACAAAGGCTTGCAGTAGTTGTACAGTGTTGTAGTCGTGACGGTGTTTGCAATAGTCAAAGCAAATCCAAACTAAAACAGCTTCTTAACGTGCCTTTCTTTCATACCAAGCTATTTTTGAACAACACGTAGCAAAAGAACGTAGTGTGTGTACATAAAGTTTTGTAGAGTTGGACTGCAATTAATTGTCACACATTCAACCAGTAGCGCATATGGCTAGACCTGCCATTATTTTTTAGGTGATTTTTGAAAGTGTTGCACTCAACTGTCATCTCTGCCAAGAAAGCGAAATGATGAAAGCAACAACTGTTTGTCATCCAACAATTTCAAAAGCCTCTTGGTACTAAAAAAATCTGTTCTGAGGACCTAACCCAATGATCTTTATGGTGTTTATGTTCAAATGATCAAGCTACGTGGAAGACTTTTCACATTTCAGTGTAATGAGACAAGTGAGGAGACAACAAATGCTTACTTACCACTTCATGTTGTTGGGACTGTCACTTAAGAGGAGATCAACTGGGAACAGTTTCATGCAGCTCCATCCACAAAGCTGTAGTGTTCCTCTGTTGTTTGAGCAAATCTGAAGATGTAATGTACTGTGCACATAAAAAGACACTGTGTACACAGTAGAGCCTTTCGTAGTTGATTGTGTGTTAATTTATTTTAATACCATTCCAGGCTTCTCAGGAAGATAGGTGTTTGAAGTTTAATAAAGCTGTTTTACAGTTTCCTGTGTCATATTTCAGCACAGAGGTGTACATGTTCTGAAGTCTATAGTCATTTCCTGTTGAATTGAACTAATGCAAGAAGAACATTTTAGTAATTAATAAAATGATGTGACAAAATGTACTCTTCCAGTGGCCTTTACCAAGTAGCGTGTTTATTAGGTTATCTGAATGACTTTGCTTATTAGTTTATTTTCCAGATTTGAGGGAGTTATGGATTTCACTCATGAAACATGTCCAGAAAAAAAGGTTCAAAAGATGTGGTGCTTGGCAAAAACAAACAGAATCATGTATTTGTCAAAAGCTTTTGACTGTTTTTTTAATAAGAGTAGTTTTGCATATACGTTTATTATTCAGACAAGCAGCTTTCCTATATTTAATAGCATGTTAAATCTATTATCTTTTAATCATGATATCAGCATCAGACTCCATAACACACACAGCCGTAGTCACATCCTCCAATTGCTGCCTGGTTTCAGGCCCTGAAAATACACCAGTAAGTCCCCACACTTCCAGTCCTTTCTAGCACTGCAATACAACCTCCACTCCTTGCCAAATGTAATTTATACAGGGTGATACTTTCATCAGATTTTGCGTGCGTTATAACAGAACGTGCAGTGTCGACACTAGGGAAAAAGGCATACTAGGAAGAAATCTTTCCTTTTTAAAAGTAGGGAAAAAGCACTTAAATTATTTGTAACAAACTTTTAAATGTCTCTCTCCAGCCCCCATCAGTTAAATATGCAGATTTAGATTCCAAATGTAGCAGTGTATATTGTAGTTGTAGGTATAAATTTATGAGCTGCAGCATCCCAAGGAAAACCAACACTAATTTTTTGTAACCCATAATATACAGTGAGGAGTAGCGTTCTAGAGGTGAAGGAATGAGTTATATTTAAGCAAAGCATGTCTTTAAGGCAGCTTGTGGAAAAATCAAAAAGAATCCATGTAGTCATTTAAGAGAAATGTTTTAGAAACACATTTAAACCATTTATTACATCATGAAGTGATTTCTTCTCAGCTGATTACATTTGATATCCCCTGCGATTAAGTAGGTTTCCAGGTTTAGTTGCATGAGTTCCACGTCAGTTTCATCTTTCTGCACTTGAGCGTACAGAACAGCTGAATATTTAGTTGAGGGGATAGTTATGTGTGCAACGCGGCAAAGGCTCAAGGACTCCCCTGGGTAGAGTTACCCCAACACTGCAGCGTGATCATTTTAACTGCCACAAACTTATCCATGCCAGTGACTTCTGCTATTTCCAACAACCCTACCAAAGAATATATGACTGAGTTCCACCTTTGTGACTATATACTATAATATGAAATAATTCAAGCTACACATACTCCACAAATAACACAAGTAAACTGCATTTAAACATATTTATTCAGCATTTGGAAATCCGTATTTATATTCATTAATAATTCTAAAATGAATTTTCAATAATTTTCTCAACTGGTTGAAATGCTTGAGTTTAACTTGCCATTTGAGAACATTTTTAAAAATACATGATAAATATTTACATTGTTAAAATTGTTACAGTAGTTTGACCCATGAAATTAGTGCACAACCCTACATCGCACTCTGCTCTGCTAAATCCCCAACATGATACATTCAAGTGGGCGCCTGTATCTCTGACAAGATACCTGACCAGTCATAGACAACCATAGTCAACTTAGAGAAAGTGGCTATATGTAAACCGTGTTGCACTTTTTTTTAGTAGACATGGTCCCAAAAGCACAGCAAATGCCATAAATAAATCTTGTCCATCATCAGTCTAGTTTACCACCGTCAAACAACATGTCCATCACCACATTAGCAGTTCAACAAAGTCAACTGCAGAAGGCATTATTGAGCCGTTTAGCTCTGGAGTTCAAACTTGTACGTTACATAAAACAGAGTTGTGTAAGCTGCCACAGAAAGATGTACAGTCAACCACAATTGTTCTGAAAAATAAACCCCAGAAAGCACCTATGGACAGCTACCGTCTTGTTACCAACTATTAAGCAGCGTAGACAAGGGCCCAACCAATTCAGAAGCACCAGAAATCACTCCTTGTAACAGAAAGTAATGCAACACAGAATCCCTGTATGGCATCCCAGTGGACATGCAGTCCAAATGTTTCAGTCATTCATAAGCCATGACCCACTTCTGTTTTCCAGATATTTTCCCCAACCAGGTTGTTTAGAAGAACATGTGACAATCAGTTTGTGAGAGAACTTATTTACCAAATGACATCCGCTTCAAAAACAAATACACTAGAAAGAGAGCAACATCGATGGCCAAGGTTCATTTAACCCTTTCAACAGGATTGAAGCTATTCAAGTAAAATTTCAAGTCTGCCTTTCTCATTATTTAGTAGATGCTCCCTGACACAGTAAGGGTTTTCAACAACATGTAATAGCCATCACCTAGTGCTTGCCAAGATGGGGCATTTGGAGGGGACATATACAGATTACAGTGAAGGGTAATTGATACAGCGTGCTTTTAGGGATGGGGGCTGAATCTAAGGAAACAGGGAGAAAAGGTTTGGTGCCACTGGCACAGTCAAGTCAGATCTAGGTGAAATGGCGATCATTGTTGGACTATCAACTCCTTAAGAGATAGTCATGCTAAAGGCATATTTTGAAACCACTTTTTGTTAAAAATAAAATGGAATCTCTCTGGTCCCTTTAGCTCTGAAAGCCTCCAACAATAAAGAAGGTACACAGTGCTGGGTCCATGGCTATGCCCAGGGCATAGCGGCCTGTAATTTAATGAGGCGGCACAAAGACTAGGAAACATCTTGTTTATACAGAGTAGATGTTGTAGGGGGTGTACCCCAGCAGGAACTCTCCAACTCCTACAAAGTACACAACCTGGGCAATGCCAAAGAGTGGTGCAATAACCAGGGCCCTGCAACTGGCCCCCTTGAGGAAAGCTCCGGGGCCCTCCTTTCTCAGGATCTTTCTGCCATTGGAAGAGAGAGTGCAGGGTTAACATGTGACATGGGCCAGTCATGCTACCCTTGGAGAGTGAAAGGCATAATGTTTGATGTTTGTATGACTACTTTACCTGACACAGTCCACCACTCCGTTGTAGGTTTCTTCATTTGCTCCTTTTTTGAGGGATTGTAGCCTTGTCTTGACCACTGCACAAGTGACACAAAACTTATTTCAGTTAAGAATTGATTAAATCTATGAGACAACTTTAGTTTTCAGTTGAAAATAAAACTGATAATCAGTTCCCAGTCCCCCAGACATTGACCAGTCACTCACCGTCACAAGGGCTGACAGTCACAGCAGCAATGGATCCAGCCAAGCAGCCAGACATGAAGGACCAATAGAAGGGCACAGATGGGTCTTCAGGTGAACGCTGGCCGAGCTGGTGCAGATGTGCAAAAAGAGGGAAGTACACAACGGAGAACGGGATGTCCCTGAAAAGGCAACAAATAAGGAGATTAAGTTCAGCACATTAGCAGGCCGATGACCAAAGATGGACAACCAGGTAAACAAGAGCAAGTATTTAATGCCATCTCACCTCATCAATGTGGCTCCAAGTCCCCTGTACAATCCTGGGACTCCTTTGGTCCTCAGCAGTTCTCTGGTGATCTGTGTGGCGGACACTCGCATGACTTGAGACGCAGGGCTGGTGTTGTATGAACGGCTAAGAACAGCACTGGTCCCCCCCATCTTCAGAGTTGTTGCTACACAAGGCATCACCCTCTGCTGGGCCACTGGCAGATATAGGAAAAAGCGTTTTTTGCCAGGGCATAAAAAGTGACATCCCAAAGCATTATTTGATGCATGTAATCTATTCATCTGATTTCCTTGTAATTACCTAGCCTGCCAGCATCCTGCAGCTGGATCTTGAGCATCTCCATGGGTGTGGTGACAATGACCTGGCACATTCCTGCACAGCATCCTGCCAACATCTCCTTGACCACTGTCAACCTGCCACTGAAGACACATACTGGGTTAAAAACCAAGGATGACATTGCAGTGAAGGAGTCCTGTCTTGCTGAGTGCCACTACTCACCCATCTTTGCTCAACTGGTGGCGGAAGAAGTCATTAGCAGCTAGTTTGATGGCTTTCTCTGGGGTTACCAGGGTGAGATTTACTGCAGCACCTGCAACAACAAGCATATAGCTCTTTATTCTAATGAACCAACTACTCTTCCTGAATCACACACACTGAGTAGATTGCTTGCACAGTAGAGAAATGAAATAAATAGGAAAAAGTAGAGAAACTAAAGACAGTAAGATGGCTATAAAAAAAATTAACTCCATTCACTGGATCACAGAGGTTGTCAATCAGATAAAGAAGCAATAGTTTACAATAGAGGCATAAATTGGACATAGCTTCAGTGCAGGCTGTGCAGTGAAAAAGCATGGACGAAGAAATTAACCTTGCTCAAGAGAGGCTTCCTTATTTCTTTGAAGAAATTGGTAGGTTTGGTTTAGGTCACATGAGAAACGTGTTGGTCACATAATAAATGTATATCAGATCTAAAATACCACTATATGATATATTTGATATTCTGTCCAAGGACAATATTCACCAGGTTAGTATGGACAGTGTGACTAGTCCTACCTCTGTACATGCCAAAGTAGCCTTCAGATTTAACTGTCTTTATTAGGCAATCCATCCTGAAGGGGGAAAAAAGGATTAGTTCAGCAAATTTATAGGAAACACCTGATGGTTACGCAATCATCATCAAGTGAGTATAATATAATACAACCAGGGCTTGGAAAGGAAAACTGTTCATGGCCTTCATACAAGGAAGGAAGAAGAGGAGCTCAAGCTTAATACTTAATAAAAATAAATCTACACGGTCAATGACCGCAGAAAGATACCTTACACTAAGGGTGTTACTCAAAGGTAATGATGGATAGACTGAAAGAATGTGCATGGTAAGAAAGGACTATTATATTGTGCATTTAATGAAGTTTAAAATGTCAGGCAGGTTTTTGACAATACATGTGAAGATCCTTTCAATGACAATGGAAGATTTTCTTTTGGCTGGTGTTGTTCTTACATGTTCTTGTAGAGTTGCTGCCCGCTGCGCTGGTTCTGCAGGCGGGTCTTGGCCAGGTCGATTGGAAACACACAGGTGACTCCTACTATGCCTGCAATCCCTCCATTGATCAGTTTGGCTGGAAGGCTGTGTAAGGATAAGTCAAAACAGACATGTGCATAGCAATCATTCTTTTCCTACAAGTGGAGTAAGGCAGGGCACTTTCGGACAAGGTGACAAAACCTGCTGTAATTTAACTGAAGCAATAGAAGGATTGGTCATTCATCAGGCATTAGCATTGCAACAGACCTTGGTATAATGTGACTCTGGGAATTAGGTCATCCAAAAATAGCATGTCAACAGAGTTAATCAAACATACACACATGTGCAGGAGGCATTATACATCCTAAGGCTTCTATAATTTGCCATGTTAACTCTAGGGAAACAACAGATGGCAAACTAGATTTGTTTACTCCATAAAGTTAGGAGGAATAGGCATGCTTTATTCGTATTTTCCTCTCTCAGCAGCCAATGGTTTCATGCTGGAGGGTTTGGATAGAGCAGGTTCATACCTAATCTGTTGTTGCTGGGCCATGGTTCTTGGTTGTCTGGAGTGCAAAAGTTGGTCAGCACAAAGGAGGCGGCCGTAGAGGGAGTGCAGGCGGAGAGTCCCTAAGAGACACTGAGCAAGGCAAGAGTAGAGAGAAACTCAGGGTTATATATATGCACACAGAGGCAAGTCCAGCCCTGCAGATCCAGGGATAAATTCAACATTACTCTCCACCCACTGCACTGGTAGCCAGGAAATTGAGCCAACTTCAGTCATCGCAATATCATAAATCACAAACCAAACCACAGTCCAAATAGCTTTCAAGGATACATCTGCCTACTGTGTGAGGGAATTACAGTTGCAAACAGGTCATGTGTCCAGGGGTCACAAAACTTTACACTCACTGAGTGACTAAAGTAATAAATAAAAACAACCTTGATATTATTTATCTTCCATTATTATATTTGTAACAGTGAGATGATTAACAAAATCAAACAAGTTAAGAGAATCAGAAAAGTTGGATGAAATATATAGGAGTGTGCAAAAGGTGCTGCAATACATTGCCTGATTAATGTCACTCACAGACATAGACAACTATATTTTGCACATTCAGTGACATTCATAATATGTCTGGACTAGAAATAATTAAGCTCTTCAAGAAGAATCTCAAATGCTCCAAAACTTGCGGCTTTTCTGTAAAACTTACTTTTTTTGCTTCTAAGTATTAAATGTGCCTGAATGGATGACACGTTAAGCTCGAAAGTGACCCAAGCCTCAGTTTGTTAAACACAGTGAGTCTGCAATCATGCGAACAGGTGTTTAGGGGTCAATTAGAAAAACACATTTGCAAATGTTGTAGGCCTACACCTGCCGTGCTGTTACTTTAATATGCTACTTTCAACAATGTAAAACAGTATTCTTTAAAAAAAAAACATGATTATTTTACATCTCATAAAAACAAAAAGAACCTGTCTACCTTTAAATGAAGATGGATCAATGTTCAGATTCCGACTCTTCCTCCCCACAGCAGCAGGACTCAATGAACGAATGGAAAGAGCATGCGGCAGTAACGGATGTTCCCGACCTGACTTCTTGGCCAATGAAAAGAGTTTTGTAAAGTAGGCTGGAACAACTAGTCTCAGGAACCGGTTAGTATGATGCAACGTTGCGTTGATGTTGGGAGGAGACTTGAACACATGTGTAGCTGATCAGGCCCCATAAATTCATTTCAGAGCTCTTAAATGCAGCATTGCTCTCTAATAACTAATTGACACAATAATATTATAGTTAATATATATAGTTATTATTCTCCCAAACTGAGAATATTCAGCTCAGAAACCTTTAAATGAGACTTTGCTTTATATAGAAATGTAGGCCTAGTTATCATGCACTCATTTATTTCCATTTTTTAATTTTCATTTAATTCATTTACACAGGCAATACAATTCACAGTGAAGCTACAGTGCATGCTCAACACAGTGTTGCAATATCTTGACTATCAAACTAGAGAAAACAACGTGACCGGCTGAGTGGCTGAGATGCACCACAATAACATCAACAAGCAGAAACACTGCTGCTCCATCTAGTCCAACAGCTGCAGCCCTGCCATGCGTGTGCATTTGCTTGTATCAGCTCATGTTCAGGTTTCCAGAGCGGGCTGGGTCGGGCTCCTCGCGCTGCCAAGGTCCATGGTGCATTGTTCATAAGAGAATCGGCTGGTGCGCACACAGTGGTGTGAGCGTGCGTCGCAGCGCTTGCAGCGGCAACGGCGGGCTGCCGGATAATACAACGGTGCGTTGACATCCTGAGGGCAGCCTGGCACGGCTCGGTACACCAGGGAGAGAGGCACACAGCTACGCTGGATGACGAAGGTCCTCCCAAACCGTCCCCACAAATTGGTGTCCTGGAAAAGAGGAATCGGGGCTGTTAGAGGCGGTGCACAGGTTGAACAGAACAATATGACGTTGTGTCAACTTTTTAAATGAAATGGGGTGCCTGTCAGAAGATGTTTTATAATTTGGTAACACTTCTTGAGGGACATCCTGGTGCCAATAAATCTAAACGAGAGAAATGTTTATTCGCCTCCATATCACTTTCACAATGTATCTAGATTCAACAAATGGGTGATTTTCATTTTGATCCACATACTGAACTTGAACAGTGTTTTAGAACATTTAAGATGCTGAAGCAAAATATATTGCTGAAGTATGTTTTCCACGACCTCCCTGTCTCATTGCACCCAAGAAACAGGGTGTTGCATCAAGTATCCTTATCGCATGACCACTTCAACATCACTTAATTGGCCTATACACTTTGCTCTAAATATTTCTCCTTTTTTTTGCATCATATTCAAAATTAAGTGTTGAAAAGTGTGAGTATGTGTGCGTCTCACCTGTGTGTAACAGTAGCCACTGCAGATAGTAGTATTGACAGCGACACACTGGGCACAGTCGTGCCTCTCAATCCATAAGGTATGATTCTTCAGCACACAGGCACACGCCGTTCCACCCATCAACGCGCACAGCAGCATATATTTCAACACTAACGAAGGCATGCTGAAAGTGCAGACACATAGGTGAATGCATAGACAGTTTGAGACAGTCACTCTGAAAAGACAACAGATGACAGACAAAAGACAATATCATTGCAACAATATCAGTTTGTTAAAGTGTATGCAAACCCAAATTAAAGAGAAAAAACACACCTTGACATATGTAGATTTTTTTTCACAATTTGATTGTAGTGGAAATTATTTCAGTTATCCTATAAATCTGTGTTCTTGCTTTCTTTGTGTCCACTCAGTCCCCCAACTCTCCCCTGTTGTTCTCCTCTGTGAATATCTGAAAAGACCAAGGAGATCATCCTCTTTTATGGAAACCCTAATCCACCCTGACCTGCCCCAGTAGACTACAGCATCATTCCAGAAATCACATGTCAGCAAGTTAAAAGTGGTCTCAAAACAAGAACATGTGGGTCTGTTTTGTGTGTGTGTGTGTGTGTGTGTGTGTGTGTGTGTGTGTGTGTGTGTGTGTGTGTGTGTGTGTGTGTGTGTGTGTGTGTGTGTGTGTGCATGAATGTACAGTGTTCATTTTAACATGTAACATGTAAGAACCACAATGAAGGAAATGGGCTCAACCATTTGGCACGGGAGGGGTGAGGAGGAGGTCATACTATTGTTACATAATGTCACAGTGTCACTACCGGTTGCAAATTTGGTATATGAATGAGATGTGAAATGTGAAAATAAAATGTCTTCATAATAAAAATAATTCATTTACAAATAAAACAAACAAACATAAAGAAATATGTAAAAGAATAATTCAATTTAGATAAAACTGAATATGTTGGATGAAAATAATATTATGCTTTTCATTTTCTAATTTCCCCCAGGGGCCTGGAGACATAATCCACACCATTAAAGAAGCTTTTTAAGAAATTGTACAAAAGCTAAATTAAATGAAATCAAGTTATATCAACACATTTATGATCAAATAATTCTGAATTCAATTTGATTATTAATAGTGATCTCATCTGGCTCATGCTGGGTCAGCACTCACATGTTTCTGTCCTACCCAAGTGAAAGGTTATGCCCTCCTTATCTAAGCCATTAATGCTCTCATTATTCCCATCTGTTCCTAATGTGAGTGGCCATGTGCCCTCAGATTTTTTCCCTCCCAAAGTAGTCAATAAACATGATGAAAACAATTGTGGATAAAGGGCCCATGGTTCTGGTGACCAGACACTTGGGAACTGTGAGTTTGACAATTGTTTTTACATCACATTGTGTTTAATGAATTTTGTAGAAGCAGCACCACTGCCAAATATGGCTATATGGCCCGTAATTCTTAGTGATGCTCATGGTGACCAGAAACTAAAGTACCAGAAACTAGTGCTTAATATATTTCAAATGCTGCAGCTGTGTTGTCATGTTGAGATGACAAAATTCAAGCCCATCCTCACCTGAAAAACGGCTAATCAATTGTGCAGCGGTTTATTACAGCCCATATTTACATTTATTGTTAGGCCACGACCTTTAGTGGCTGCTTGATGCCAGCAAAGGAGGAAGTCAGGTGACGTAGTATAAAGAGTGACAAAGTCTGGGTAGGGAGGTGGTTCAGATGGATGGATCAAGTTAACTCATGACTTTCAGACAGGAGCCCGTTGAACCCGAGGTTTGAGTCCACAAGGCAGAAAGTCAAAGTTGAGTTATATAGTAGTAGTTAAGTTAAATAAAATTTCGTAGATGACTGACGTTACATGAGTTAAGTCACATGACTTATTTTACTTACGTAATGTACTTGTTTTAACTCAAAGTCGCAATCTTTTCCTAAACCTAACCAAACTAGGACCATTTCACAAAGTTAACCCCGTGTTTAAGGTCACATGACATTCGTAACATACTTAAGGTTTGATACACCTGTTAGTGGATTAGAACTTTCCAACGCTCGCACATGTCGTTGTGGGGAACAGTTGCATATGTCGTTTTGGGACAATTGACAATTGACCTATTTTGTTATAAGTGGATGGTAGTTTGTTTACATCAGCACTGTTTGTAAACAATGGAATAACTCTCATCATTTGAGAAATGCAAAAAAGGCAGACTTTTTCATCTTGAAGTCAAACTGTTTAATCATATAGATGAATATATGTGCAATTTATATGGTCAACAAAAATACAGATCAGGCTTCTTTAAGAAAACTTTTGTAAATCTATGCTGAGACATACACACACCTATTCAGAGCTTAATTAGTATATGTATGCATATGAAGTGATAAGTTTGAGATTTAGCCACTGTTTTCTGACCTGACCCATGTTTCTGTTATTCTGTTTTTATATTTATCATGTTGGGTCTCAGTTACTGTATGTAACAAATCCATCAGATAATTACAACAAAGTAGGTCATGGACAGTTCACCAACTATCTGCCCTGACACAGATTCAGCTTTTTTGAGATAGGTGGATTATAGGCAAGACAGCTATTTAAAATATGGATCTACACATCTCCCAGAGCATCAGTTAGTTCAATACTCTACAGTGGCCTCCTGAAGAACATTGTGCACAGCAGGTGTGCTGGTTACACACCATGCTACAATATTTTATGTTTCATAACTGAATTTAAAGAGAAAAAAATATAAAGTATTATTTTAGATTACAAGATGGCATCTGTGTCCTGTGCCCAGAAACAATAACCAATAACTTAATTTGTCATCAAATGGCTGTCCTGCAACAGAGTCACAATATAGGGGCATCATATAAATCAAAAGAAAAAATGGGTGAATTTGAGAAATGATAAAACTGTAAAGTCACAATAAATCATAAATTATTTCATGAGTGTCTAAATGTACTTGTGTTACCAATGCAGATTTTGTTGAGGGGTATGAAATTTTTCTGTTTGAATAACGGGACTCTGAAAAAGTCTGAAACTCTGTATTCAAGAGTGAATGTTGTCAGGCAGATTTGTAGTGCTGCGATCAACTCCAATCAGCAGCCACAAGATTGAAAGTCCCAGAATTAATTTAGGAATAGGCCAACAAAAAGGACAAAACATTAGATCTCGCTTCTGTTAAACATTTTCATTGTTGTCATTCATTCATTGTCTTCCTTACCTTAATGACGTTTGCAATTGATGGTTTGAGGTTTTTATTCTGTGGCTTTCTGTTTGAGATCATACTGAACGGGTAACTCTACACGCTCCGATAAGGGCCCTGGAACTGGGTCAGTCAGAAACATGAACCCCTTTTGTTTTATAGGGGCCATGCCTCATCTTATGCCCCGAGGTCAACAGGTTACACTGCAACACCAACAAGTCATTTTTCAGTTTGCATCCTTTATTGACAATTTTAATTTATTTGGTTTGATTATTGCAACACCTAAAAGAAACCCACAATTAAAATTTTATATCTACACCTGTGTGTGTGCGTGTGTGTGTGTTTGACATGTACCTGTAAATCTTTCAGAAACACACATTAACTACCAGCATATTTCAGCCTTACACCTGACTTACCCAGTCGAGTTGGCAAATGTCACTTTAAACCTATTTAATTTAATCGCAATGAAATCAAAACAGTAGCACATGGCGCTTCATTTATACCTTCTGCAGAGCAAACTGTCCATCCTTAATAAGACTATGAAAAAGACACTTTTCCGTCCTACTTCATAACAAGTTACAAAACGTGGGAGGAGAGTAGTCTGAATTGGGTTCTGGAGCTGTGCCCCACCTCATCCATCGTGCTCATTTGCCAGCCGCGAGCGATTCCAAGTCAGTGAGCATCACATCCACTGGTGACGCCGGGAAGCTACGTCACCAAGTTTCTCCTGTGAGAACCACTCACAGACCCATTTTTCTGTTCACTCGCTCACCTGAATCAGGTGATACCCTGCAAGGGTAACTACTGGCTCCTGTCTCAGACCTTCCCCGAGGTGATTGGTGGAGTGACTAGCACTCAGCATGTGACCTCTACAATGAGCTTCCACCCACGAAAGGAAATATGGCTGACAGGATGTATTAATACACCCTCGTCTTTGCACGGAACCTTTGTTACGGTGCGAACAAAAACCCCAAAAATATTATCTTGACATTGTTGCTGTCCGCGACAAAACAAAAAAACAAAAACTTGCAGTGACATTGCCCAATTTCCCGTTTTTCCCTTGTTGTGTTGTAGGTATTTGTATGTGAACAGTGATGTGGACACCTGTGGCATGCTGGGAAACAGAGCCGTTTTCAATGGTCTAACCTTAACTACGAGCGGTTTTGCAATAAACTTGCTCTTAATATCGTTACAAAAATAAAACCCCTCTAAATGTGGTGACTTTATACAAAGAAGATACTTTATTTTAACTATGATAACGCAATTAATTAGTTGCACATAATTTATTCAGAAAACTGCAGATGGATCTAGTGGTATTTCTATTGGCTATGGACCCACCATATGTTTGCTGTACAAAATGTTTCCTGGATAATGAGCAGCCTAAATAAATGGTACAATTCTGACAGCATTTAGGCTATAAGATAACAAGGCTGACGTTTAAATAAAATAAAACTTTTCAACACTTGCTTTCACAACTCCTACCTCCAGAATCAAGGCATTTTGTAGTATTTTCTTTGGTTTTGTTAAATTGGTTCAGTCTCTCTCTCCCATTTTTAAAGTGGGAGACAGGTATATCCATTAGTCCTGACCAAAATTTTTGGACTATGAATATATTGAATATGTTGAAATACTTTTAGAATGACTAAAAATCCCAATCTACAACTCATACAGTATAAAACTCTCCATAGAACACACTATACAGGACAAAGGAAGTTCAGAATGGGTCTTAGGCATTCAAACATCTGCCTTAACTGCAAAGGTAACATATCTGATAGTTACATGCATGCTATGTGGCAATGTGCACCTGTCCAAAAGCTCTGGCAGAAGATATGTGAAGATCTATCAATATGGCTAAGGTACCCCGTCCCAGTTTCCCCATCACTCTGCGTGCTGGGGGACCTAAGTGACATTAGTATAGAGGCATACATACATACATATTAGTATAGTATAGAGTCATGATTCTCACTGACATATGATAGATAGATAGATAGATAGATAGATAGATAGATACTTTATTGATCCCCGAGGGGAAATTGCGGTGTTGCAGCAGCGAATTGACACAGGATACAAATAATTTATAGACCTATTTACACAAACTAACATATAATGTACAAAATTTCCTTTAAAAATATATTTACAATAAAAAAACAAATTCCAGTCTCTCTGGTCCTCCTTGATCAACTCTATCATGTAGTCAGGGTGGGTGTTTGTGACCTCGCTGCTCTGGGTTCCATGCGGACAGTTGGTTGGTCCTAGGGGCTGGGTGCATCTGGTGGCCTCCTGGGGCTGTGGGGCTGTTGCTGCTGTCGTGGGATGGCTGCTGCCCCTTTCCTTTGGGGGGCAGAAGGTGTGTGTGTGCAGGGTGCTGCTTCACTGCTGGTGAGGGAGGGCCACGGAGGGTTGGGGGTGGCGGGGTTCTGGCCTAGGCTGGGGGCTGTCGTCTCTTGTTCTCCCACGTTCTCACTCCCTGGCGGCAGCGGGGGCTCCCGGCACGGCTCTCTGCTGTTCTTCCTTGGCCTGGCACATGTGGTCTTGGGTCCTTTGCCCTTTCGGAAGGTCGTGGGGTTCCCTGGCTACTGGGGTTCTTGCCTGCCTGTTGCTGGGGTTGGTGCGGCGCTGTTATGGCATCACACTCTCTCTAACAACTACATTCTGCAACAGGCTTATGCACAAGTACACACGCACTCACAGACACACACACTCACACAGAGACATACACACACAAACAAATTGAGGTTGTCCATGGGTGTCACAGGTAGAACTATTTTTATGCTTTTCACTAAGTTATTTATTTAAAGGTATTGTTATTATTCTAGTTCTCATGGCTGTGCTGTGTTGTTTATTTTGCTTGACTGTTTCTTTTTTTTCATCCTCCCTCATCATCCAGTCTGTTCTCTGCACGTCCATCACTGTCTGGTTTGGATCTTCCACCAAAAAGGAACGGAGCAGACTACAACGGACAGTCAGGACTGCAGCAAAGATCATCAATGCCAACCTGCCCTCCATTGAGGACTTTACAATATGAACAGTATGAACAGCTCATTCTATTTCAGAGCTGTTCATACTGTTCATGTTTTATATACTGTTTACTAAATCCTCCCACCTCAAGCACATAACACCTGCACATAATACTACTTATTTATTCCAGCTTCCTTTGCACTATGCTCCATCGCACTGTGTACATGTGTACATTCATGTACGTATGTGTACCTGTATATCACATCCACCTACGAAATGTACAAAATAATGATATTTATTATGACAATAATAATTTACTCCTGCATCCTTTGCACTCTCCTTAATTGCACTATTTTCTCAATCTCTCTATATTGTTTTTGTTTGTTTCTAGTGTATATATATTGTGTTCTCTATACTGTAGCCTGTGTCTGATTTTATTTTATATTATTTTTTAATTGCATTGTTGTATGAGTAAGCACATCGTGAGCAATGTACAATCCTGAGTCAAATTCCTCGTATGTGTACACATACCAGGCAAATAAAGTTGATTCTGTTTCTAAAAAACATAATAAAATAAATAATAAAACAGACAAAAGACTATATTAAAACTCTCTTTTTAAAGTAAAATCTGTCTGGTGCAACAAGGTATTCAGCTCTTCATACTGTATACCAGGTTTCCGGGCAGAACAGGTTTTAAAAAAAATTTTATTTAAGATATTTTATATTTTTTTAAATGTATGTATATTTATGCCTGTGTGTGTTTAATTTGAGGGCTAAATTTAAAAACAATTATAAAATATCATTTTAAAACAAAGTCATATTTTATTAAATGATTTTGACATATACCTGTAAATCTTTAAGAATAACACATTAGCTACCAGCATTTGTACCTTCTGCTGAGTAAACTATGAAAAAGACACTTCTGTCCTACTTCATAAGTTACAAAACGTGGGGGGAGAGTAGTCTGAATTGGGTTCTGGAGCTGTGCCCCACCTCATCCATCGTGCTCATTTGCCAGCCGCGAGCGATTCCAAGTCAGTGAGCGTCACATCCACCGGTGACGCCGGGAAGCTACGTCACCAAGTTTCTCCTGTGAGAACCACTCACAGACCCATTTTTCTGTTCACTCGCTCACCCGAATCAGGTGATACCCTGCAAGGGTAACTATTGGCTCCTGTCTCAGACCTTCCCCGAGGTGATTGGTGGAGTGACTAGCACTCAGCATGTGACCTCTACAATGAGCTTCCGCCCACGAAAGGAAACATGGCTGACAGGATGTATTAATACACCCTCGTCTTTGCACGGAACCTTTGTTACGGTGCGAAACCCCAAAAATATTATCATAACATTGCTGCTGTCCGCGACAAAACAAAAAAAAACAAAAACTTGCGGTGACATTGTCCAATTTCCCGTTTTTCCCTCGTTGTGTTGTAGGTATTTGTATGTGAACATTGATGTGGACACCCGTGGCATGCTGGGAAACCGTATTCATTGGTCTCTTTCGAATCTTAACCAGAGCCGTTTAACTACCAGCGGTTTTGCAATAAACTTGTTCTTACTATCGTTTCAAAAATAAACCCCCTCTAAATGTGGTGTATACAAAGAAGATGCTTTATTTTAACTATAACAACGCAATTAATTAGCTACACATATTTTTTTTCAGAAAACTACAGACGGATCTAGTGGTATTTCTATTGGCTATAGACCCCCATATGTTTACTGTTCAAAATGTTGTCTGGATAATAAATAGCATATTACGGTGGGCTACATTTATGACAACATTTATGATATAAGGCAACAAGGCAGAAGTTTAAATAAAATAAAAAAAACTTTAACACTTGGTTTCACTACTCCTGAATCACGGCATTTCATTTACTCTGATTTTGTTCAAATTAAACAGTAGTTCAGTGAGTCTTTCTACGACATACTCCCAGCTGTGACATAATTTGACCACTAGATGGCAGACATACACAATCTCAAATCTTTTGATTTCATCATTTTGTTCTCCACGGGTAGCTGTAACGGAACAGCATAACTCACCTGAGCAGAAACGTTTTATGACACTCCCACAACCCAGAGGACATATCATTATCTCAAACTAAAAGCTCAGTGGAACAGGTGTAAAATGAACATGGCAAGAAGTCACAGCTGGCAGCTAGGTCTTTTTATTGCATCTAGGCCTATATGACGGAATTCAGACTGAATCGCCATTAAACTGCATATCTTTGTGAACACACTCACACACACGCACACGCACGCACGCACACACACACACACACACACACACACACACACACACACACACACACACAGAGACCGCTCTGTAGGCGGCAGTGAACATTCTGCTTCCTTGATCATATAATAAGAAGCCAAGGCAAGGTCCTCTTCAAATGGAGAGACTGCAGCAAAAAAAGAGTGGACATACATCTTGTTTGGCTGAGGAAAAAACTCAGACTCTCAAGCTTTCCAGTGAATGAAATTAGAAAATGGAGCATCTCCAAGGACAGTATGTAATCATTCGTTTTCTGTTCTATCTGTTTGTCTCTTAAAGGATTCTTCTGACACCAGTTGCTAACACATTTCTTTTACCTGCCAATAAGATTCTCTTGAAATTAATTATAACCCTGCCAGTGTGAGGATATTTATACTGTTTACCATGTTCAGTAATGCAGGGCTATTGCTCCCTAAAAACAACAGCAGCCTATTTCAAGTTGGGAGAGGGTGATCTTTCTGGGGCCCTTTTTTTGAGTGCCCTTGGTACACCTCAAGAGGAAGAGGAAATAGTTTGACCCAAATCATCATTGGTGTCCTTGAAGACACACTCTTATTAATAACCTCAGGAATCTGGAGACCACCTCTACTCCCCTTCACTCCTCCCACCTCCCTTCCTCTCCGCTGTGATCTTCCCTGTCCTAACTTTTATTCCACCTCCTTTTCTGGTCTGTATGCACCTTCACTTTCACTCGCACAGACCCGCAAGGCCCCCACAGGGCCTCAAAATCAATCTCACAGTTCTTAAAATAATCAACCTAGTTGTGAAGAGGGCTTACCGGTAACATGTAGAGTACTCTCCTTCCTTTCACTCCTTCCCCACCTTCCTCTTAGTGTGAGGACTGCCAACCATCTCATGTCGTTTCCCTTTCATTTTAGTTTTGGCCTCAGTGGCATTTTTTTCATTTCATTTATTTATTCCATATACTGTATGTGTGCTCAGACATGCATTTTTCTTTAGTTCTCTTTAATGTTTATTTTGATTGGGGTTTTTGTCATGTGGGTAACACATTTGTGTTTGGGTGGATGTTACGATAGTGGACAGTGAACAGGACATTGGACAACAAAAAACCAGTAACAACCAAAAAACTTCATGATACACTTTAACATACCCTGTAACTACACTAACACTAACTAACTACACTACAACTCAGTATTTTATTACAATTTTAAAAATGTAAACATAACCTTCAAAAATACTTATATATATTTTATAGTTAGTTAGTCTAAAATATTTTGTTCACCAGCAACAACAATAAAGTTATAAAAGAAAACATTACACTATATTAACAATAATAAGTACTCCATAATTACATTTGTTTGAGTACAAGATGACTCTGGTACAGTGTGTGAAGACCTGCCTATTTTATGAAAAAGGAAATAAATAAATAAATATTGGCACCCGTAATTGGTCTCAGTAGGTTGTGATCCCCAGACAGCTGAAGAAATATCATCGATCACCCAGGATAAGAATAGGATCTGGAGGGTGGCCTATGGCCAACACTGAAAACGTCTCCTCCTCACTAGTTTGGGTAATTAACAAAAGCGTTCACAGTGATGCATCCAGCTGAAACTTCAAACAATCCCCTACCCCTGCCTGTTACAACCTTTAACTAATGAGTTCTCCTGCCATTTAAGCTGCCACTATGAAAAAAAAATTGTAACGTGACGCAGGTCTGATCTAAACGAAAAATTTAATGAAATACAATCCACTGAAGTCTTTCCTTCGTTTTTCCTTTTCATGTTAATGCATTATGTCTGGTGAATTTTTTTCAGAACTGCTATTGATTTTTAAAGGAATGCAAATTCTCCCAACCCAGTACTGAAGTCAAAGAGGCATTGCCCGCCCTACATTACAACTCAAATATAGCGTCACCAATTAAGGCCAAATCTCCTATGCTACATTAAGCATGTGGGAGAACTCATTCTATATTACCATTTTATTTATCTCTCAATGTCAGACTGTGCAGACATGTACCTTGTCAGTGGATAAAATCAGATGTAACTTCAGTGAGGTGCAGCACATTTAATTTGATTTTGCATGAATGTGAACTTTTCTGGTGAAAAAAGAAATGGGACAGAAGGTTCAGTTTAGCACTGATTTTGGGTATAAATAATAGTCTGTTTATCCTTTTATTTATTCTATTTCTCTAGCTTTCGCTCTCTTTTTCCTTCACTATTGCTGTCAGAGGAGGAGTGAAGTAATTACAACCTGCCTCTGACCCACACTGGCCTGCAGCCCAATGAGGAGGGCCAAAAAAGAGAAGAAGTTGCAAAAAAAACAAGTATAAAGAGACAGACCAAGGAAAAAATGGAAGAAAGAGAGGAAGAAGAGATAGCAGGGGAAGAAAAAATTGGGAGTTGAGTGACTGTGTGAGGGATGCTGATGAGTGACAGAACACGGCAGAGGAGGGCAGGCAAGATGAAAGGGGAGGGGGTGAGCAGGATGGCAGAGGGAGAAAGGGATGGTAAGCTTCCGACAAAAGGAAGTGGGAGACAATCCAGTAAAACACATGGTGAGTGCATTTGTGTGTGTCATGTATGTTTGAGCAACAACATGGTAAGGGAGTGCAAGCAGTAGATGGTCACACCACTAATAACATTATATTACTTGATGCCAAATCTGAAATATATACTAGAAGATTTCAGGCTGTTAAATTGAATGCTAAAAAAGCCTGTAAGGGGAAATTTGCATGTAAATTCATGTATCAAACCATTACTGTGTGTATGCACAACAATTAGAAGCATTTAAATCCGAGAGTAAAGACAACTGAATGGGTGCCACGGTAGCTCATAAAGATGAGTGCACACAAACACAAACACACACACGCACAAAGAAGAGTGCTTGAATCAGGATGATTTTTATTAAAATACATCAATTGTTTGTCAACCTCTATTCAAGCCTGCAAGGTTTATAATAGCCGATATGTATCTAAACTCACAAACGTGCACACACATGCAAGCAAACACACACATTCCCTGAGTTAAAGCCAAGTGTGACAGAAAGGGAGAGCAAGCAGAGGAATGGAAATAAAACAGTCGAAAGAGAAAGGGGAACCAGAATGTGAAAAAGTGAGTGAAGGAGAGCCAGAGCTCTGAGCCCTCCTTCTAGATGGCTGCCGGCCTTGAAGCCTGCCGGCTCCGAATGGCACATTTGGCACAGGGATCTTTGCTCTAAGTCCTCAAAGCTACAATGCATTTTAATTTCATCCCAACAGCTGTGCTTTCTGTTTTGCTTTTAATGGCACAATTTTGTTGACCTCATCTGTTTGTCTGGCTAGAAAGATGGCTCTGTCCAGCATGTGGTGGGTCTTTAACGGTGAGGGACGTGTTTTGTGGCTTAGTTTTAATGATCTCATGAAGGTGATGGTCAGTGCATATCATTACAAATACAGTGATTCATAATGATGATTCATCATGAAACATAATTTGGCAATCTCACACCCCTGTGCCTACCAGTTAGGAGTTCTGCACCGATGCTCTCTAGGCCATATCAGATCCTACCAGCTTGTTCAGGAGATTTGATATCGCAAGTGTCATCAACAACATCCGCTACTTGATGACCATGCATGTTATTTGATCATTCAAATACCAGTGGTCAAATGACTAAGCACATTGACTCGAGTACACTTGTACTTTACTTGAATATTTCCATTTTCTGCGACTTAATACTTCTACTCCACTACTATTGTACTTTTTACTCCACTACTGTACATTTATTTGGCAGATATAATTACTAGTTACTTTACAAATTACAATTTTACATTAAAATATATGCCGTAAAAAATGCAACACATTGTTAAAAATGTACCTAGAAAAACTGTATTTCCTGCATAAAATGCATGAAAGCTGAAATTCATTTGCAAAAAGCTGCTGAAAATTCAGAAGACTTAAAGGAAATGCCTGAAATTCTTGAAGCTCAAATGCTTAACAACCTGCTTTAACTAAAGAGGCTAAGAGCTGAAATACATTGCTAAAAATGTTGCAAAGCTAAATTGTAAGACTGTCAAAGGAAGTTACCTGAAAAGGCTTTGTGAGTGTTTAATTGCATTGCACTGCACTGCAACAACCTGGAAGCTAACCTGCATTAGCTGATAATGTTTATAGCTTTGCTATAAAAGCTTAAAACCTAACTATAATAATGTCAAACCTTAATATTATCTAAAAGCATAAAAGGTAGACACAGTTTGAATAGAAGCATAACTGTCCTTAAAGAGCTGAAGATTTTGAATTGGCTTCTGTAGCTGAAACTATGTACAAGTAACCTATTAGCAGTTATGTTTTACTTAAAGAAGCTAAGAACTGAACAACATTACCAGAAAAGCTGGAAGCTACTATAACATTGCCAATGGTTTCACTTCTGTCGTAATAAATTGTTGAGGAAAAAAACAGTACAAATCCCCACAAAGATGGCAAAAAAAGTTTGTGTATGAAGGTAAATCCCCACATTAATAGCAAAGCCATTTTGTGTGTATAAGTCCCCACAAAGATAGAAAAACCAGGTGGTGCTAAAGAGGAAGACGGGACAGACAGACCGAGGTAGCTGAAACAGCTCAAGGTTTGAAATTATTAACAGGTAAAAAGGACACAGGGATTCGCTTACATCAAGACAGTCGCCATTTTGAAATTTCAAGGATCAAGGAAGGGTGCTTACATGAAGCAGATAGGTGAGTTGAGCCGATGATGCTAGTATGGCATATTGCTGCGTACCAGGTTGTACATCTTATCAAAGACGAGAACGTGATCAATGCCTGTCTTTCTGTCGATTTCCAAGTAACCCAGACACCTGTCGGCAGTGGATTGCCAAGATAAAACCTTATTTTCAGGTAATGTAATAAGCTAGCTAAGTTAGCATGTCATAGTATCAGCCCAAGGCCAGAAAGACAATTCAACGCATCCGGAGGTAACTGTCACCTGACATTAGACAAATAATTTACTTATCACCATGAAAAGACAATAAATGCATTATTATTTGTCCCCAATTGTCATGTCTGTGTAGTGTCACAAGACCCAGAGCATCAACATCCGGATCAGAAAAGGTACCATTGTGTGTATTTAGTTATGCTTTTAAACCTTAGCTGTACAGATAGGAACTGAACTAAGATCATCAACAATAACGTTTTTCTATGATTTTGTAGTGCAACTTATAACTTTTATGAGGAAGAGGTGAAGGTTTCAAATCTGCATAAGGAAGAAAACTGAGTTACCAGCTATGTACAGGGCTGCTACTAGTGATTGCACTCATCAATACATCTCTCATTACCTTGAGTAATTGCTTATCTTATCTGTTAAATGTCAAAAAATAATGATCTAAGTTCATCACATGTTGACTCAGAGCCTAAAGTAATGTCTGATAGAACCTAAGGTATTCATTTTATGATGATATGCATCACATAATTTTAGACCAATGTTTTATCTACTGACATTTGCTTCCTGCCTCATGAAATATGAAAAAGGTAATTCAGGTAAAGAAAAGAAAATCTTTTGAACTAATACATTTTTATGGACCAATTTTAATATTGTTTTTAGTAATTCATTCTTTTTTGTGTTTTGTGTTATTTTTATAATATTGTTTATAAAATACATTTGGAAAGATTTGGTCTTACTTTTACAATAACTGCTTTTCATGTTTCAATATTTTTGTAGTGCCATTTTTTTTTTGTCTCTTCTTCTAACGCATACTTTTTTTAATGCAGGTTTTGGAGGCACTATGTGTTCATGGGTCTGTTTGATGCAGTACAGAGGAAGATTGCTCATCTGGAGGAAGAAAATAAAAATTATTTATTTATTATTTATTTATTTTCATCCCTGACGCTTTCAGTGAGAGCCCAAGCTGATCATATTTTGCACTGGATTTAAGAATGATGACACCCTCAAAGCAGTCTTCCTAGCAGAGTCTGTGGTTACATGGAGTCAAATACAAAGGTTAAACTGAACAGAAGAAGATGCTCTGAAATGTGGGTTCCATGCTTAACACCTATGCCTCTTCAACCAGTTCTTCCTGTTGTGTCAGACAGGGATTTTCTTTCACTGTGGATTTACCTGTGCGGCTTAACTTGTCACAAGCCACAGTCAGCAGGACATAATGTGGGGCAATTGCCTATTCTTTATACTTGGAACATTATCAATATGGCCAAGTAGAGAGGCCATAGATGAACTGATGCCACCAATCTATAAAAAGACATTCCCCAAATAACGGGTGGTGCTAGACTGAACTGAAACCCACACCCAAACTTTAAGCTCAAAGGTTCTGAGCACAGTCACATACTTCCATTACAAAGGTACCACAATGCTAAAGTCATTGATTTGCATGACTCCTTCTGGGTCAATTAGCCTAGGCACTGACCCATACACAGGATCCATCTCAGATAAAGAAATCACCAGAGAGTCAGGCATTCTGAGCCTCCTGGAACCAGGTAATGACGTCATTGCAGATAAAGGGTTTCTTATCAAAGACCTCCTCAGTGACATAAATGTAAAACTTGTAATCCCAACATTATAGGGGACAGGTGTGCAGTTCAGTAATGAAGAAATGACATACATACAAGAAATTGCTCGCTTGCGGATGCACATAGAGGGGGCAATCATGCACATCAAAGAAAATCATATATTCGTTGTTGTCATTCCCCTCACTGCGTGGTTCTCCAGCCATGGACTGTTTGTGCTCTACTCACCAACTTTCAGGGACCTCTCTTTTAATCCTATGGTAATGTCTATTTGAAAGGGGTTATCCAAAACTCATTCTGTATTTCCAACAATCTACATAGTTCCTGATTACATAACCGACACAAAATATAATTCTTTTCTGAATTTTGTATTATTTTTATGAGCCTATTTCATTTTAAATGCAAATACTCTCCAATTTAAAGTGGACATTTGAAGTTATGGATAGTCATTCTTCCTTTGGGAAACACCGAAACATACTGTAACTCTACATTGGCTATTCAGTTCTTACGTACTTTTATTGAAGGGAAGACATTTTTTACAGCTTAGTTTTCATTGACTCCCATTTCTCTGCATCAAAGTGTGTCCACTCTAGGTGGTACTCATTGGTGCAATAGAGGAAACAAAATCACACCATATCATCCCTGTGATGCCCATCTGTCCCAATACCAGGTAATACTAGTCATGGTTAGGTTTTTAGGGCAAAAACACCATCTGGTCCTGCAAGAAGGTAACGGTACTCAACCAAACTGTCCACATCTGGAAACTTTATCTTCAGAAGCCCCTGAAGAAGCCCAGCGCTGTCAACAACCTTTCAGTCAGGTGAGGCACCTTAATGGGGGGCATGAGGATTGATGACAAAGTCACAAGATAATGTGTGATTATCCGTTACCTGTTCTTGTGCCGCTGCAATGGGCTCCGTCACTAGCCACCTCTTCTGTCTTTGCATACTGGCTTCTAAGCTGTCAAAGTCTGCAATCCTTGGATCAATCCTTTTGAACACAGATGAAGTCAGACACTGGGAACAGAACACTGTGCCAGGTCTTGTTTGTGCTCTGTTCCCTTGTTTCCATCACCAGTGACTGCATTGGAGAGGGTGACTGTCATGCCACAGTAGTAGTTGCTCTCATTTTCTTTTAGAGCAGTAGCATAATTATAAGCCTGTGGTGGCAGGGGTAATGGTGGATGATGATCAATAGTGGCGGTAGGCAGGGCAAGGGCCTGACAGGTCAACACAAGTCTCCAAACTTTAATGCAATCTCGTCCTCTGAATGTATATTTGATGTTAGCGGTATATGATACATTTGAGCAAGCTCTTTTGAAAGTCATGAGCAAACTAATGACATGAAGGAGGACAAGACAGTAGAGGTTGAAAAGGACACACACAACATCTGTTAGCCTGTAAGCTTGATGAACCAACGTTGTTACAAATATAATATTGGTTAATATAAACACACAAACTTACCTTCTATATCAGTAATGTACCCCTCTATCCAGCTGTATTCTTTCAACAAAACTGATCTTTTGTTGTTTTGATGTTTTCTGACATCCCACCTGTTGTCACAAGGAGGTGGTTAGGGTGGACGGTTAGGCCAGAAACCAGACTTTCAGTCTGGAGGCCGGTGTTCGTTCCCATTGTGAAATAAAAAGTCAACATTGAATGTTTTTACTTTGCTAACTTGACCGTGGAGCCCTACACATCAAAAAACGGGTACCCAGGGTGTTCGAAAGTGATGCCAAGGATTCTTAACCAAGCATCTATATGTGAGAGTTGGGAGTGAGAACGTGTAGGCATGATATAAGCCTGTCAACTGATAAAAAATTGCTTTGATTGGTTTGTTATATCAGCTAATCAACATCCCCTGTGTGTAACTGTATCTGGTTAAAGTGTTCTGATATTGAGAGAGAAATTATAAATTGAAAATGCTGAATCATAATTCACCCTAATCAGTGGGTTCAAAACTTTTTGGGTCATGACCTCTTACAATGTAACAGTGTCTATTTGGATTCTAGTCCAACGTCATAGTAATTTTTGAGGCTGTGATTGCCCGCACCCTACCACTGAAAGCGGCTGTGTCACTGGACGGGTGGTCTCCAAACCACGTTTTGTCAAGAAAACACACACAAAATGTGAAACGGGAAATGACACGAAATGAAACAGCTGTTGTTTGTTATTATGAAGCTAGCAATTATAAAGACAAAGAATATGGGTGAAATAATGGATTAGCACACACAGGTAGCAGGGATTGTCTGAGCTATAAAGAGAGCTGGAGGTGAGTAAAAAGTGTTTTGTGGAGAAAAAGCCTGCTCTCATTGGCTGGATGTGGATGTCGAGTTGGCCAGCTCCTCCAGATATTTGGTATGCTAGATATCTGGCTCGCATCTGCGATGTGTCAGCGATGTGTCAGGGGGCTGTTTTGATGCGTTGTTGAGTAGTTCACACATAATGACTGGCGGCCGCCGATCGATCGCTGATTAACCCCTGATCACAGCCCAACGGTCGCCGAGCTCACCGACTGGAAAATCGGGCTTAAAATCATGTAGTGTGAACTAGGCTTTAGTCAGACCCCAACACACATACACCCACACAGCCACACACCCACACTCACATACCTTTGTACGAATGTATTTTCAGCAAATGGAAGCTGCAGCAGATTCAAGGTCTCTTGAGAATGTCTGTGGGAAAAGACTGTAAGCACCTGGACAAAAAGGCAAAACCATGTTGCCACACAGTGTGTGTGTGTGTGTTCTGACTTAGGCTGCATTCAGGGACACATTTCAGACTAAAGACCAGTTGCGGCTTGTCTAATTGGGGACAAAATCCAAGGGGAAAAGCTGATTTTTTGACTGGTGGCAGATTTTTTGACTGCTAGGGTTAGGGTTTGGCAAGTAGCTGGTTTAGGGTAGGTCTCTAGGAAATGAACGTAAGTCTATATAATGTCCCCAAAAGTTAATCTTGCACTTACCATATTCTACTTAAAGTCACCATCTCCTTATTTTGTCATTTAGGCTATAGACTAATGGCCATCTCTTATATGTATTATATGTATTATCCCCACTAACCTATCTTTATTATCAGCATTATTTTTTTCTTACATTGTTAAAATCACATTGAAATGCTAACTGGATTACTTATAGGTATATGCCATGTATATCACTGTATTTCATATTTGTATTTCATTATGTATTTTATTCTATTAAAGGAATGTTGTTATTCACATTATTTTTTGTTAATGTAATTCTTTAATATTGTCTTTCATTGTCTTTCAGATTTAAATTAAATTGTGTCTGTGTCTGTGTGTGTGTGATGGGGGGAGGGGGAGAAGTGATATCTGTTGCATCTGCATCAAACTCAACTTGCTCTCTGTCTCTCTCGCTCTTTCTCTCTCTCTCTCTCTTTCACACACACAGGCGCGCGCGCGCGCTCGCTCTTTAAGAAACACACACACAATTCAACTAAGCATGTGCACAGGCACAGACATACAACCTCATAGAAACCCAGTAGTTAGTTCCTGCGTCATTACAGTAACCATCTGTCAGTATGCAGGCACACATATACCGACTTGGCTGTGTATATGCAACCACTACACAAAAACGCACACACACACATACACACACACAGGGCTGCATGTAGTCACATTGCATACGCACAAGCACACACATTCACCCAGTAAATATCTCGTGACCGTTTCTGCCCTTTTTGCCTGGCTAGTGTATGTGATGGATTTCACATGACGCATATATTTAGGCCACGTGGATCAATCTGAGGTGAAAGGTACTTCGCTCATTTCTCTTTCTCTCTCCTTCCCTCTTGCCTTTCACTCCATCCCTACCCACACGAATCTGTCTCCATGCCGGTGTCTGCCAAAGACTGATGTCATTGTCCACCAGTGTGCTTCCAGTGTGTGAGATGAAATGATGAATGTTGAGGTATAATCCCACGGTTTAATCCTGACCACTCCCAATCTGCTGCCTGCGGACAGCCGGAGCAACTGTGCTGACAAACACACATACAGACAGTTTAGTTTCGCCATAAAAACATGCAGGATTTGGAGGGGGTGGAAGACACACATTTTGGGCCTCCAGCAGCCTTTAATAATGATCTAACATTATTCAAAAATGCCCACCTGCTAGGCAGAGAGATAGATGAAAGACTATTTAGGCTATTTCTCTTGGGTGGGAGACAGTGAGTGAGTGAGTGAGTGAGTGAGAGTGAGTGGGAGGGAGGGCGGCAGTCAGAAACAACCAAACTAATTCTCACCGAAGAACAGACAGTCGTGCCAGAGCAGGAGCTGCGGTTAGTTCACCTCTCTGGCACTCTCTGCACATCAACAAAGAAACATTAGTACTGTTTTTTTTTTCTTTATCCTCGAGTCCAGGTACCAACTAGGACCAGAGATTTCCATTTTGGATAGGGGGGCTGTAAACACACGCACCCACACTTCTCCAAGCCGCAACTCAAGGTAAGGCACGCTGTTCACTCAAAGCGCGGTGATTTAATTTCGCTCGATTGAATCCCTGCTGGCGGTTTAGAAAGCAGACGAAAAAGGGATAAAAGAGATGTTTTCTGACGCGCTGCTTCTTCTGCTGCTGCTGATGAGCGTTGTGCGGCGACCGCGCGTAAAACTGCTGCAGTGAAACTGGCACGGAGAAAGCAGAAGAAAGCGTCTGGCTGCCTGTCATGTCAGAAAGAAAGTTTAACGAGAGACGGTGGGTTATATGTAACAACGGGCTTGTTGAATTTTTAAGTGTTTGTAAATGACTGTATCTATGTGCCAAACCGAAATTGCCCATAGTCGTCAATGGAGCGATTTTAATTTTTGTCCTTATTGTAACGTAACGTAACCTATCAGTAAATTTCGATTATTTCTACAATGTCCCGGCTTTCTATTCAGCATTACAGATATGATGAGGGTAGTCCCTCACTTTCATGTGGCAGGTTTTACCATCAGGATATTTGAAAACTTACTTTTTACACTTTTAATGCTCCTCACCAAAGAGAGTCACTTTACAATTAGGCCTACAGTTAGTCCAAGTAGTCACTTTGTAGGACTTCTCTCTAAAAGTAAAAGTTATAGTTTTGAAGAAAAATTAGTCCTCTTTGAGGTACAAGTATAGCAGGGCATTTGCATTTCCCTCCTCACACCTTCTCCCTTCACTGGCTGATTCTGTGAAGCTGCACCAGCTTTAGCTTTTCCAGTTATTCACTTGTTAATTATGCATTAAACAGAGCAGAAGCACCAGCCACTTTACTTTCTCCATACTAGGTCAGCATGTTGACTGCAGGCTTATGTTGAATCAAAGTGGGTGTTATTAGGTTTTAAGTGGGAATTTGAAATAACTGATAGCACAGTGAGCTCAAATGTTGAAAGAGAAAGGCTGCTGAAACAGTTGCTGTTAATGTATGGGCAATACAGTAAGTTGGGCATGCAGGGCACTGGATTAGTGGTAGAGGAGTAGAAAAGTAGCAGCAGAGGTGCAGGCTACAGTTTGAACCATTGTAAATAAACATACTAAAACAGTTTATTAAAACCACAAGGACAGTATATCATATTTCATTTTTTCCAGTGAAAGCAGAGTCCACCCTCTACCGGCCTCATTAACTTGCTTTATATGAGCTTGTGTGATTTGATAAATGAGGAGAGCAGAAGAGAGAAGAGAAAACATCACAGAAAATCTAGTGTAGGCTACTACATTCCTGCACCCCAGAGAGAGACTAAAGGAGGTTGCTTAACCAAGAAAGCGAACAAAGTGGCCGAAAATGAAGAGTCTGGGGATGACAAAAGGGGGGCAGGCGAGGGGGGGGGGGGTTGCCCGCATCCTCATCTTATTTGACATATGCATGCTGCTCTGTTTTTCACATCACAGTCCTTTTTAGTCTTTAACTGGTAAAGAAATGCTCACTCTGATTTTATTTAACAGGGTGACAAAAACCTTCTATCAGACAACACTTAAGTTGCCACATCTCTCGCAGTTCGCACCTGTATGCTGAGCATTCCATTTCACAATACGCACTGTCACATGATGGTTTCAATCAGATCTGTCCATCTCAGCTATCTGTTTCTCTCTATATCTATCTATCTGTTTATGTACAAGTCTCTTTCTCCTCCTTCTTTGTAGCCACTGTCCTTTAAGCTAACCTGTAAGCTGCAGTGCTTTATGTTTTAACTCATCTCTCGAGACCTCATTTAGAGTTTGTGGAAAAGCTGCAGCCTAAAGGACAAAAGGCTTTCAAATCATTGGTGAGCTTTTTCGTTGTGTACTGTACTGTTCATGGCACAAAAAAAATCTGCTATCCTTGGATTTTGCTGAACAAGCCAGATTACTGACAAGCCAACACACATAATCAAACAAAGATGGTTTCAGTGATATACTGTGTGTGTGTTTGTGTGTGTGTTCAAGTCTGTGTGTGCATGTACTGTATGTTTCGCAGACTTTTTTTGTGCAGAAGATGGAAGATGCAGCTTAGGTTATAACCTTCATCCGCACAGTTAAGCCTGCTACCTTTTAGAAAAAATCTGCGATTCATTTTGGAGATTTTCAGCTGGCTGACCTGTGATGTGCTCTCACTAGCCAGAAACATTTGGAGGATGAAGTATATCAGCAGGGTATTAGAGGACAGAGGGACAGATTTGTAAATCATCTTATGGTAAAATAATAACTTAGCTATAACAATTTGTAAGATCTGCATGATTGTTATTTTGTATAACATGTAACTGTTGTTGGGCAATCATTTGAATCACAATTTGAAATCTGCTTGCCTTTGAACTGCTTTTTTTCTATAATGATTTGGTAACTTTTGTTTGGTAATGTTCTTGTCTGATTTTTAGCAGGAGATCATAAAAACAGATTTTAATTAAATTTAGGTAGAACCACAGCTGTTGAAGATTGTAGGCACTCTATGGAACATTTTTGCTTTTTTGAACTTTTCCCTGAATTGACCCTTCTCTAAGCCACGCCCCGAATACGCAGCTGGCCCATCACAGCGCAGTATAGGACTCACTCTAACTGAGGTCGGACACTTTCATGGCTGCGCTCCGTTGACTCGTATGGAGTGGAAAAGGAGTCGTTTTCTAACTTTTTTTGCTGTATTTTTCAAAGATATGGTAAAAGCTGTTCCTGGGGCACCTGTAATAATTACAGTTGCTACCCAGAGAGGTTGAAAGGAGAAGTACGATTTATTCCCTTTCCAAAACCTAAAACAAATCCAGAATAATGTAGGCTGTGGATTGTTCCTAATGTAATGTTAGTTAGCTAACGCTAACTAACTTACTACTGAATTTAATGTTATATAACCCTACTGTTCTGCTTTAATGGTTATAATAGTGAACAGAGACCTACCCAGCTGTAGAGGAACAGTGTTAATCCTTAATATTGTTTACCTCTTTCTCAATGGTCAATAATAATATGGTGGTTCACTTACTCTGTGATCGTCTTCTTTCACATAAGTTTGAGTCAGTTTGACAGCCTGAATACAACACAGCACAATGCAGCTGCAAAACTGTCTGCTTCTTTCTGGGATCGCTTTTTCCAAAAATTATTTCTCCAGGGAGTGCTAAAAGACAGTTTGTCAAACTTAGCAGTAACAGTAACAGTAATTAAGGAGGGCGTGCCTTGGCAAAGGATCAATTAGAACAATCTGGAACATGTATAACATGATTGTTCATCATTATATGTATTTGCAGCAAAATGCAGATAAAAGGCCAACATTTTCTATTAGAATAACACATTTAGAAGAGATGAAGATTTAGTGTAAGCATTCCCTCTCTAGCTTCTGACTTGTTAGCCATTGAACAAGTTGAGCATCAATAGATGGTTACTCTGCTGACTTGTTTTAATTTACCAGCAGGGTGGATTTTAATAGTAAAATAATGACACCATTTTAATGGTCATATAATCAAAGACCTATAAGTTCCTGATTTCTATAAGTGTTTGTTCACATTTAAATGGTATGAACTCAATTTAATGGAAGAGTGAGTTTTGACTGCTTACACCAGCCCCTTAATGTCACTTCTATTGATTACCAAACAGTTAATCAAGGGTGATGAATGTAGTTAATAAAACACTGACCTAATACAAATAGGTTTTAAGCAATGCCTTTGTGATGGAAAAGCAGAAGAAAGAATAAGGATGAAAGGGACGAGTGATGCTCACGTTTGCAGTAACATTGGTGGTATCAATCATCCCGCATGCTTCTCTAAGTTGACTCACTGCAGTCTGAACTGAGGGGATGAAGGACATGTACTATTTAAAACAGAAAATCCAGAACAACCTGAAATATAGAACGTGTCAGTATTGCTTATTGATAAGATTGGTCAGTCCTTGAAAGAAAGAGCACAGCATATCCGGTCCAGGCCCAATTGGATAAAAGCCATTTTAACAGATGTAGAACTTCATCAATAGGAAACCTAATACTAAGCTTGTTCAGATGCTGGTGCAATGCGGGCATCAATATCCCATTATAATGTAATGGTAAATCATAACAGCTAATAAAAGTGGATGTAGTAAACGCCCTCTGATTCTTGTGTGGTTGAATGTGAATGTTTCCCACTGAGATTCTGCTGCTGAGACACAGGAAACGGAGTTCTGCTGCAATCTGCAACACCATGTTCACAACTATAGAGATTTTCCATCACAGCAGCAGCCAGGATAGGTTACAGATGGTGGTTGTAGGAGATTAGGAGGTGCATCGATCCATCAACATGACTTTTCGAACCCTCTGTGTAATGTGACACAGTGTTCGCTCCCTGCCACCATATCTGGTGGCCAGTAATGATCCTTATGTGCCCCAGGAGCTTGGAGGTAACTCTGTTGTTGACAAGGATTTGGCAAGCATTGGCCGCGCTGAAAAAATTAAGTTGGAGAAGAAGAATAGAGACAAAAGTAGTGTTTAGAAAGCCAGCAATAGCCAGCTAAGAATAAAAAAACAAATCATAAATTCACTCTTAATTCCTCACACGCCACCTATGTTACATAAGGACGAGCTTAAGGATAAACTGCACACACAGCAGAGCATATGTTTGTTTTTTCCCTTAAATGAGTTTGGTGCCAGAGGTTTCTAATGTCCTGTCCTCCTTGCTCATCTTCTGCCTTCTGCTCTCACATACTCCCATCTCATCTGCTCCCTGTGTCCTCCAGCTGAGCCCTCATTCCTCTACTGAACCCTTATCTATCTATCTATCTATCTATCTATCTATCTATCTATCACCATACTTTTATTAAAAAGGTGTGCAGGAAAATATGACTGCAAATGTGTTTCATTTAACACTAGAACAGCCATGACGGTCATTTTGACCGTTTTGAAATTTATATCTGCTTTGTTGAAAAAATAAATAAAATCCTGCTGGTACCTGACTTTTCCTAAAAGTGTCTGTATTTTCATTTAAAATGTTTTTCATATAAATTACACATAAGGCAAAAAAAACAAATGAACATTTTTACCTATTTCGGCCATAGACGGTCATTTTGACCGCACGGAATTTCTCTGTATTCTTTTGTTACATTTCCTGCGGTTGACCTTTGTCTCTCTCACTGTCAACAGAAAGGTCAGTAGTGGTCCTGAGTGTTTTGTATATATGCTAATTTCTACAAACAAAAAGTACATTAGACTAAATTGGTTGATCAGAAATAGGCTAATAATAATAATGAATTACATTTATATAGTGCTTTATCATAGATACTCAAAGCGCTTCACAGTGATGACCACGTTATCTATAGGCTATATATATAGCTAGGCTTCTAAAATGAATGAGCGAATGAAGAGAAACATGACTGGAACCATATCCCTGGAAATGCTTCAGAACTTGAATAGTGATGATTTAGATGGAACAATCGGAGGTAGAAAGTGACAGTGACGTTTCCTGGGTGCACGTAAACATTTAAAATAAAATGTTTTATAATTAAATAATATACTTTTAATTGTTATTATCTTGTTCTGAGTTATGTTGAATGGATATGGAAATATAGCCTGACTGTTGTGATATGCGATAATTACGGTAGGCTACTAATTATTATTTATAAATGTATAATTAAACTTGTTTAAATGTACATTTTGGTGTTATTTAGGTTTTTTTTAAAGATATCCTAATACAATAAATGCATTAATCTCTCAATTGGGTATTTATCATTAAAGATATAGAGTTTGGAATCTAGCGGTCAAAATGACCGCTTCTGGCAGTTCTAGTAGTTATGGAATTGTGGCGCTTCTAGTGTTAAAGGTATAGGACACGCAACATTGGTGAAACTAGCAAGAGATTTTGAAAGTATCCAACCGAAACCCTTCATGCCTCTAGCCAAAGCCACAACTCTGCCAGAGTTGCGTAATTATCTCCACCAGGTATAAACCTGGAGATGATCATTCATTTGGTCTTGTGTGTGTGCGTGTGTGTGTGCGTGTGTGTGTGTGTGTGTGTGTGTGTGTGTGTGTGTGTATGTCTGCAGCTAATCTTGCTACTTGACACATCAGCTTAATGTGGGTTTTTGTAATGTTTTTTTTTGTGCACATTTATGACTGGGATCATGGAGTGCAGTCAATGGTGGTATAAAACAGAGCAGTCAATTAATTTTTTCATTGTATTTTAAGAATTGTGAATTACCGCAACCATGAGAGATCCTTGAGCCATTCACATACCCCTGACAGAAACACTAGCTCAGTGATAGCAGGCAGGAAGACTTAATCTTGCGTACAACTTCATGGCTAGCGAGATGATAACAGTTTAGCTAACAGTTGTACCCGATAGGGCTTGTAGCAGTTAGTAGTGGCAATTACTGATATTAGTGAGTTTTATGGATAATTAACTGAAAGAAACAGTCAGTCAGTGAAATGAATGAGCCAACTAATAAACAACAATAGGCAGTTGACAAATGGGTAACAGTTATTAGTTGTAGAACTAAGTGGCAAGCTGCTAACCTGCTAATTAGCAAAACTACAGTAGCTTAAATGTGCAATGTTCTGCTTGATCTTTCCAAAAGAATAGCCGTTGTAGTTATATTTTAAGTGGAGCCTATACAATATTGTGTTGTACATTTGTAAGCCAAACTCTTTCTGGTTTTTGGACTTTCCCAGTATTACATAAAACAATATTACAGTTAAAGCTACAAAACTACAAAGAATTGAAAATGGCAGGAATCCCAGATCGAGGTCACTGCCAAAATTTTCACAATCTGATCCTTGGGCCAGGGATCTGTTCACCAAATTTCAGCCAAATTCATTTGTAACTTTTTGAAATATTTTGCAGAAAAAGAGACAAAGATGGGAGAACACATGCACCAACCAACTTCACTGGCAGAGGTAATGACAGAACTTCAGCAAGTGTTACTACACTAACACACAGAGAGCAGCTCTCTCTCACACAAACAAACACACACAGTAAATGTGTTTTTTTTTTCTTGAAATGTTGTGATGGGACAGTAAATAAAAGAGCCAAACTGTAGAGACACCATAAAACTGCAAACTCTGATTAAAGCAATGAATCAAATTCTACCAATGACTAACAAGCAACATGTGCCAACACAACACAGTAAGGGAGAAACTCACAAAATCTTCATGAAATCTTCATTATCACAGCTCGACATCAGGCCAGGACAAGATGGTTCTTCGAAAAGCATTGCATAAACATGGGAATGCACTTACATAAAAGTAACCACAACTTACTGTAATGTAAAGTGAGCTGCGTTACAATGTGTTGAATTAGAAAGTCCCAGCTCTACAGGCTATTAAGAAAATACACTAGGTTTCCAATCATTTTTATGAAAACTAATGTTTTGTTTTAGACAAAGTGAACATAGAAAGCAAATGTCAATGAAATCCCCACAATATTGCTTTCTTTCTACTTTAAAGGTTGTAGCACAAGAAATATGCAACAATGTAAATACTTTCTTCCATTTTTCTTGTGGTTCTGTGTTCAGACATATGTAGCTTCATTGTACATTCATGAAGTCTATTCATTTCACCCCAGGTGATAGCAACACATCTCATTTACACCGAATTTCTTTTCGTTTCAAAAGTTCACATAAAATTACCTTGACAGCCGGATAACAAAACATAGCTATTGATTGCTGACCTTTTTTCAATGGTGTCTAAGTTCTGCTCTAAAACCTACCGAGTAGAAGAGTTGAAAAGACAGGCGAGAGATTCTTCCATAGCGGGGAGTTTGGAGGCAGCTTAATCATACAGATAAAAGGATGTGTTTTTCGGTGCTTTGTTGTTGGACACTGAATTAACCAGTGTTCAAGGCCTTGTAAACGCATATGTTGGGAGAAATAATTAATTAGTAATGAGTTATCCTTTCCCATTACTCTCTAGTGTTAGAGGAAAGAGAGCGAGCGAGAGAGAGAGATTGCAAGTGACAGAGAAACAGAGGATAGAAAGAAAAGATAGGTTAGAGGGGAAAAGAGCATTGGATATTGAGAGAGAGTACTTCATTACGATGGCATTCATTACCTGACCCCTATATATGTTGTCCTTTCTGTCTCTATGTCACCATCTGTCATTTCCCATCTCCTATTCCTCTCCTTCTCCTTCTTCCTTTTCCGCTTTTCTTAGTGCTTGATCTCTTAGCCTCTCTTTCTCTCTGTCACCTTTCTCTTTCATCCCAGGTCATCTCCCACTTCCCTGTGCCTCACTCTTGTCATCTTTTCTCCACCTCTCCTTATTTATCTCTGTCAATAGACTGCTGTGTGAATGACTGCAAGAGAGGAATTAGGAACAGAGAGAGGAGACAATGAAACCATCCTGGTGTAGTTTTCCTTCCTCCAAATAGCTCTCTGGAGGCCAAGCAGCATACTCTAACATACTCCATGTAGCCCAATTTCACATTATCTGAGTCCACTCACCTGTTAATTGGGGTTTTTCCTCAGACTGAACAGAGCTAAACTTGGAGCACTTGGCTGTCCTGGCTCACCGTTTCTTTGAGTTCAGCAAAAAAGTGTTAAAACTGGGTTAGAATGTGGGCCAGCATACAATAGCTAGGACACATATCAGAAAATGACGTAAAAGGTACAAGATCCACATACACGAGTGTAATCCTGCTTACTGTTGTAATTATGAAAATAAAAATAGAAGGACAAAGTAATTAAAACTTAAGTATCAGTGCTATCATTATGAGCAGCAGTCACTTATTGCTTGCTCGTTTTGTTTGTCTTTGGGATTTATCATTTTTTCTTCCTCTACTGGCCCCGGCTACATCACCCCTTACATAACACCCCAAGCTGTTGTAAAGACGGATCCAACAAGCCACTGCTTTATCAGTCCTTCAACTGTGGCTCCCCATCCAATCATAACGATGGCTGCCAAAACTACTACCCCTCATCTTCTGCTAGCCATTCCCCCGGATAGTGATATAGCTATGGCATGCTAAGACCAGATGCAGACCAGCACTTTTAAATGCAAACTATTATGGTGGGGACTTGGCACCAGGGGGGGATGCTTAGTGTAGAGGGAGACAGAGACAGCCAATTAAACATACTGGGGAAATAAGGTACATTTGAAATGCTTTTTTCATTGTACCCGCAGGGAAGCGCTAAGTGTCAAGTGTCTTCACTTTCTCCACTTTGGTTAAATGCATGGATGGATTCAAGAGGTGTATATAGGAGGTCAGAACTGATCCAGATTTATTTATTGGCTCAGTTGGTCATAAAGGAGGTTTTATCCTCACATTGCATTATGCAAGCCAAGATCTCTGCTAGCTACAGGTGAAAGATAACAGCTCTGCAGACATAGATTCTCCCAGTCTCTCTCTCGCCTTCCTTCCTCTCTGTATATTTCTCTTTCTCTCTCAGGATGGATGAGTTTAATACCGAGGTGGTTAGAAAGAAAGGCAGTTTTCCTCACTAAAGTGTATTCTTTACTCTGACTGGAATAAAAACCAAGCCTCTCCTCCTCTTCCTCTGATCCTGCCACATCTCCTCCATTGGCCTTTGGCTTCTCTTTACTTCCCCTTCTTCTCTCTCTTCTGCTCTGTTTTTCTCACTCTGTTCTATTACAGAGGCATTGCATTGATTGCTTAAATGCATCTAGTCATCTATAAGAGATAAGCTGATTTTGAAAGGCATTGCCCTAATGGATATGTTCAGTCTCAATGTCTTTCACACATTTTTTTTTACAAATTCTCTCACTTTAAGCCAGATGCACATACACACAGAATCGGCCCAGCTGAGGCACCCAGGTAGGATCTAAAAATGTTTCCAAGAAAGAAAACACACAGCCTTTTCTGAAAGTCCCGTATTTTAAGAAAATACCAGAATAGAACTACCTTCTGGTGCAGCACTAGATAGTTTTGTTGGTTTCAGTCATTCATGAAGCACAAACCCATAAGTTTACAGTTTCATTAATGACAAATTGGCAGCATACGACCTCAATAAAGTTGAGCAGCGTGGGTGGTTTGTGCTTATTACCATTTGAAATTAATTTATACACATGGTTACACTTGTATGCACTAGTAGTTGGGTAAATTAATTTATCTTATGCTTTATGGATAATTCGCTCGCACAATTCAAAAACCCTTAGAAAAAGTGACAGGAGGTCTACATGCTTGCCTTTGAAGAGACATGGTACTGAGAAGTTTGGGAAACGTGTCAGTGGGGGAGCAGGGTGGTGTGGGGTTGGAGAAGACAACCATTCCAGTCTACCTCATCAACAAAAAGAGCTAGAAAAGCAATAGCAAGGAAATAAATGTCGAGAAAAGCTGCTAAATAGGAGAAAAGCAAGAGCATGCTCTGCCTTTGCTCTGACCTGGTTCCAGTAAATCCGCCTACTTTACACGATGAACATTACCTCCACACTGTATTTATAGAGCCTTTTGGTGTGTGCTTTTGTGTGTAAGCTGAGTGTATATGTATGTGATTTTTTTTTTTCACGTGTGGCCATGATTGCAGAGCAAAATGCAGTTAGTCCATGTCGACGATGACATATGGGGGCAGGGAGTCTAATAGCACAGTTTGAGGAAAAAAAGTGACCCATGTTAAAACCCCTGTTTGTAGCGAGCAGCAATCCTAAAGGCTGCATGTTGGAGCCATTGTGGAAGCACCATATGATTCAGTTCCTCTCAGAGCCACAAGATGCTTGTTACAAATAAGCCATAAATTGAAATGACTTCCCAACTTCTCTCTTAAAATGCAATGTCAGTACTTTACTCCACAATAGGTCATTATTGCTAACAAAACATATTGAGCTTTAGGATATGGTGGCTTGAGTGACAGATGCCTTAAGCGGTGTTCAGACCAACTTTGGCTCTCCATGGAAAAACGGAGCCCTGTCATTCATTTGAACGAGGTCGGTTCGGCAAAGCAGCAGAGATGCCAATGTATGGGGCTGTGGCAAAAAAAGGAGAACCATGAATGTCTGTACAGAGTTTTGAGCCAATCCATCCAGTAGTTGCTGAGATATTTCAGTCCAAAACAAAGTGGTTGACCGACTGACCGACATTGCCATCCCTAGAGCTACGCCGCTTGCGGAGCTAAAAGGCCAACTTGAAGAAATTGAAGACAAGACACATTGACTTTTTCAGCAACCGAACCTTAGTAAGGTGTTTGTCTTACAGGTCTCTGATGTAATAGACATGGGCTTCCCCGTATATGCCCATGCACATTCCCTAGCCACCTCCCTGTGAATGTGGATGGAAGGATGTCACAATTACTTTAATGTATTTAGCTAAGCATGTAAGTTGTATACAAACCCAGCTGCCCAGTTTCCAAATTTGTATTTTCCCATGTGAGGACCGGCAAGCAGTAAAACCAAATCTAGGTTTTGAGTCAGTGAAAACACCAGCTCCATAGTTACTGAACTGTTGAACTAGTTTCATAGGCCATTTTGACTCCCAAAGCAATGGGGACAGGGAAAAGACAATTTCCATTTATTATTTTTTGATAACCAGAGACTGCTTTCTCCTCTTCTTAAACAGTAACCCAGTAGAAAATTCTGCATAAGCTCACCTCCAGCAAGCTCCACAGGTATACTGGATGCTATAAGGTGTGAGCAGTATACCCACACACTGTTTAAAAATAGAGAGGGCCCTGACAGTCCTACACGAAGCTTCACAGCAGAGACCTCTCTGTTGAAATGGTCTCTAGCCTTATGACTCTTATCCAAAACTTCAATCCCTGCTCCTCCTCCTTTCTCTTCCTCTCTTCTCTCTCTCCAGGGAGGGGATTTTGCTTCTATAAGTCTTCTATCACACTGAATATTTTACAAAAGCACTTTTTTTCTCCTATAGCACACATACACACACTGCTGACTTTCTCACGGAAATGTTCTCACTTTCATTCCCTCACGCTCTTCACAACTGTCATCTTCCATGCGTTGTCTCCGTCTTTTATTCTTCCCTTTTTCTTGTCATCTTCATCTCAATCTTAGTTTCTCCTCTGAATGCTCCGCTTTGTCTGGCACCAGTGCTCTCTCTTAATTCCCCTTGACTTTTCTCTCTCCTTCTCACTTGCACTCACCCTAAACCAAACCTCTTTGCTCCTTCCGTTCTCATTTTTAACACACATCTACAGTTACTTTCTTACATCCTACCTTTTGTGACTATTCCAGGAATGCATTTGCATTGTATAGGCCTTAAAATGATCATTTGCCACATAATCAATACCGTCTCTGTTTGGCCTCTATGCTATCTTTCTGCTTTGTTTAGTTATAATGCAAAACTGATAATAATTGGTTGATGGGTCAGTTTCACTACTTAACTATAAGTTGTCAAATGGTTAACTTCACTGGTCATTAAGGTTGAACTAAACTGTCATTATTTTACACTACTGAAGAAGCTTTTATACAAGATTGGTTGCACAGATCGCCACTTTAGGAAGCTGCAGCTAAAGTGTACAGTCAGACATGTTCTCCCAAGCAATTTCCTCAGCTGATGTAACTTTTCATCAGGCTACATTCCTAATGTTAAATCAATGCATAAATGAAGATTGCATTGGAATTTTGCTCTTTATCTACTTTATCTATGAATTATTTATGTGATGCACTCTATTTTACAGTCTTTGTGTTTGTGTGTTGATTCACGGGGCGGCTGTGGCTCAGGAGGTAGAGCGGGTTAGCCGTTAATCGGAAGGTTGGCGGTTCCCCCTGGTTGCGTGTCGAAGTGTCCTTGGGCAAGATACTGAACCCCGATTTGCCCCTGTATGTGTATGAATGAGTGTGAATGTTAGTTTCCGTTTGAGCACTTAGGCTCAGTGAATGAATGTGTGTGACTGGTGAATGCAGATGTAGTGTAAAAGCGCTTTGAGTGGTCGAAAAGACTAGAAAGGCGCTATACAAATACGGAGCATTTACATTCAGCCCCTAGAGTTTTGATAATGTGTATTTCATCTGGAAAATTTGCTTTTTTATTTTATCATCTCATCTCAGCGGCATATTATACAGAAAACTGGTGTCATCCAGTCCACTGTGACTGGGCTACCATTTCCCTTCTTCTCCTTCCCAGTCATCATCTCTCTCTCTCTTTCTCTCTCTCTCTCTCTCTCTCAATTCAATTCAATTCAAATCAAATTAGCTTTATTGGCATGAATGTGTAACAACAATATTGCCAAAGCATCATACAAACTACATAAGAACAATCAACCCCATCTCTCTCTCTCTCTCTCTCTCTCTCTCTCTCGTTGTGATGACATGCATAAAAGTCAGATGGAGACAACTGAAGTGAAGTACACTGCTGGATCCTACACAACAGCTTACTGCTAAGCCACACAAGAGCCTAAAGTGTACAGGTGCTTGCAGTAGCCTCAGGCTAATTGCACTCAGTGTGCACCTCCTGAACATGTAAGACTGAATGAGGACCGCCACAGTCAGCCAGCAATCAGAGATGCAGACTACATGTGAACTATACCCGCCAAGCTGCATCAATACTTTAACATTTTAGTGAAGTGAAATCATAGTGTAATAGCTACAGTACTCCACAGGATGAGCTGCATTAACTTTGAGGATGGATTTTAACAAACGTACAGATAAAACATCTGCAGAATTATGTATGGAACTAAACTAAGGCTAAACTAAACTAAACTAATAATTTTAATAAACAGTTTACTATGTTTACTATAATATTTTTATGAGTGTGATGATAGTTTTTCATTGTTTTATCTGCCCTATGGAGTGCAAAATGTCTATGGTTGTCTGAGTGGTTACCTATATAATTTTGTGAAGTCAGAACCTAAATACATCCTGATATCAGTTCACCAAAATGTTCACAGCTATTTCATTATGAATTTTTTCCTCTGAGTTGAAATGCCATCTTGTGAAGGTCTTCTCACCTTAGATAGACTCTAAACTTCCACTCATCATTCATCTTGCGTTATTTTCCCAGACCGTGGCTCCCTGAATGAAGGGTTTGGGTATTGGAATCATTGATAGGGAGCGGCCTTGAGTTGACCACTAAAGCAAAAGAGTGGTTGGAAAATAATTCTCTGACCTGCCTGTGTTTGTGGAGGTGTGTGGGGAGATACCATCTGTGTGTCATTACGTGTGTGTATGCTGCTTACATGCCCAACATCCATTGTTCCATCATCCTCCTCTTCCTCATTGTTTCAGATCTTGCTTTTCATTTTTATTTCCGCTTGTGTCCCTTCTTTTAACCCTCCCTCTCGCTATCATTCCCACTCTAACTTTCCCATGAGACCAAATGACCTCGTTTTCATCTTAAGACTCATGCTTGAGCAAACTTGTTCTCGTCATGCACAAAAACATGCACACATGCTGAGGTGCTAGTGCAGAAGTAGCACGATTTGCAGCAAAAAGGCGCATATTATATCTCTCTAAATGCCTCTAATGTAAAAAATGTGGCTTTTGCTCAAACTCTTTCTGCTTGATACCCCATAGCCTTTGCAACACCAGACATTCCAGTGGCTCAGTAATCTGCCATGATTTCCACTATAAGCTTTTCTGTATGTAACGTCTACATGTGTGTATAATGGGAACAGCGGTGTCCTTGGTCCCTGTGATTCTTATGCTTCCCTTTTTTAGAGCAGAAGTGTGTGCATATGTGTGTGAGGCAGAAACCTGGAGGGTTCAGATTGCCGCAGATGTGACATGGTAAATCAGAAACCCCTCACAAACTGATAATCTTAAACCTCACATGGCAGAGCTGCCCCTAACACCCCTGAATCTCAAAGGCAACTCATGGTTAAGATTTTAATAGTAGCCAAATTATAATTGTTATAATCAAAACAGATGTACTATGTTAGCAGTTGTTTCAGGTTAAAATACACTTAAACCTTTGAAAATTCAATTATATGTCTTGTATATGGGTTTCCAAAGGGGAAGCATTTAATGAGAACATATTTAGCAGAATACCGTATGCTTTTTTCTTTTACCATTTATTCAGGCAAGTCAATTGAAAACACATGGACGAGTTTGATTCAAAAGTTTAACATTAGCGTTTACCAAATGATAAACTGGGCATTTCACTGAACATACGAAAGTAAGCTCACATTGACAGGCATAGGCTGTGCAACAGGTAGTGGTGAAGAACACAGAGCACCAAAACACGTGACAATCTGTGCTTGCTGTTTTTAAAACAGAGGAAACAAAATCACTGGGATGCAGCTCTGCTTATTATTTTTAATTTTCTATTTTTTTGTTTTTGCGGTCAGTGCTGCAGTTCAGGCTCACAACATGTAGTCTTCCTCATTCCCGTCAGAAGCTCTTTTATTGACGGTGGTTTGCAGCAAAACAGTCAAGAATTTCTCCACACTTGTATGAGACAGACAGGTGTGTTGAAGGACAAGCAGGAATAGACAAAAATAAAGAAAAACTCCTGCATTTGGAGCCTCATCTGGCATTTCAGTGCGGAGGTGTAACATACAGACTAAACAAAGGGACAGAGAGTGGTTCATTGTGAGGAGGAAGTGAAGGAATGGAGTAAAAGTGGGGAGATGGTGCGACATCACCGCTTGGGAGAAACAGTGCTAGAGGGAGGGAAGACCGTATTAGTGTGAGGAACTGTGAACTCTTGTGTCTGTGTGTTAGATAGTGTGTGTACATCTGTATGTGTTTCTCCCTGTCTCACTCTGCCTCTTACTTTGTTTATGTGTGTGTGTGTGTGTGTGTGTGCATGCAAACTGAGGTGTGGATTGAGGCTCTCAATTGAAGTCTGTGTTTTTGGAGAGGCACTCTGCGCGGTGCGTCCAAAGGCCATGTGTGGCCACAAAAGGAATGAATTAATTCATGGACACACACACACAAACACACACACACAGATGCAAATGGATGCTAGAAACGAAGGTTTTACAGTTTAATTTATTCCCCAGAGAGGGCAAAGCTAACAATGAGACCAGTGGCTTAACACATGTACATGTGCATTTGAATTTGCACAAGTGTGTGAGTGTGTGTGTAGGTGGATCGTGGGTAGGTGCATTAGAGGGTCTGTATTTGTTTGACAGAGGGAGTGAGCAGTGTGTGTGTGTGTGTGTGTGTGTGTGTGTGTGTGTGTGTGTGTGTGTGTGTGTGCTTGAAAGAGAGAGTTCTCCATCCACACAAGTGTTTCTTAGTCATCCAAGTCAATTAAATGTAACTACAAGTGCCCGCCTAACACACACACACATACACACAAATGAAGTTGGTTGGTAAAAGTATCATTGGCTCATAGCCCTGAAGGGAGTTGCATTTTAAGTCATTGATACATTGTGTACTTCCCTTGTGTGTGTGAGTGTATGTCCGCACACACTCAACTACTCAACCCAGTGCAGAAGATTTATGCAGAGAAAACCACTTGACAGCAAATGTTGTTTCTCTCCACTGACCCCCCAGTCACAAACATAAATGTATAATGCACACTCACACACAGCATTCCACATTTCTTCCCCTGAGTATAACACATCCTCTGAATGTTTTATAATGATCTCAAACTTCTGAAACATTACCAACATTTCCTCCCTCTCTCTGCCCCCTTTCGTCTAATCTCATATGTCTGCCAAAAGCGTTTATGTTGCATTCTCAGAGTTGTGCGTGTGACAGAGCTGACAGGAGCCGTTTAATTCTGTGGTTTTATGTTTGACACGTGAGCCATGTGCGACATGGTCGTGTCTGCCTGGCATGGCAATTTCTTCTGCACCACAAACTTTTTGCGTGAAGTCAATTTTTCCCAACCTGCATGCATGAGTGAAGCACGAAATACAGTTGCTGTTGTTTGTTTTAGATGTGAATGTTGTATAAATGCAATACTTATTCACAATGAAGACAAATGAGAAAGAGCAGCATTGTTTTCCTCACACTTATAGGCGCTATATACATACATCAGGATGAGTATAGTTATCAGAATAAGTCAGAAAACATCAGATTGTTTCTGTATTTAAATTAGCAATAACTGCAAAATGAATATAACAACAACAAACAAAATATAAAGCAAGTGTCACAATGTTTAATTTATTATCCACATGGTAATTCCTGTATAATACTGGCAAAACAAGGAAATTATTGTATTCCAGTGCTCCACTTAAAGCTCCATTCTGACATCTGACTTTCATTCTGTTTTCATATGACAAATGATAAAATGCAGATTTGTGATTGGTGGTCAAATTTACAACCTGTTGTCCAGGGATAATGGTAATTCCTGGGTTTCCTGATTATTCTCTGTCTGTACATTTGTCTTACAGCAGAAACAGAAACTGATATACTGACTGAGAATCACAGAGATAGCTGGAGATAGAAGAATGGTGGCTCTTTAACATTGTTAACATTGTTGTTGATGTATGGTTGACAAGCTGCAGCATTTTCTAAAAACCCTCAAAAGAACTGGCGATTTCAAATCAACAAAGCCTACATGGGAGAGTATTTTCAGAAATGTCTATTTCCACGGAGAGAAAATGCCAGCTTAGTAGGGACAGGACGCCAAAATCAAGAGAAACGCTGTTTTCAATTTAATCCACATTATTATGAACATAGTCAAAAAGACAAACGAGAAAAAAAGACCCCAAACGGAAAGCGAGCTGCTGCAGGAGGCATCACAGGTGCTACGCTGACTGCTTCAGTCAGTGGTGAACATTTCTGGGTAAGATCAGTTAGGCATCCACCAATACACAGAAAGCTGTGCTATTGCACACTTGGGGTTACACAGGCTTATAAAACAGTGTATTGATCTGTATGTTCTTGCTCCCCGCAGAAGCACACAATTCTCTGAAGGCACATGTGCTCAAAGCTCACCAATGATTAGTGCGATTAATATACAGGACGTGGCCACAATAAATGTAACACCTGTATAATGTCATACAATACAATACAATAGCCCTACTATTTAACTGGATACTCCATTTCCCCTAACGTTTAATTTGAGAACAAAGTATTAGATACACCTTATATAACTCTTAGTTGTATCCTGTAGACAAAACACAAGGTGTACCCTTCAATATAATGCAAGCAAACAAAACCACAAATTATGGCCTCAAAAATTAACTACTAACAACAGAGCAAAGTATTGGAGCACTAGCAGTCGGTCTGTCAATTGATCTACCACTTTAATCCAGACTGAAATATCTCTGTAGCTATGGATCACTGTGAAATTCAGTCGACATTCATGTTCTACACAGAATAAATTGTTATCACGTTGGTGATTGGTGAACCTTTCTTCTAGCTCTGTCATTTGTTAAAATTGTTATTTGTCAAATACATTATGGTATGATAAATACTGCAAAGCTAAAGCCAGTCCCACCAGCCTCAGTTGCTCTTTTTGTTTAGTTCTAATTAGCAAATGTTAGCCTTCTAACATTAGAAATTATGGTGGGGAACATGGTCAACATTACTTGAAAACATCAGCATGTCAGCATTGTCATTGTGAGCACTGTGCTTCATAAAGCTTCTATGGGCCATCAGTAGTCTTCTTTCAGTACAACGACCAGCACTGAGCAACTACTAAATATTTTCAGACAATGTGAAAGGTTTGTTTAATGTTTGGTATTATTTGTAACCATTGGTGGAAGTGTGATCATCTGAATGACTTTTAAACTTGTATGTGCGTGAATAACATTTTTAAAAAGTCTGGTTGGGGGTCCATTAAAACTGATTGCTTTTATTGCTAGAAATGTGAGGCAGTCCAACATGGAAACAGTACACAACCACAGCAGGGTCATGCTTTTGTTCATAAAAATTTCTACAGCAAAATACTTTAAACATGTAAATGCACGAACATTATGCAATCAATAATATTTTTAGGATTGTCTTCTTTTTCTCCTCGCTCATGATCCATTACTAACCTCTCCGTCACTCTTTCTCTCTCTCGCTAGCTCGTTGTCATGTGAAGCTCTGATTCTCTAGCTTGATGTTACATCCAACTTGGAGAGGATGCTTGTTCCTTCCGGTGTGTGTGCGATTCTGTACGTATGAGTGTACATCCAACTTATCCACACAGTCTCATTCAAGAAGTTACTTACACACAATCACTTGCCCCTTACCTTAACCATAACCATCACAACTACATACTTAACCTTAACCCTTACAATAACCTTTACCTAATTGTAACCTGAGCCCTAAAGCCACGTCTTAACCCTCCACCTGCGGGCGGGGACCTCAATTATTGTGACATGAGTGTATTCAGGTTAAAGTCCCCACAAGGATATAAAAACATTACACACACACACACACACACACACGTGTGTATGTGTGTGCCTGCAGGTCTTGCCTCCGGTTATTCTGGTGTCAGAAAAAACGAGCCTGTCAGCCCGACATTGCATCATTCTATGTAAACTACAGACACACATACACACAGTTTTGTAAAAAAAAAACAAAAAAAAAACGAGATACTCTGTGGGCCTTCTCCCTGAGGACGCACTTACTGTGCTAGACCTGCACAGATCCACTCTCCTAATGAGGGAACAGGAAACAAGAGGACACACACCAGGGAAAGAGAAAGAGAGAGAAAAATAGAGAAGGGAGGGAGTGAAAGGTGAGGAAGTATTTTAGACAGAGTGGTGTAAAGCAGATGAATCATACCATTCAGAATAAGGCAACACTTGTATATTCATGTGGCGTGTGTGTGTGTGCTTTTGACACTACATGATTTTGGCAGATTTTACATGTGTCTGCATTTGGAAATGGGTTTCTCTCTCTCTTTCTCTCTCTGGGCAGATGTGATGAATTTTCATTAGAACGTTTCCTTATTAAGCCTGTTTCTGGCCTTGTGTACGCCTCGTAGTCACACACACAAACATGCGCGCACTGTCTCTTCTACTTACACACACAAAAACAGAACGCACGCACAGGCCTTAGATGAGAGCAATAAGGGAATTAGTGGTTATAACAAGCTCGGAGAAGACCCCATACTAGGAGGTCAGTGGAAGAAGCAAATGTAATTTGGGTATTGATGCAACACAGACACACACACGTACTAACCATTACATGATTTCCACACATGCGTAACTCTTAATACTTAAGTTCTGTGTGTATCCATTCACCCTCTTTCTCATTCTTGTAACCTGTCGTACACTTGATTTTAACAAGCACAGAAATGCTGATAATTGGCCCTTCATCCGCTTCTCCTCTTCAGCTTTTCTCTCCTGTGTGCTCTGCCACGTCAAGTCTTTTATTTGTCCCACTTTCACATCACAGCATCTTGATAAGGCCTGGGACCGACCTCAGGCTGCTGCGCACTCCGCTCAATATTGAGCACACACTCGTCGGCTGAGGCAATGAGCTTAGTACGAATCAGTGGACTGATTTCTGTTTAATGCCATTATATTTTTACTGTAAATTAAGTTTTGTAGGCCATAATGTTATTAATGGCAATATGAAAGTGCTTTCAGCTGTGTCTAGAATATTCATTGTGTTATTATTTTCTAATTATACCCAGTGCAATTCTTACATAAGGTTGTGAATCTAATTTCTTCTGAAGAATTTGAACGCTGAGCTAGAAAAGAAGTCAATTTTGACGTGTTGCCTCACGTATATCACAGTTGATCTTGACTGATCAATAAGAAACATGCTGCAACTGTCACATTTTGTTATACACAGATGAAGAGACACACATTGATTTGCACACAAGAAGCACAAAAATGATGATCATTCTTAGGGCAAACGTGGTAATCATTATTGATAATCTTATGAAAGGTGATGGTAATTGTGGGCTTAATTACCCTTAAAGGGGCTTGTGGGACACAGAACATTTCTTTCTTTTGTGTTGTAGGTGTGTGTACATATGTGAGTGTCTTGAATGTGTTTATTTGATATACACACAAACACACACATACACACACACAGACACACACACACATACAAGTAACGAGGCCCTAGCACAGTAGGATTAGTGGTTGTAAAGTACAGGAATCACAAACATGTCCACAATCTTCCTCGTTGTTATTCCCATTAGTCTAACAGTTAGAACATCAGGGGTTGCCACATCAGTCTTAACCCCTGATGTTATTCCCCCCCACCTTGGTGAGGAATTGCCATGATTAAACCTTTCGGACTAGAGGGGATTGGCGAGTGCAAAACGACAAGATGAAAGCCACGCAGAGGCTAAGAAAGGTGCAGGAGCGGGATTGTGAAAAAAAAAAAAAAAAACACAAACAGAAAGGAAGCAAGAGAGGCAGGGAAAGACAAAGAGGCTTTTAAGTGAAATGATCATGCTGCTGGTTGAAAGGATAAACATGTTGTTCCTGCAGAATCTCACACCTGTGTTCACGCTGATGTAGGCAGGCACATGTGACATGTCAAACACTAATGAGGGACACATATATTTTCTTTTCTTCAGTAGGTCATTCTGTTTGCATATTTTATTTAGTAATGAGCTGCAAAAAGCACCATATTTTTTCTTAATTTCCCTGTTGGACAGGGCTTAATGGGAAAGGATGACTAAAGAGATGAGTGCCAGTGAAAAGCAGATTTTCTTAGAATGATGCAGAGAACCTCTGAAACACTTCCCCTCTGTGCTGATAAAAATATATTCTATTCCCTTTGATTCATTTGTGAGCCTTGCTGCAGCCTGAACACAACACTTGTGAACAAGCACACAGACACACTCAAGACACGCACAGGCAATTTGATTTAAAGTGCGGAAGATAACGTGTGATGTCTCGGATAGATCGGTGTGCCTTCACACTTTAGTATGTGTGTCTGTGTGCGTTAATGGGTGTGCATTTCAAAAGCATAAGCAAAATGTACAACAAACCATGCAATTCTTCATTGTGTGTTGCATGGAAGCCATGCTACATGCTCATTCAAAAGGATGTACACTGATTTTTTTTTTCCAAGTTGAGTTGAAATGAATGAATCAAGATCCAGTGAACTTTTCACATTTCAGTTTTGTTTCACCATATCCGTGTGACCAGTTGTCTGGACCACTTTTAACACTCAATAGCAATATGAGGAGAATTTGATGTTTAAAGATCTAGGCATGTTATAGAATGTGTCATAGCATGATCTGATGTTTAATAATTGCTTATTATGACAAAACAAGTACTTGCACACTCAGAAAGATCCATTTAAACGGTGACATTAGCCATCCCTCACTCCCTTTATTAAAGCAACATTATATGTTCTTATCTTAAAATAACTTTAAAATAATTTTAATGATACACTGACTTGTGAATGGCATCTCTGTACTTGCCACTCCAGTTTCTATGTGCTAGCTACTTAACTTTGTACATGTAACTTATTAGCTGGCTTGCTATGTCGCATTATTGTGCTTGCTTGATGTTTGGCTGTGTTAGCAAAGTTGTTGACTCCAGCAAAATCAGCCAGAGGTTTTACACACAGAAGTGTAGCTGCTAGCTATAAATATCGAGTTGATGTTACCAAACTTACTACCAAACACATTTGGACATTTGGACATCTTTAACGTTACTGTAAGTTATCTTCCCTAGGCTGCAGTCTAGCTAGCTCGCCACCCAAGTTTCAAGCAACATCATGCAGCTGTTGGTGGGGAGCTGAGCCACTGTCGTGCTGGAAACAAGCGAGAACACCAGAACCGGGCTCAACAGCCTCTATGGACATAATGTTAGCTAATGGCAGAGGCAGAATAGGATGGAGGAAGCTAAGGAGAGAAAAAGAGACTGACCAATCAAGAGGCTCTCCGGCTTTGTGAAAAAAAGGCTGCAAGACAGACGCCGAGCTGGCATTCTTACAGTGTACACTGTTGGACTAGTAACTAATATTGCTATGTCTTGTGTTGTCGCACTTACTTGATGTTTGGCTGTGTTAGCAACGTTGGTTACTTGTTAGTTTTTGTTCATAATGTAATCATAACAAATGCACGTGTACAGCTGTTATTTACGGTGAATTACACTCTGAAACGGTAGGGCCGCCAAATCGCACAAAAAAGCAATTAATGTTGCTTTAAGTTTAAATAGGATGACAAAATGCAAAAAGCTCAATTTGTCTTCCACTTCAGTACATCCTCAAATTGATCCCAGATTTAAGGTGACTAGCATAACAATGACCTCTCTTTGAAATCTATTTGTTTGAAATCGGAAACTCATAATGTCAATTTCTTTCAAATATATCATTCTCACTGGTTCATTACACACCATCTGTGTAATGGAGTATGGTGAAAGCCCCTATGGGCCCCTCTCTCAAGGGGGCCTGTAGTGGTTCGAAATACTTCATCATTTCAAAAAATAATAAATTCACAGTCACGTTATCTGATCAGTCACAGTTTCATTACATACTAACAATGAGAACGAATTAAACAAATTCATGACGCCGTTGCTCCATCATCTTTTCATGGCATGAACGTCTGGATAGCTGTGAACCAGGAATGTAATGTATGACCACAGAAACTTTTCAATTGCGTTTGAAAATATGAATAATCTCTGCCATTGAAAGGAGCAAATGAAATGTTGCATTGTACTTAAATGCTTTCATTGTATTTGTGCATGCCTTCGAGTGCTTTCTGACTTTGGGGACAGCCCTTACTCTCATAAACATGAGTCACACAACGCATTATCACACATAGCCTGTTGACACATCCCTACATGCACCCACACACATACATTCACCTGTGCAAACATTCACACGTTGTGAAGTTGTGAAGCTGTGAGGTTGAGAGGTACTCTCAATCTGCCTCTGCAGTTCTGTGTTTTACACTTTGTTCTCATGTACACTATTTTCTCTATCCACCTTTTCACTTAGTCACAGTGTACCTTTCTCCTTGCCTTTCTGTTCCCATTGTTTCTCACCTCTTTCCTCCTCATCTCCCGTCTTTCCCACTCTTCCCCTCTCATCTCCTTTCTTCTCACATCCTCCCATATCGCCTCCTACTCTCCGTCAACTTCAAGGTTTGTACTGACTCAGTATTCTGCAGGTGTGGTGTTTGTAAGGCATCTGAGTTTTTTGGGCAAGAAACAATCACCAGTGACACCCAGAGAAGAAGGACAAAGATCTATCTAAAAGAAAGGACAGGCCATAAACTGATCTTCACACAGCCCATATTCTTTATGAAGCCAGCTACCTTTCAAGCCTTCGGGGAATTCTGGTTAAAACAGGAGAGCTTCGCTGTAACATTTTTTATGGGTTTAAGTTAAACCCATCCTGACAGTGAATACAGGAAAAGTTTGCAAAAACGTTGATGCCAGTGTAAAGATACATTTGGTGATTTTTGTAATGGTGCCCGGTAGCTCCAGCAAATCCCTAAAATTGTTCCCAGGACATTGCTGATGGTTTGAAAGTCAACTGTACTAAGCTTTTAAACATCAACTGTGGAGATTTTGGGGTGCCCTTAGTCAGAAAGGTTATGGTGGCCTGCAGGGGAGATTTTTAGAGCAGGCAAAATATTTAAAACTGTGTAGAGGTAGGACCACAGTGCACAAAAGTTAGCATCTCAAAAACATATTGGCAGCATATCTGCTGACCCTTACTGACAAATGACATTTGGTGCTTGCCACTATATTTTAGTGGGGACACTCTGTTCCCAAAGGGATGGATGTGCTCCATTCACATCAAGCCGGCTTCACCTTCACTGTCCTGGAACTTGTCATGGGAATGTTGTTATGCTTACATAATCTTCTGGCAAAACTAGGCCTTTTCAATCCACCACTGAAGTCCCTTGGGCCTCACTGGGGCATTACACTCACACAAGGGCGCACATATGGACTTTGGACACACATGTGCCCACACACACACACACACGCACACACACAAACATGCATCCTTCTGCTCAAACTCATATCTGCACATGTGACATATCCGCATCAACCTTTGCACTTGCTCAGTCACACACTCTAGTACATGCATATACACACACAATGTATCCCAGCACTCTGGATTAGGGGTACAGATTAGAGATTAGGGCCAGCACTGGGATTACACAGTACTCTCCAGCCCCGCCTCCACCATAGATCAGAAGCACCTCTGGCCCTATCATCTACAGTGGTGACGCTACACACACACACACACACACAAGCAGAGAGAAAGAGAAAGAGAGAAAGTGGGGATTTGACATCCCTCATATTCATTCCTTAATCCTAAATTAGCACCTGCAAAATGTCATTACTTCAGAGGATTTCTATTGTTTTTCTGTTCTTAGTCCTCATGTCCTCTGTATTTCTCAGTTCCTATCTTTCTCTGTTTCTCTCCCTCACTTACACACTCACAATCCTGAAGTCATCTTGACAGCATTACTAGCTGACTCCAGCATCACTCACATTAATCAAAGCTCCTTCGAAAATGCCCATTCCCTCCTATCACATATTTCCTGACTTGGTCAATTCCACAGATTTGTCTTAATGTGGTCCCAAGCCCAACGGACTCAGAAAATACCCTGTAGATAGAAATCTCCACTAAGGGAAGTCAAGAGAAACAATGGAAAGGAATGATCCAACTGGAATGGGTTTTGTCAAGTATTTGGGACAGGAGAAGGATCTTGAGGATAGATGGCTGAAGCTTCCAGGAAATCTGTCTCCTACGGTAGATGGAGTGTTAAAGGATGTGGGTGAGGATAGCCTGAGGACTGTGCTAAGATGGTATATTGATTGCTGATTCACTATCTAGATCTTTGATTTTCTACCTGGGCGTATAAGCCCTGTTGTGGGGTCACAAGCTATTTTAGGGTGGACATGATAAGAACAGTTTTATGGTGAAATACATATATACAGTATGTGTACTGTACGTGATCATCGGTATGGATGTTGTTATTTTCCATTGTGAAGTGCATTTTCAGGTGCAATGCTAACAGTGAGAGTTACTGTGAGGTGAAAAGAGGAATTAAAAGTCATTCTGAGTGATGTTCACAGCAACTTCAAAAGGTCATGAATTACTGATCTAGATCAGAAGACAAACTTACACACACACACATTTCAGGCTACAACCAAAAAACTAATTTTCCTGTCATTAAAGCCCAGTGCTGTCAGTGTTACTCAGGGCTCCAGTGATTGCTAAAGAAGCAAGCTGCTTTAGGGAAACAGGGACACTGCCCTTTATAAATAAAGTTTAACTTGAATTTGACAGACGTTGCACAGAATCTGCAGACTTTAGCAGAGTAGAGAGAAGCTTAGTGGGTAGCTTAGTATCTGTTGACAAGGCTGGCACGCAACCAGGCTGCCAGAAGCGTTAGTATCCAGATTTGTTCAAAAGTCGACTTGGCTGCCCAATGTGCTGTGTATCTTCAAGGCTAATAGTAACGGCACCCCCTTGTTGTCTTTGACTTCAACCAATGGGGGCTTTCATAATGTTTCATCAGTACCTTTTGCCTGTTTTAACATGCTCGCCCATGCTGCTCTGCAATCCCTTTATCTGTCTGTTACCTAAAAGGTGTCGTCAAAAATAATTCATCCTTTACTTTCCCCCTCTGTAGTGCAATGATTGAAATGTATTTTTCTTTATTTCTTAGGTGAATGCCGTCATGCCATTTGGGTGCCTTGCCCTGCGAGATGGGCGGAATTACAATAGCATATCTGATGTCACAGACAAATATGAGATTGGACAGGTCCTCCGAGCGTGAGTACCATAAAGCTTTATGCATGGATCTCTCTTGCCTTCTGTCCTCCTCTCCCATGTAGAATTCATGGGCACATTCCTGTATTCCCAAATGGTCGTTATTGTCTTCATGAATTATTTCAAATTGAATTGGATCCACAATCCCTGAAGATTTGGTTTGGCATATCAAACGTTTATACTGGAGGAATGACAAAAGGCACGAAGCTAGTGTGTAACACACTTAAGGGACACGTTTTTCAAATTTTAGCTGACCAATTGTCATTTTTGATCACGGCAGTTCATGAAAACGCACATTCTGCGTCATGCCTAAAAATGAAAAATATATTGGACATACTTTCAAAGAGCTGCGAAAATCACTCTTACTGACCGTTTTCTTCTCCTGAACACTCTCCTTGACACATTGAAGGCACAGACACATACACACACACACCCCAATCAGTGTAAGAGGCCATATGGCAACATCAGCATCTGGCCTGAGAGATCTCTGCTCATCTTTTATATAACACACAGAGACACACACACACACACACATTAACTCACAAGAATTAAGTGCATACATTTGCATTCTTTGTAATTGTATGAAAACAAGGAAGATAAAGGTGGTATGGTTGTGGTAAGGATAAAATGGAATCAAACCAATTTACTGTTACTATCATTACATTTGTTATTAGAATGATTTAAGAAAAAAAAGAAAATAGAAAGAAAAAAAGAGCGCAGTTGGATTTTCTGAGTATTTACTGGGCATGAAAGATTTAATGTGAGACATTGTAGTTTAATTTTGCCTCACACAGCTTCTCAAAATCCATTTGGGTAAAATACTGTATTGCCCGAAGGCTCAAAACCAGACGATGCCCAGCCGATGGCAGCAATAAACCCATTTCAGATTTGTTATTTATGACCTTTTATTCTACCCATTGACTCTCCCCCCAATTAAATTATTTCACGCTATTTCACCAAAACAGCCAGTGCCCTCTGTCTACCTAATTTGAATATTACGCCATGTCTCTCAAAAGCAACTACAGTTCTTTTGTGCTCTAATGTTATATTTACCTTTCCTGCCTTCCTCTGTCTGTCTGTCTTTCAATTTTTTTCTCCTTGCGTAGGAAGGAGTTCTGCGAGCTGTGCCTGGCTAAAGACCGACAGACAGACAAGGTTTTTGTCTGCAAGAAGTTCCTCAAGAAAGACGGCAGGAAAGTCCGCAAGGCTGCCAAGAACGAAATCATGATCCTAAAATTGTACGCAGTCTGTGGACAGGTGGATTTATGATTGAGGGATGGAGAGAGGGAGGGTGTTTTATTTGAAATTCCACTTAGAATTTTCTGTAACGCAGTCCATGTCACCCTGGTTAATAATGTAATTTCAGATGTTTGTAACTTGTTTTGTCTACCCCAGCTGGAGAGATTTTCGCCCACCCTGTCTTTCTTTTTATATAAGACTATTCAAAAGCCAGACAATGGTTAGCACCTTTCAATTGCATGTTCACAGTTGCAAGGTCACAGACTGTCTTTGCGGTTCCAGGGTCAACCACCCAAACATCCTTCAGCTGATAGACACATTCGAGACCCGGAAAGAGTACTTCATCATCCAGGAACTGTGAGTTTTTCTTTTACTGGTTCACTATTTATGTTTCTTGTGTGAGCATTCCTGACAATGTGTAGCTACTTAAGTGTGTGTGCCTTAATGTACCTTGCATAAATCCATCAGCTAGAGGGTAGGGGTTGAGTCCTGCATCTTATTACTATGTGCTCTGTTGCTCCCCTCAGCAACAGAGGAAGGTGTTAGATTTTATGAGATATTTGCTCTTAGTAACGCTCAACATTACTCAGTCCTTCTGAGGCATGGCTTTGCCATAATAGGGTCTCTACAGAGATCTTGAGATTGATAACGCTAGAGCCGGCCCAATCTGCGTCACGTTTGGCTTGTGCGTTTTTCAACATTTGCAACTTTATTTGAACTTCTGTTACTGAATTACAGAGAGACAGACTGCACTGAAAGTGATTGCTGTCACCTGTGTGTGCATCGCTCAGTTTATGTGTTGGTGTCTGTTCATAGCTAACACTTCTGCCCAGGCAATAGTCCTCCTGCTGAGGGAAAATACGCGGTGATTACACACCCATCATTTATACATTCTCTGAAGTTAACCAAGTCTTTTGGAGTAATGACCAATACTCAGTTGTTTAATTGCTTAGGATTGCTAGCTATAGGCCCGTAGCAGCAGATTTCCTTACTAATGGACATAAAAAAACAAGAGCTCAGGGCTTTTGATTACTGTGTTACTGAAAGCTTAAAGTGAATTTTTGTGTAGCAACATGTGGTTAACAGTCACACCGACTTGCATTCATTTTGATTAGTATATTTGGCTATGTGTGTTTTCGTCACATGTGTGTGTGTGTGTTTAACTGCATGCAGTGCCACAGGAGGAGATGTATTTGATTGGATTCTGGACCAAGGGAATTACACAGAAAGAGACGCCTCCAATGTCATCAGACAAGTCCTCGAGGCTGTGGCGTACTTACACTCCCTCAACATAGTTCACAGGAACTTGAAGGTACATGCTCACTCTCTTTTTTCCCTCTCCCCACATGATGCACACGCACATGAACCTGGTGTATATGTGTGGTGAGTGTTATTACAATAAAAAGATGGTGGTGGCTTTCTTCTGAAGACACAGGAAGACATATGACAAAAAAGATTTACAAGTGAGTGGCCCTCTTTGCAGTCACACCCCAGAAAGCAATTTCCAGTATATAGTCAGAAGAATCTCTACGGAGACCTAAAAGCATTGCACTCATTGCCATCTCAGTTAATGACTCGACATTTGATAACATTTTAGCAAGGGAGTAAACACTGTCTTTATGGCTTAATGCCATCTCTAGTGAGACACACACACACACACACACATATTCATATCTTTAACCTTCATTATCAACCCATTAGGATGGAGTTACAGCTTCTCTTGGGCTTCAGACTCCCCCTACTGGTAGAAGTCTGACTTTTCTTTCAGTCTGGACTCAGCCTGTGAACCCATGAAACTGAATGAAAATGGCATTTTCAGATCGGTGTCCATATTGGCAAGCCAAGATGCTTCTTTTAATCAAGTAGCCGGGTTTCTGGTTATTCTTTTGCCTTACTCTTCAATACCCTATATTGTCAAGAAATGACATGTGCTCAATTTTAATACATATTACAGTATTATGCTGTAATGATTTACCTGATGATCCATTAGCCTACTTTTACTACTGACAGTTTGTACCTCAGAGACTTGGTATCATCTTGGTTTAAACAAGCCTGACATGTAAATCCAAGACTGAGAATCCATTTGACCTTGCGCCTCTGTTCACTACAAGAACAAAACACGACTTAGAAATCAACTTCAGCTTCTAAATTTAACTGTATGGTCTCCAAAGGGGAACTTTATCTTCCAGCTACGCAGGTGAAACATAGAACACAGAAGTCATAAAACATGTCATAAAATATGTAAAATATGTGCTAAAATCCCACACACAGACTTGTATAAAACATGCATCCGTAATTGCATAACATATTAATGTGCCAGTATTGCTGAGATATTTCACAGGTTGCAGGGGCGTTATCATTGACTGTCTGCTGATGATCGACTCCCATATATTTGTGGCACTAAATCAGTTCAGTGTCCCTTATATGTAAATAGGAGTGGAGAGCTTCAGTCTGTGTGTATTTGTATGAGAATACATATTCTGTCCCTCATTTTGTTTAGCTGGAAAACCTGATGTACTACACAGAAAACAACCACAACAAAGTAGTTCTGCGAGATTTCTACCTGTCCAGGTTTGAGAACGGACCCATCACAGAGCCTTGTGGAACACCAGAATACCTGGGTAGGATACACTCTATTTACCACTGTGGTTCTGTTTTATATATATATATATATATATATATATATATATATATATATATGTCTTTACTTCACCATATTTCTCCATCTCCACTAATACATCCCCCCATTAGTTTTACCTTCTGTTGTGAAAATAGGCCTGCGGGCATACTTTACCTCTTTGAGTTCTTCCCTGTGCTTTTGAAGATCATAATCTGTCAGAGGTAAACCGTTAAAGTGAAAAACAGTCATGAAACTCAGTGAAAGGCGCACACAAAACTGAAAGCACCTACCTCTGGCCCTCCTCCCCACTCCTCCTCTCTTCTTATATGCTCTCATCCGCTGTGGACTGTCTCGCTCCTCTCTCTCTTTGAGGTTCACGCAAGGGCAACTTTGGAGTGCAGAGCTGTGCTTTGGCGTGGTTCACTCCAGTGAAAGGTCAGGACAGTTATTCATAAAGCTGAGCAGAGTCATTAGGCAAAATAAATAAGGAAAGGGAACAGCGGCCCTGACGGGAAAGGAATGAGAAAATGAGAGAGTGAGGAGGAGAGCTCTTGTCTGTGCAGGGGAGAATTATGCATGAGTTGTGATGGTTTATAAATGAAAACCCAGGCCATGTGGATTTATCTTCCTGTCTCTCTTGCTCTCCCTTATGTCTGCTCTTCTCTTTGGTGTCTCTCAGCTCCTGAAGTGGTGGCTCGTCACCGATATGGTCGCCCTGTGGACTGCTGGGCTGTTGGTGTCATTATGTTCATACTGTGAGTCTCCACCAGTAATTACGAAAGCTACAGTTCAACAAAGAAGGGCAGTACACACTGAGCTGTATATAAAACCTGAATAACTGCTTTGTTTGATTTTTGAAAGGGCATTTCCAGGTGTGATTTGCATGGTTTCGAAGTAACTTCCCTTCCTCTGTCTCCTTATGTTTGTTTCCCTTTTTGCAGCTTATCAGGTAACCCTCCTTTTTATGACGAGACAGAGGAGGAGAACACAGATCTACATAATCGCATCATCTTCTGTCGCATTGTTGCTGGTGACTTTGAGTTTGACTCTCCATACTGGGATGACATTTCACCTGCAGGTACATAGTTCCACCACACGATGGCAATAAATACACAGTGGCATAAAGCATTGTTAGTAAGTATCCTACATTTAATTACCAATCACCGTCTTATATTTCAGCCTTCAAATCCAAATCACCAAATGAATCATCAGAATTGATACAGAAATACTTTTTTTAAAACAGACATACATATTGAAATTTTTCCGAAATTGTCATCATAGAATTTGCCACTTAAATTGACCTTTTATCCACTGTTTCTCCATTGTTTCTCTCAGCTAAGGAGCTTGTCTGTCGACTCATGGAGGTGGACCAGATGCTGAGAATCACTGCACAGGATGCACTTTGGCATGAATGGTAACTGTGTGCACGTTATCGCAAGAGCCCAGACATTTTGGTCACGCGTGTCTGGGGGTTTGCACTCACTTGTATGCTGTCTGTCACCAGGATTGCGGGGAATGGTGCATCAGAGAAGAACCTAAAGGATGGTGTGTGCGCCCAGTTTGAGAAGAATTTTGCAAAGGCCAAATGGCGGGTATGAATTCTCTCTCTCTCTCTCTCTCTCTCTCTCTCTCTCTCTCTCTCTCTCTCTCTCTCTCTCTCTCTCTGTAGCAGTAAATTAGGTTGGTGATTATATAGCCAAGTAAGCCGCTGTGGTAAAGGAGGAGAAACAGGATACACTCTAGGGCCAAAATAAAGATGACTACAGTGAAAATACGCCAATGATTATGACGACAATTGGTTTATTTATAATGATGATTGCACATTGCTCAGCATACAACTCTGCAGAGGTATGTTTTAAATTTGCATATGATATGGTGATGGTCATAAGGATGCCATGCACAAGACCAAGAAGGAGGAGGTCGAGCATAAGTAACAGTTATAACCCTCTTTTCTCTTTCCCCATGTTGTTCCCAGGAGTTGAAGGTATTGTAGTTCATTATGAGGGAGAGTGGAAGGACAGAGCATGGGGCAGAAAATCACCTTCAGGCTAGCATGATCCAATAACAAAACATGTTCCTGATGGCTGAACACCCTCTTGGATTAAAAAGAAGTTCCCATTGCTGTCTATAATAACCGACCAATCAGGAGACACTTCCAGTTAAACCTCAGTCAGCGTTGAAATGTAGACTATTGATCATGTTTGGGCAGGTGAAACTCTCCTCATAAGCTCTGATCCTGCCCACTGTCACCCTGCCTGTCCCAGAAGAGATCCATCCACTCTGCCCCACTTTTCTTCATTGGATTAGACCCAGATGTTCAAAGTGGCCCGCTCTGCTCCTTTCTTACTCCTCATCTGCACTAGTCTATGAAACCAGATTGGTAAACAAAAAAAAAGATAATGATCAGCAGGAAGACGGTTTGCTCATTGCTTGTCTAGTTTTTATATTTGTGTAGATAAGGAGATGGAGAAATGGAAAGGAAATAAGGGATATAGGCCACTGTTGACTGTTGAACTAAAGTGATTTGAACTGTAAGGCCCTCTGTCATTCCTCTTACGTGAATCCTGGCTCATTGCCCCATACTGTACCTCAGTGTTACATTCAAGTCATACTTTAAGCTGTACAGAAGCTGCTCAGTCAAGCCATGTTGTATTCAGTGACACGTCTGTGTCCAAATGGCTTTTCACTTCCAGAGAATCAATTCCCTGGTTTAGAAGCAACTTCTAAGCTCACACATTTTCCCTAACTCCTTCCCAGTGTTTGCAGATTGAAAGGAGTCAGATGGGTGTAAGAATGAAGGGGAAGGAGATTTACACGTATCTGTTCAATTAACTTCTCCAGTCAACAAGAAGTCAAGGAGTGGCTTGGGGAGAGTGAGTCTTGAGATTGATTTAAACCAGGGCCCAATATGTCATATCCTCCTGGAAGTAAACAACTGGCACTAATCTTTCTGCTGTTCACTTCACACAAATCACATCTCAGTGCTTAGTATGATGATGCTAAATCATGGTGCCTTGACAGGCTTTTTGTCAAATGCTTGTCTTCAAAGCTTATTCTTTATGCTTTGCCATAACAAACTATCGTATCAAAAAAAATCTTTTAGGAATACAAGTCAATATGGGTGATAATGAAAAGGGCAACATACTGTAAATCTAACTGTCTTTACACTGCTATGATTCTTTTCTTTCTCTTTGCCTTTGCCTGTTTTGCAGAAAGCGATCCGTGTCACCACCTTCATGCAACGACTGAAGAATTCAGAGGCACTGAATGACAATTCAGCCGAAGTTCAGGGCAGTGAGGAGGCAGGAAATGGTGAAGGGGGGGTATCCCAGGGGACAAGTGATGAGGGAGACAAAGGGACCAGTGATGAAGGGGTGACGTCAAGTAGTGTTTATTTAGAGGTTACTGTTGAGAATACACCGGCAGGTATGGAGAAGGATATGGGGAGAAGTAAGGTCGGAGAAAAACAGGATGAGGTAAACTTGAGCATAGGCCCATCTGTAGGAACATCCCCATCAGATATTCAGGAGACCCTCTGTCAGCAAAGCCAATCGGATGCAGCCCCCAAAGTCACACAGGAGCAGCCTGATAAGATTGGTGCAAAGAAGGCAACCGGTGATGGAACCAGGAAAATGGCTGCCAATTTTGGTCAAAGTAAAGTTGTCCCAGAATCCAAACCGACCCCTGTGATGACACCTGATCCCTCCAAGCTGTCAGAGGGTTCTTCAGGCACCAACCTTGACAAAAAACACACATCCACCTCCGCTGATCCCAGCAGTGTAAGCAAACGTAAGCTGGCTGCAACACTCCATGGCCCTTCACCCACAGGCTCTGCTGCTGCAACAGCCTCACCAGAGAAGAGGCCAGGAACGCAGAGGGAGCAGAAGGATGAGACTGACGGAAGCTGGTGTCAGACACAGGTACCTGAGGCAGTGGCAGAGAGATCAGTGGCAACATCAGTAACTTCAGCAATCGGGCCTGGAGTTGGGGTGGATGTAGGACTAGGAGTTAGGTTAAGGGGTGATTCAAGCCCTGTGGGCAGAAGGGAGAGGGATGCCAGGAGAACCGATAGATATAGCGATGAGTTTAGCATAGCAAGGGCAGTTCCTGTGACAGGACAGGGTTGTTACACAGTAGGCAGCTCCGCTAGTTTGGGCCGTCATGCCGCACCATACAACCCAGAAGTTGGGACTGTAGGGATGGGGATGGCAGGGAGCTATGGTAGTCCATACAGTTCCCTGTATACAAGTGGAGGAGGGATAGGGATGTACGGGACTGGGCTACAGCATGGAGGAGGCGGGAGCAGCACCACAAGCGACTGGCAAATGGACAGTGTGATCGAGCAGATAGAAAAGCAAATGGCCGCCGTGCTGGAGAAGATTGAGGGAGACATGCCCTCGCTGCTAGAGCAAATCAGTGACTGTCCCACAGAACCACCACGTGCCCGGAGCACGCACGCCTCGCCTGCCACCTCCCGCACACGCTCCTCACAACACCCCTCGACCCCACCCTCGTCCACTCCTCCCCCTCTTCCGACCTCTCCCAGGCCTGCGCTGCCGTCTCTCCCTCGCCTTACTATCCCTCCTCCCTCCTATCCCCCACCCTCCCCACCTACACAATCCTCACCCCAGGCTGCAGGAGAGCAGGAAGACAGGGATGGACAGAGAGATGTTTCTCGTTCAAGCCAGTCCCCAAGAGCTGGGATGGGCAGGGGGCTATGAAGCAGGTGTACATGATACAATACACAACACTGGACATTGGATTGAACATTAGATTTATGGTTTAAACTTGACAGTTTAAAGACTCACCTGTCTCACCCAGAAGTATCATTCACTGGCTCCCAAGAATAAAAGTAACAATGGAGTGTTTTATGGTTTGGCTGTGTGCTCACTGGAAATAAAGAGAAATCTCCCTATGGCATTCAAATACTCTCATGGCTGGAGTGTACTGGGAATAGTGTACTGTATCTCTCTGTATGACAGCTGCAAGGAGAAAAATCTCAAAAGTTTGAATGTCAAATCCAGATTATGTGCATGAATGCTCACCACACAACCTCCTCATACTGGAATCCAAGCACTCAACACAGTTTGCAAATTATGAATCTACACAATTAACGACTGATGTTAAGTGTTAAGTGTGACTTGTTAATTCCCTACAAACTGTAAATACATACAAAGAACTGGGTTCCTAATTCTTGCTCTTATCCCATGTTGTAAACTTCCTCATATCCAAACTGGCATTTACTTTTGTCAAATCTGCTCATTCCGTTTCATTGTTTTTCATTCCTTTTTATTTATGTAGCTATTCATTCTCTGGTGAGGCTGAATCATGAGCTTGCAGTCACACAGTTGTACAAAAATATGTTAAACTGAACTGATTAAGCCTTTCCAATGGCTGCTGGAGATCGAGATTTGTTTTATTAAATTATGTATTTAAACTTGAACTGTCACTCAAAGTCTTGTGTTGATCACCTGTTGGAGAGCTAGGGTAAATCTTTAAGTGCAACAATATTGTATAAAGGCTTTGCAATAACACACACATATCCTGTTCTTTTCTTTCAAAGTTCTCCAAAGGTTTTGCCCAGAAAGTTTGTATTCATTTTTCTCCAGTTTTTGTTGACATATAACATTTGGTACTGTTAATTGGACAGTACTGTCTATATTTGCTCCTTTTTATCATGTAAAAAATATCTTTCTGAATTTTGTTCTTTTGGATCTGTGTAATACCAGGATATGTGTTTTTCTCCTGAACAAATCTAGACATCCCCTAATCTGTTCCTATGTACACTGTGCTCTGTCCACAAGTCTTTCAATAAAACTACAAAATGAAACTAGATCTTAAGTTGTTTTATTGGTTAAAAGCTGTTGAGCCTGAGATGGTAATACTTTAAAAACGGGTTTCTCTTTGATATGAATTGAATTACAACTATTCCTTTTTAGTGCAAGTGCTGAAACAGCCCTTATTCTTTGATTTTTCCGAGTGATTGTATTGTCACGCCATAACTACAAGTCCCATCTGACCGTGCGTAAACTTCGGATTAGTCCATACGTGTGACGGCACGGGGGTGGACAATAAACTCGTGTTTCTAAACAGTTAACATACGATTAAACGATGTAATTCTGTAGAATTCAATACACATTGTATTGTATATAGTGTGGTTAAACATTAAATATGAATACTAAAATCTGCGTATTATACATAAATCATAATCCCTTTTCGGCGAAGCCTCTGGACTGGAATAATGGTTGCGCCTGTAACGTGCACATGTTGCTGCTTTGCTTTGCTTTCAACTGAAATCGAGTGAGGGGAAACGGTTCGGGAACAGCAGGGCAGGCAGCCGTCCAGCGGAAAAACTCACACAGAGCCCGCCACCCTGACACACTTTTCAGTTTGCATTCAGCGGCAGTGTTGAGTTGTCACGTTGTTTGTTAGGTTTCTTGCTTAAATACAAGCCGATTTTAATACTACAGATCAGGCCGAGTAATATCGGATGTGGTAAGTTCTGCACACTTCTGTTCAGTCTCGTCTGGGTACTGTTAGCCCCAGCTAGTTGGCTAACGTTAGCTAGTTGGCTAACATAGCGGCACAAGTGGGAAAAAGTCGTTGGGTGGCTAGATAGCTTGAAAGCTAGCTGCACATAAGCTAACAACTACGCAGTCGTTTGATCTGCGATATTGGTAGTCGTTATCGTTAGTTGCTTTCGGCTATCTGAACCATTTCAGCTGTCCGCCACGGCTAACCGTTGCTAACAAACCACTGTCACACAACTGTTAACGCTAGGCTGGCATTTGCACATTTTATGTGCACGAGAGTGCTGTGTTAATTATTGCTCTGTGATAAATAACGTAACGGTAGCTTGAAAGCTAGTTGGCTACAAACATTACATGAACGCAATGTTGAGAAGGAGACACTAACAGTTGGCTATCTTGGATCACGCAACGTTTGCTAGAACCTACTGGCAGTATTTCACCTCGATAGATGTATTTTGGTTAACGTTACGACAGTCGATGTTAGTAACGTTACAGTAACGTAATATTGGCCAATGTCTGCTCTTAGCTTGCCAAGTTAGTGAGCCTGCTAGCCTCCCATGAATGATATTTATGCATTTCATCCCCGATATTATGGAGGAAATAGTGTACGCAGCAAGAAGATAAGAATGGGGATCCCCTCGACATGTGTACCCTAGAATATGCGGCCCACTCTTTCTTGGGCCTTTGTCATTTGCCAGGCACCCCCTCCCCCAATACTCCTCCTTTGCAAGGAATGCTCACCCCTAACCTCAATGTGACTGAGGGCCCAGACGCTCATCATCACTATAGCTAGCAAGTAGCCTACCTAATGTTGTCTTTTCTCTATTATCATTCCAGCACCATCAGCGTTGACTAGTAATGTGTTTTACTGAACTCAAGAAAAGTATCTGCAAACCACAATACATCAATTTGCGCTTCTGTGAGAATATATACAATCCGGTTATGCTCTAAAGATGTGTTATTTCCTTTGATAATGCATTGTGGCACGTCTGGTGCAAGTTTTGAGTATGCAGCCTGGCGTTAGTTTCACAACGAGACAACTTCTTGCTACCCTGTGACTGAAACAAAGATGCTGTTATTGATGGGTTTCATTCAGCACCCGTAGAAGTTTTTTTTCTTTGAAAAGATCACAAAATAGTCCGTACTGTCAACTTAGCTTTATTGCACCTATGTCAGACATGCTGCATGCACGTTTGTTTTAGAAGAATTGCAAGATGTTTCTTGCATGGATCGCTTGAGGTCCTGCAGTTCATTGTACAGTAATAGACATGGCATGCATCCTCTGGTAGCAGGGGCGGGATGAATGCGCGTCGGCTTCGGAGTGGCCAATGAGCTGAGCGCCTGGTTGAGCAGCATGCACAAAGCCATCCTTTCCTGTTGAATATTTTAGCCCATGCGTCACCGCTCCTCCGCCCCTTTCTCTCAAACTGCCATTTTGGTTTTGTTCCCGTCTGCAGTCGCAAAGCCAGCAACGCAATTGCATAGAGACTCCCAACACAACGACATAGTGACTCGACAATATAGCGCAGACCACCCTAAACCCGCATCGCGTTTCTTTTCTTTGTACAAATCCTCGATTTTACAACCATCGTTACTACTGACATCTAGACACTGCTGGAGAGGAGCGGGTTCGCATTGGGAAGGGACCGAGAAGGATTATTGGTAAGGAGAGAGCGATCAATGGAGCACGAGTCTAATGGCTAGTCGTTCATTCGCAAAAATGCTCGTATTGTGCGATAAAGTTAGGTAGTGTTTTCTGTTGGGTGCTGAAACATTGTTCGGTATCATTAGAGGGGCTGTGGTAGCTAGCTGTCAATAAACCCCTTGCTGTCTTTTTGCGAGCAGGTTGAGACATAGCTACATCAGCTAGCTTGCAAAGTTGTGTTCCGCACTGGGGGCAATGCAGGCCTAGGCCGAGCAGCTAATGGGTAGGCTGGTGTTTTCTTGCCTCTAAGTTATTAATGCTCTGACTCTGACCACTTGCCAAATCACTTAACTGATTAGTGGCTCGCAACTTTCTTAATCGGTTTCTTGTT